>NC_056507.1:39406499-39431384 GCF_014905685.2 Nematolebias whitei
ATATATATATATATATATATATATATATATATATCATATGTGATATATATATCACATATATGTATATAAACACAATTATGTATATATATGTCTATATATATATATACACATATGTATTTATATACATATATATGTATTTATCTATATATATTTATAGATATAAATATATATATGTATATAAATTTAAACTCTGATGAACCAGATTCTACAAAAACATTAGACGTTTTTACGTCTGCTGTTCTCCTTTTTCAGTTTATTGGTGTGTTTTGTAGATTTCCTCACTGACTTGACAAAAGCCCAGTGTAGTGAACTAAGCCTCAGGTCAAAACCTGACCCTGAGGACCTTCATGGGACAGTAACTGTTATTTCATTGATTTGAGTCCAGAAATACAAATTAAGCTCATCCAGAGACTTTCTAAGTGTGTCTTGCACTAATCAATTGAAAGAACACTATCTTTTATATTGTCATTACTATTTTTACAAATGTCTTGATAATCCAAAAGTGTGTTTAGTTCAAATAATTTTAAATGTTGAAGTGAACTACTCATTTTAAATCAACTGTGAAACAGTATTAATGATTTTTTAATCCTCATTCAAAGTAGAAATCAAGTTAATGTCTGTTACAGAGTAATTATGCATTTTTTGATCTTCTGTCTGAAATGAGAAGGAGTGATGTCGGTCAAAAGTCGGAGACAGTCACAAACAAGTTTATTGGAACGAACTGTCATGTTTTTAAAACCTAAAAACTTGACCTTTGACCAACTTCACAATTTGCTCATTTCAGACAGAAGATCAAGAAATTGAATCATTACTCTGTAACACATTCTAACTTGATTTCCACTTTGAATGAGGATTAAAAATCACTAATACTGTTTCACAGTTGATTCAGAATGAGTAGTTCACTTCAACATTTGAAAATAGTTTGAACTAAACACACTTTGATTTATCAAAACATTTGTAAAATAGTAATGATAATAGAAAAAGAGAGTGTTCTTTCAATTGATCAGTGCAGGACACTTAGAAAGTCTCTGGATGAACTTAATCTTGTGTTTCTGGATTCAAATCAATGAAATACAGTTCTTGTCCCAGGAAGGCCCTCAAGGCCAGGACTTTGACCTGAGGCTTAGTTCACTACAGTCCCCCCTTTGGAAATCATCGCCTGTCTATGGGGATGAATTCCAACATGAACTTACGCCTTCGAATGTCCTTGAGCTTGATGTAATCCAGCAAGGAAAACAAAAGTCAAAGGAGGTAATCCCACAATGTTCTTGGTAATTCCATTGGGTTGATGGTAATTCCATAATGTTGTTGGTAATTCCATTGTAGCAATGCTTTAAACCCTTGGAAACAGAGTCTGTAATCCATTGGAAAAAGTCATATAATCCACAACGGTAAATCCACAACGAATGGAGGTGTTGATTGATCAGCATACAGAGGGGTTCCCTTGGATTGAACTGAAGATGCGGCCACTGGATGAAGAGTGGAGACCAACGTCAGGATTGCAGGTCTCCTCCAGCGAAGGTCGTCTCTGGGCGACGTCCAGTCTGTGCCGTTCTGGTTCAATGTGTCATGCAATTATGTGGTTTAAGGTGGACTTATGAAGGGGATTTTACATAAGGCCTTAAACTATATGCACCTGGTGTGTAAGCTATTATGATTGGGAACAGCTACAGCTACCAGTTAAGGGATGGAACATGCTGAAAAGGGTAACTATAGGAGTCTATACCTATAGAAGAGTGTTCCAAACTATTTTTCCATTCCTAACTTGGTTTAAGTTAGCTTTACATGGCAAAATATAGTTTGGTTCAATTGTCTGTTGTCTTTTAGACGAACGACTTGAGATTGGGTGTTTGGTTTCCCCATAAATGTTTTTGGAAGTCTATGGCGAGACTCATCAAAAAGAATTAGCTATCCCCCCGAATAGAATTGTTCCAGTAGGTTCGGCTTAAGCGTTGTGAGACCAATGTAGATTATGGTACTTAAGGTAGCATTAATCTACATTGACTCCGCAAAGATTACATTTTAACAAATGAACTGCATGTTGGCATAGTTAAAACCTCTTAGTCTCTAACTCAACTACACACAAAATTCATTCTTACTTGGGGTGTTCAGAAACAATACCAAAAACCAATTAAACGATGTCTCAACATCGACAAAAACAGTGACTAAGCAACCAGTAAAACAACGTTTCAACATTGACAAAAGTAGTGATTAAGCAACTAGAAAACGACGTTTCGGTGCGCCACTCACTCTGGATGTCAGATTTGATCACGTTATCGCGTCTGGTAACATTATCCTAACTGGCGTTCACTACACCAGTTAGGATATCCACATGTTTGAAGAGCTTCTTGAATGTGTTTCTGTTCCTTTTCCTTACCTTCTGTCTTCGTGGGGACGCATTCGGCCCGATGTTGTAAAGTTCTGATGACAGAGAGTTTGTGTTCCAGTGGATGGTGGGAGTCAAACAGAAGATACTGGTCTGTGTGGGTTGGTTTTCTGTAAACTTCAATGTTGAGGCTGTCCTTTCTCTCCATCTGAACCAAAGAGTCCAAAAAAGGCAGTTTGTTGTCATTTGCATCCTCTCTGGTGAACTTGATGTTGTTATCGACCGAGTTAATGTGTCTGGTGAACGCTTCTATTTCCTTAGCTTGGATTTTGACCCAAGTGTCATCCACATAACGAAACCAATGGCTTGGCGTTGTTCCCTCATAGGAGTTTAGGGCTCTCTGTTCCACTTCCTCCATGTAGAGATTGGCAACAATGGGTAACACTGGAGATCCCATCTCCCCACAAGAAATACCTGTTGTGGAACTAATCACAGCCACTGAATCCGCGATTAGGAACAACAACTTGACGGAAGGAGAGGCAGAACAACTCAGAATGAAAATATCAGCAACCCTCTCCAGTGCCAAACCGCCTCCTTTAAACCTCACACCACAGGAAAGGAAAGCTGTAACATCACTCAGCCAGGACCAAAACATCACCATTTTACCAGCTGATAAAGGAAGATGTACAGTAGTCCTCAACACTTCTGATTACCGGGAAAAAATAACCACACTTCTGAGCGACAGCAACACCTACGAGACCCTGAAGAGGGACCCAACCAGTGCCTACAAAAAGAAAGTCACAGATTACCTGCAAAAACTTGAAAAGGAGAAAACAATCAATCGATTGTTGTATTAAAGATTGTACCCAGGGGAAGCCACTCCCTGTCTTTATGGACTTCCAAAAATACGTAAAGAAGGAACACCACGCAGACCCATCGTCAGCAGCATGAACTCACTGACATACAATATTGCTAAACATCTGGCTGGTATTTTAGCTCCTCTTGTTGGAAACACACCTCGTCACATAAAGAACTCCATTGATTTTGCTAACAAAGTTCAACACTTGAAACTAACCCCAGGAGAAACCCTTGTATCGTATGATGTGACTTCTCTTTTCACATGCATACCCATCTCTGAAGCAGTAGAAACCGTCAGAAAACAACTTTTACAAGACAAGGACTTAATCAACAGGACCAACTTCACCCCAGACCAGATCTGCACCCTGTTGGATCTCTGCCTCTCCACCACTTATTTCAAGTTCAATGACAGTTTTTACAGACAGATGCATGACTGTGCCATGGGATCTCCAGTGTCACCCATTGTTGCCAATCTCTACATGGAGGAAGTGGAACAGAGAGCCCTAAACTCCTATGAGGGAACAACGCCAAGTCATTGGTTCCGTTATGTGGATGACACTTGGGTCAAAATCCAAGCTAAGGAAATAGAAGCGTTCACCAGACACATTAACTTGGTCGATAACAACATCAAGTTCACCAGAGAGGATGCAAATGACAACAAACTGCCTTTTTTGGACTGTTTGGTTCAGATGGAGAGAAAGGACAGCCTCAACATTGAAGTTTACAGAAAACCAACCCACACCGACCAGTATCTTCTGTTTGACTCCCACCATCCACTGGAACACAAACTCTCTGTCATCAGAACTTTACAACATTGGGCCGAATGCATCCCCACGAAGACAGAAGGTAAGGAAAAGGAACAGAAACACATTCAAGAAGCTCTTCAAACATGCGGATATCCTAACTGGGCTTTTGTCAAGTCAGTGAGGAAATCTACAAAACACACCAATAAACTGAAAAAGGAGAACAGCAGACGTAAAAACATTGTCATCCCTTATGTTGCTGGAGTATCAGAGAAATTCAGAAGGATCTTCAACAAACACAAGATCCCAGTACATTTCAAACCCAGCAGGGCTCTCAGACAGAGGCTGGTCCACCCTAAAGACAAAACACCCATACACAAACAGATTAGTGTAGTGTATGCGGTCCAGTGCAGCGAGGACTGTCCAAACCTCTACATTGGAGAAACTAAACAGCCTCTTCACAGATGCATGGCTCAACACAGGAGAACCAGCTCCACAGGACAAGACTCAGCTGTTCACCTCCACCTCACAGATAAGGGACACTCTTTTGAGGACCAAAATGTGCACATTTTGGACCGAGAACACAGATGGTTTGAGAGGGGGGTGAAGGAAGCAATTTATTTAAAAAGAGAAAAGCTGTCTCTTAACAGAGGAGGAGGCCTCAGATTTCCACTTTCAAAAACCTATAATGCAACTTTAAAACAGATTCACAGCCGGCTTTCACACCTGATGGAAACGCTTTTTGAATTCATCATGTCCTGGATGACTGAGAATCTTCACCAGCAAACAGCAAGGAGGTGTACAAGAAGAAGCTGGAGAGCAAGCTCAAGCAGAACAATATCAGAGAGGTGTGGTCAGGGATGAAACAGATCACAGGCTTCAAGCAGAAGGAGGATCAGAAGGATGGAAGCCTGGACAGAGCCAATGGACTGAACACATTCTTCGATAGGTTCAGTTCAGGAACAAGCTCAGCATCCTCCTCTCTTGCCCACAGCCAAACATATATACCACCCTCCATTGACCCAAGGCTGTCCTGTCACACCTCAAATATTGTATCTACCACCTCAGTCATAATAATAATAGTAATGTCATCACAATGGCAGCACTGTATGTTTCCATACAATGGCGAAATTAGTCTCTGCATTTAACCCATCCACCACCAGGTGGTGCAGTGGGCAGCTATTGAAAGCGCCCGGGGGGCATTTTGGGGATGAGGTGTGCTGCCCAGAGACGCCACGTGATGGACCCTTCTTCGACATATTGGTCTTCTCAATCATCTCATCTTGAATGTGAACAAAACAAAGGAGATGATTGTAGATTTTAGGAGAATCAGGAACAGATCCAACCCTATTTTCATCATGGGAGAAGAAGTGGAGGTGGTGGAGAAGTATAAATACCTTGGAGTTCACCTGGACAATAGACTGGACTGGAAATGCAACAGTGAAGCCATCTACAAGAAGGGACAGAGCAGACTGTACTTCTTGAGGAAGCTGAAATCCTTCAACGTTTGCAGCAAGATGCTGCATATCTTCTGTAAGTCTGTTGTAGAGAGTGCCATCTCTTCTGCCATCATCTGCTGGGGTAGCAGCACCAGAGCAAGTGACTTAAAAAAGATCAACAAGCTCATAAAGAAGGCTGGCTCAGTTCTGGGGACTCCTCTAGAACCTTTGGAGATGATTGTTCAAAGAAGGATTCTTCATAAAATGAAGAACATTATAGACAACCCTCAGCATCCTCTTCATCAGACTGCCATACAACAACAACGTGTCTTCAGTCAGAGGCTTCTTCAAATCCGTTGTAGGACAGACCGCTACAGGAGATCCTTCCTGCCCACAGCCATCAGCATCTATGACAACTCTTTAATGAAACCAGGATGATGAGTTACAACATTTAATTTCCCTCTGGGATTAATAAAGTATTTTTAAATTGAATTTGAATTGAATTGAATTGAATTGAAACCACGGAGCTCAAATATTTACAGAGAAGTTGCTAAACTTCATCATAATTAATGACCAACCACTATCTGTTGTACAAAACGAAGGATTTCACAGCTTGATACTTGCAGCCAAGATATAGTTTACCCTCCAGGAGATATTTATCAGTACAACAGTAAACAATCATAAAAAAACATATGATTTGAAATTTATATTAAAAACAAAAACAGCTACATTATAAAGTGATGTAAAATACTAAAAACGGTAACATGTCTGTTGGTTTATGCCATGAACTTAGCAGGTGTTTGAAGCCATTTAACATTTAATTTAATTTAATTTGTTCATTTAAAAGAAACAAAATAAAAAAAAAATCATGAAAAAGAAAACATTGAATGAAAAGAGTGCAGAAAGAAGAAAAAAAATTCTTATATCTGCCCCTTATTTAAAAAAATATAAAATTACTTTAAACAATCACTTAAATTAATCACTTTAATATCCACTTTAAAGCTAGGAATAAAAAGAAACATGTTTTGTGTTAGCAGAATTTAATTCTAACTTTAAAACTTGTCCAAAATTAATAAAACTTACCTCAAGTTGCCTTTTTGGACATGCATATTTGTACAAATTGTACTTGAGAGGAGATTATTACAGCCTCATATAAAATCAATGGTGATCATGATATCGGAACTGGATCGGTATCGGCCGATATTCAGATCTAGGTATCGGGATCGGATCGGAAGTAAAAAAAGTGGATCGGTGCATCCCTACTTGCAACCCATCCGGGGTGAACCCCGCCCCTCGCACAGTGATTGCTGGACATGGGCACTGGCGATCCCTGTGACCCAAAATGGAAGAAGCGGGTAAAAGATAATGGATGGATGGATTTAATATTCATTAAAGTGACAACAGGATTTCATGATAAAGCCAGCACTGTTTATTTATTTATTTATTTTTTAATCTTCACTGATAAAAAAAAAAAAAAAAAAAAACAATTTTTTTATACATAAAATGTTTTTGAAAATCGTTTCCATCCTCCGTCCCAGACCCATCTCGGTCCGCCCGTCTGCCGGGATCAGCCTTCATGAGCAAGCGAGGCCGGTGTCCGGACAACAACCTTCTGCAAGTCAGCAGCTTGTGTGATCCTCCATGGTGACCAGCGGAACTCGGAGCCCGGAGAGCACGAAGGGCTGGGATCCGGAGCCCAAGCTGACAGCACAGGGGATTTTCCGCTGTGACCGGCAGAGCTTGGAGCTGGGGAGATGACGCCCTGCACGGCCTGAGCGAGCTCCAAAATTCTGGTGGAGAATCGGGGAGACCGGCGGAGCTCCATCTAGCTCGCTGTGAATTTTGTCGTTCACCACCAAGCACAAAAAATGCCTGCACTTCAGCGTTAGACCATGGTGTTGTCATTATTGCTTTTAAAATCTTAAAAATAGGTCCAGCCGCTGCTCCGAGTTCCGAGTAACTGCAAATGGCAGATTGGTGTTTTGAAAAGTTTCTGAAAGATCCAGTGACTCCTCCCCCTGATCATTCAGTGACTGACAGTGTTCTGATGTCCCGTTTTGGTGCCGGCTCAGCTTGCTTGGTCCCCTTGAGAAGAAGGGACAAAAAAGTTTCCGGTTACGCAAAAAAATGACAGTGGAAAAGGGCTCAAAACCGTACCAAACCGAGCTGAACCGGGCTGAAGAGGAGCTGTGGAAAAGGCCCATAAAAGAGTCTTGAATGGTGCTCAAGGGTTGCAGAGAGCCAATCAGAACAGGACCAAAGCTGGTGAGTCCCCATATAAAATTTTGCTGTACGTAGCTACTGTGTAGTACATATATGTAGGGGTTGAACGACTACATAATTTTAAAACTCGACATTAACATAATAAAACTCGAGTAGAACTCGAGTACTTGATGAGATCATAGGATCTAAAGATACAAAAATAAATAAATAAATAAAGCCGCAAAAAACGTCATTATTTACAAAAAAAGACCAACAAAATATTGAGAGCATATATTATGCTTCTACCATTTATCATACTGTAAATAAGTCACAGGAAAAACTAAACTATTAGTTATTATTATTATTATTAAGCTGCAAACGTGAAGAAACGTGCAGCGCGTCAAAAACGAAACTAAACACAGTGGGGGTCCCACCCCGCACCACCGCCAGCTGTGGTGCGCATTAAGTTTAGTTTTAGAGATTAATATGTTTATAGATTTTTTTATAGGTTTAGAGATTAATGTTTTTTGCTTTTTGTTTGTGAAACAAGGTCAGAAGGAAGCTGGTTCCGTAGAGTGGACCCAGTGTTACACCATACTCTGTGACCTGCAACAGTGCATACAACGCCACCCCCTACTGTCACAAAATATGGTGTATCACCGGTTCACAATGAGCTCCAAACAGTCAGGAAGTTGTTTCATTTTCTGTTTCCTTACGGTAGTTGAACTAGAAGATTCATCTTTAGTGAAATATTTCCAGACTATTGATACATTTCTACCTGTTTGTCAAGACTGGACCTGCTCTGCTCCATCCGTCTGCTTGGAGGAATCCATTTTGTAACCCGCGCCAGTGCTGATCACGTGACACGTGACGCAATGACGTAACGGCGGCGTAATGACGTCACCACGAATACTCGACGTTGTAGTGAACCTGGTCTGACCCTTATCTGACCCTGATGACCTCAAATCTACCAGATGGACAGAGACTGTTATTTTCATTGATCTGAATAAGTCTGAGCCATCTGATGACTTTCTTTCTTGAATTAATCAAGCAGAAAAGACAATCCTCTATAATCATTACTGTCTTACAAATGTTTTGATAATCAAATTGTGTTAGTTTCACTCAATGCTTACAGGTTGAAAAGAACTACTCATTTTTATTTTACATAAACAGTAAGTAATGATTTTTATTCCTCATTCAAAGAAGAAATCACCTGAATATGCATTTCTTGATTTTCTGTCTGAAATGAGCCAAGTCGTAAGTATGTGAAAGTTGAAGCTTCGGTCAACTAAATGTTTACTGAAGAAGAAATGTCATGTTTAACTATTTGAGAAGATAATCAGAATAGAGACTCCACGAAGTCTGCTTTTTGCAATAATCTCTCTGTCAGTTGTTAAACAAATCTCATTCCCTGACCTCGACTTTTGATAATACCTTACGTCAAAAACCACACCTCTTTCTGGTACATCCACGAATCAGAAAGCTCTAAATTGAACCGGAAGTCGACCCATTTAAAATGTGGCAACTTTCCAGTTCAAGTTAGTTCAAGTCAAGTTCTGAAGAGTTTGGAAGCAGTTCTCAAGGAGTTCTCAAGGAGTTCTCAAGGAGTTCTGAGGAGAATTGGTTAGAATTCATGGGAAATTCATGAAGAATGGTGAAGTGAATGGAAGAGAATTCGAGAATTCAGGAGAGTCAGAGACGTTTGGAATTATAACTTCTGTTTGAACATCCCACGCACGACTATCTAAGGATTTCAGCAGCTCTCAACGGAGACGCTGAAAGGTCTGGAGGATTCTCTATCGAGCTGATCTATCATCACCAGGTAACGGTCTCTTCTTCGACTAAAGTGTACCGGAGGCGAGCTGAAATCTGATGAAGCGTGCACGTTCTGGTCAACAGATATTAATTCTCTCACATAGTTCTCTGTAAGATAATCTCCATTTCATCTTAAACTCTTCTCTCTCTCACAAAACCAGTACAGATATTTTAGAAATATCTGAAGCAAAGTCCTCAAATCACCGCCGAGTGATTTGAAGTTCATTATTTGTGAAACTGTCTGTTATTATTTTCATATTTTGCCAAATTAATGTAAATGTTTGATGTTAAACTTTGATTCTGAAAATAAATGACTCCATTCATTTTGATGGGTCAAAGGTAATAACGTCTCTCGTTCGCATTTCTGTTAAATTCAATGCACGGCATTACACAGTCAGAAAGATGAGGAACTCGTGAAATTGTATGCATATATATTTCATATATTTGTCATACAACTAGTGGCACGTACCCACGTGACTCACTACAACGTGAAATTAAAAACCTCGATAGGTGTCCTAGGAATCGATGTGTAGATTACTCGAGTAGTCTGTTAAAGCCCTACATATATGTATGTTTTTAAAATTATGTAGGCTTAAGAGTTTAGAACATTGCAAGTGTGTGGGAAGGGTTTCTAAAGCCTTTATATATTGTTTCTACTTCATGGTTTTTCACTTATTATGGGGGTGGGGGGGGGGTCCAAAATGTAACCCCCGCGATAAACAAGGGACTACTGTATCGGCAACCGATGAACATCTAAAGAATGGAGACCCAATGCAGCACTCTAACGATAAAGACTTCACTTCCTTCATCACAGCAGAGCTTAAATACCTATGACAACATTGGTGACAACATTAAAATGTCCATTATAAAAACTAGTGATGCCTAAATCTAAAGTTAACAACAACCTACTCTTCTTTCAATGACCTGAGCATTGAATTATCTACCCACTGTGTCTTTCTCTGTTCATCTCTTGTAATTAGTACCAAGGACATAGCAACTGACATACAAACTTTGTTTTATTTTAAACTAATTATCACAATCTGTGTTATCACAATACAACTTTATAGAAATGATGAAGTGTGAGTTTTCATTTTGCCTGATTGTAAGGGGTTGGTAAGAGAATCATGTTTTCATTTGTGCCTTTTTCACCTTAATTTTTCTTCATGTAGGTCAGCTCAGCACTGATCAGATAGATTTTGATTATTTTGGGGCTGAAATGTTCTTAATACAAAGATGATATCAGGTTTTACCAAAAAAGTCCATGATCAATAATCCAGGTATACAATCCAACAATTTTCAGTCAGGTCATCTGGACAGTTTCTTGTTTTGCTGAAATGTTTCACCTTCCATCCGGAAGGCTTCATCAGTCAAGGAAACCCACAACACAAAACTGATTCTTTCCCCCAAACAGCTTACTCCAAAGTGGAACAAACCAGTTATGTTGGTGCTAAGATGGTGTCTTTGGCACGCCCCCTCTTCTTGTGCTGGCCCTCTTCCTTGTCGACAGTCATGTCAAACTGGTTCAAAACCAAAAAGGTCCATGCTCAATAATCCAGGTATACAATCCAACAATTTTCAGTCAGGTCATCTGGACAGTTTCTTTTTTTGCTGAAACGTTTCACCTTCCATTCGGAAGGCTTCATCAGTCAAGGAAACACACATATTAGGTTTTACTTGCTGTAATCAAATCTGGACTTTTGGGTTCAACTAATGAGGGTGAAGAAAAAATTCATTTTTTTTGTCTTAAGAAAATAAATTTACAAATTTAGATTTAATCAATTACCACTCTGAAATGGTGCAGAATTGCAATAAATAATGTAAAGCTTAGTTTGTAATAGTATCACCTCATCAAAAAACAGGAATCTAAACTTTGTTTAATAAAGATTGTTATCCAAACTCTTAAAATAACTACAGTTGAACTAAACAGAGAAAAAAGGTCTGAAAGACTCTTTGAAAAGGGACCTAGCAGTAGGAAGGTGTACAATTACATGTTATGTACAATTACTCACTTATACCAACTTGAAAAATGTAAAGCTATTACTCTACAAAACTGTTGCTATTTTGTGAGTATGGAGTAGGGGTGGGCGATATGGCTCAAATATAATATTGTGATATTTCAGAGCATTCTGACGATAACGATAAATTTCATGATATAACAAAAAAAAGCCCAGAAACCATAGTTATTCAATTGACAAAACTAAAGTGCAGATGCAGTTTCCCAAAATAACTAAATAAAATGAAGCTTAAGATCTTTTGAGCATAAATGAAACATACAACAAAATATGTTGCCTTTAAATGAGCTATAACTTCCAAAACTTGTAACAAGGTGTCTTCAGCTGACCCTGAAGCTTGTGGTATTTCAGCTTCCTCGCAGGAATGAGTCCATTTCTCTGATGCTCTGTCTTTGATCACCTGCCTCTTTTCTTGGTCCATGGACCAACTGTGGTACTCAAGAGACACAGCTGACCTGCACGTGTTTCTACCGGCTGTTTAGAGCGGGGGGTGGACCCAATGCGCCCGTACTGGCAGCCCAGAGTGGGGTGGTGGGAGAGAAAAAAGCCGAGATGTGCTTGTGGGGGGGAGGGAGAGACAGTTGAGTTGTCACTGTTTGTACCTGCAGTTTAGAGCTGGATGGAGAAACACAGCCGAGCCGCAAGTTGTTTGTTTTTAGCATTTTAGCTAGCTAGTATTGTACGCAGCTAATTAGCATTACGCCAGTACCGACAGGTGGAGGAGGGAGTGAGCATTTCGGTTCGGTAGTTCTGTTAACAGGGCGGGGAAATCACTGATGTACTTATGTCATGAAATTAGCATATCAAGATTTCATTTATTTTCCCTGGCAAGCTTTTGTTACCGGTATTTTCGTGAACAAAATGATATGGGCCAGCCCTAGTATGGAATCAAAGCCAGCAGATAAACATCTAAAAAAAGAAGAGACTTTGTCAAGGTTATCAGTTCACACATTTTCTTTCATGACAACATTAGAATGTCCACTATAACAAAAACCTTTGAAGATGCACTTGTGACCAAACATTTATCATCTTAAAATTTTACAATAATATTTAATATTTTTTCAGTGCATTTAGCATGACACATGGATTCATCACCAACACTGAGACTTATTGAGTAACCTTGACAGCACACAATAATCCAGCTAATAATGTTTCATAGCATGATGTGTCATTGAGAGAACAAAATCCTTGATGAACCAAAGTTGTTAAAGCATGCCAGTCATAAAATCTAATTTCTGAACAAGAATGTCATTTGAATACTTATTAAATAAATCATAAATTTGTGTTTCTTCTCTTGAGATCAGAAAAGGGGTTTCCTGCCACAGACCAAAAACATGCATGCTAGGCTGATTGGTAACTAAATTGTCCCTACGTGTGAGTGAGAGAGTGAATGTGTCCCTGTGATGGACTGGAGACCTGTCCAGGGTGTCCCCAACCTCCCGCACAGTGACTGCTGGATATGGACACCAATGACCCCCATGACCCGAAGAGGAAGAAGATGAAGATAATGGATGTGTCACGATGCACACTTTAATCTTTGCTAAAACACTCTTTTCACTGCTTGGGTTCTAGTTTTCTCTATGTTCATTTGGTTTCTGTCAGCTCTGCTTCCTATCTGCAGCTTTCTGTCTGTCACACCTCCTCTCACTGCAGCTCATTAGTGATCATGGGAAACACCTGTGCTCTGGTGCTTAAAAGCTTCTCTCCCTCACAGTCTGGTGCCAGGGAGGGGAGGAGGCGGAAGCAACGAAAGCGTTCTGGCGGTCTGTTTAAAACTTTTCTATTTTTGTCGGTGGTTGGCAATAGCTGGTTTGTGACTGGATCAGGATGTTAGGACAAGATGTAGATGAGGATGAAGATATGAATTCAGATGAATGGATTTCAGCATCCAACAGAAAGCAGCACAAGATAACTAAAACACCACCTAACAAGAGCAGTAAAAGGGAATGGGGAGAAATAAGTTCAGATGAGGGAGAGAGGGGTGCTCGCAGAAAGATTGTAAAGGAGGAGATTAAAGTGATAATAAAATTTAGAAAGGAAGATGAACATATTTATATTAGTCCGATAGCAATATCCAAAGAACTGAAGAAAAAGATAGGTGATGTGGAAATGGCCAAGACTTTGAGGGATGGTAATTTACTGATAATATGCAAAACAGAAGAACAAAAAAATAAAGCTATGCAAATTAACAATGTGTGTAAAAAAGTTGTGTTTGAAAAAAGGATTCTTGGAGAAAATAGGATCACACGAGGGGTGATAACTGGGATTCCTGTAGATGAAGATTTGGAAAAGCTAAAACGAAGCATTCATGGAGGGGAAATAAATACAATAAAACGACTGATGAGAAATAAAAATGGTCAAAGAATAGAAAGCATGTCAGTGCTTCTAGAGTTTAAGGGATTGGAACTACCGGATAAGGTCAAGATTGGCTATTTGAGTTTCCCAGTTAGGGCCTATATTCCCCCACCACTGCGTTGCTTCAAATGTCAACGATACGGGCACATTGCTGCAGTTTGTAAAGGAAAACAGAGGTGTCCCAAATGTGGTGGTGACCATAAATTTGAAGAATGTGAAGATGATGTGCAGGAAAAGTGTTGCAACTGTGGTGGTCAACACAGAGTGACATCTAGGGAATGTGAAGTCAGGAAAAGGGCGGTGGAAATCCAACAGATTAAAACAGTTACTAATGTAAGCTATGCAGAGGCAGTAAAGACGGTGCAAAGAAAGAATGAAGATTTGAGAACTCCCCATAAACCAGCATCGGAGATGAGTCAAAAAGAAGGCAGTGATTCAAGACTGATAGTGGACAATCTGATTTTGTTCAACGCTTATGTGATCAATTGCACTGATCAGGTCAAACAAAAAACAGAAAAAATAAAAATAATTGTAAGAGGAGCAGAGAAATTCTTGGGAATGAAAGATCTTTCATGGGAAAAAGTTACTAAAAAACTGGAGGCAGATGGGAAGTCAGGTGAACCAAATGATAGGACAAACTGATTATTTTACAATGGAATGCAAGAAGTCTTATAGCAAATGGACAAGAATTCAAAGGATTTGTTAAAGAGCTTAAAGAGAAACCAGATATTATTTGTGTTCAGGAAACATGGCTGAAACCCACCCTGGATTTTGTTATAAAAGGTTATGTTAGCTTACGGAGAGACAGGGAAGAGGGAAATGGAGGGGGATGTATAACATTGATTAAAGAAGGAATACAATACAGATTAATACAGATAGGTATTGATTTGGAATATATAGTAGCTGAAATATGGACTGAAGATGAAAAAATGAAAATAGTAAATTTTTACAACCCATGCAAAAAGCTTTATGTGGAATCATTAAACATGATTAATTCAGACTTGGATGATAAGGTTATTTGTTGTGGGGATTTTAATGCACATAATACACTATGGGGTAATTATGATGATGAAAATGGAAGGGTGATTGAAGAAATTATGGACAATAAAAATTTAGTATGTCTTAACGATGGACATGGAACAAGACTGAATATTAGAAATGGTTCAGAATCAGCTATAGATCTCACCATAGTTTCTGACACATTAGCAGCTAAATGTACATGGCAGATTATTTCAGACACAACAGTAGGAAGTGATCATTATCCAATAGTCACAACAATAAATTTTACATTGAGAAACTGTGAAAGAGTAGGAATACAAAGATGGTTATTTAATAAAGCTAAATGGGATATGTTTAAACATATTAGTGATCAAAAAATGAGTAAAATTAATATTAATCAAAATATTGACAATTTAAATAGTTGCATTTGTGAAGCAATCCTAGAGGCAGCAAAACAAACTATTCCAAGATCGAGTGGTGGAAATAGGAAAAAGATTGTACCATGGTGGACACAAGAATGTGACAAAGTCATTAAATCTCGAAATAAAGCGTTCAAATTACTAAAAAGAAATCACAACTTCCAGAATTTAATTGAATATAAAAAACTGCAGGCTGAAGTACGGAGGACAATTAAAAGTGCAAGGAAAGAGTTCTGGACATCCTTTTGTAATTCTGCTGGAAGAGAAACTGATATTAGTAAAGTTTGGGGAATGATTAGGCAAATGAATGGGATTAAAAAACAATATGGATTACCAGTTTTACATGAAAGTGAGAGAACAGCAATTTCAGACCAGGAAAAAGCAGAAATGTTAGGAACAAACTTTAGCAAGATTCATAGTTCAGAAAACATTACTAAAGAAAGGCAGCGAAGGAGACAAATGACTTTAATTGAAAATGAACACTTATTAACCCAACATGATGAAACTTCAGATTTACTAAATGTTGCATTTTCAAAGTCAGAACTGAATCGAGCAATAAATAATTTCAGAGAATCCGCTCCAGGCAAGGATCAGATCCGTTATACAATGATATATCATCTTAATGATTCATCCAAAAACATACTGCTTGAACTCTATAACAAAGTATGGGAGAAAGGGGAAATACCACAAAGTTGGAAGGAAGCCATAATAATCCCAATATGCAAACCAGGGAAAGATTGTACTAACCCAGGTAGTTACAGACCCATTTCATTAACATCCAACATCTGTAAAATCATGGAGAAAATGATCAATAATAGACTGACATATCATATAGAGATGAAAGGTTACTTAGCTGGATACCAAAGTGGTTTTAGGAAAGGAAGGAATACAATGGATCCATCTATATGTTTAGAGCATGAAATAAGGAGGGCTCAAGTAAATAAAGAAAGTGTTGCAGCGGTCTTCTTTGACATTGAAAAGGCATATGACATGATGTGGAAGGAGGGGTTGTTAATTAAGTTGTGTAAATTGGGTATTTCAGGCCGTATGTTTAGATGGATCAAGGATTTTTTGTTGGGCAGAACTATCCAAGTTAAAGTAGGAAAGAGCTATTCTCAAAAATATTTTGTTGAGAATGGGACACCTCAAGGAAGTATAATGAGTCCTCTACTATTTTCGATAATGATCAATGATATGTTTTATGAAATTGGAAATGAGATAGGAGTTTCTCTTTTTGCAGACGATGGAGCAATTTGGAAAAGAGGAAAGAACTTGGACTTTATTGTTAAAAAAATGCAGGAGGCTATTACAAAGGTAGAAGAATGGTCATATAAATGGGGAGTAAAATTTTCAACTGATAAAACAAAAGTAATGTTTTTCACAAGAAAAAGAAATGAATGCAAATTAAAACTCAAACTCTATAACCAGGAATTAGAGAAAGTAAAATATATAAATTTTTTGGGAATATGGTTAGATGAAAAACTAACATGGAAGATACACATTCAAAACATTCTAGATAAATGTAAGAAAGTTCTAAATATAATGAGATGCTTAACAGGAAGTGGATGGGGTGCAGACAGAATTGCATTAAAAACTATTTATACTGGATTGATAAGGTCAGTATTAGATTATGGATGTGTGGTATTTGGATCAGCAGCAGATTCGGTTCTTAAAAACCTTGATCGCATTCAACATCAAGCATAAAGACTTTGTATAGGAGCTGTTAGAACAACTTCAGTGGCAGCTTTACAGGTAGAAACGGGGGAAATGCCATTAGAGTTAAGAAGATCCCAGTTATCAGTAACCTACTGGGCAAGTTTGCAGGGCCATAATCACTTTCATCCAACACATAACACCCTAAAACTCTGCTGGGAGAAGGAGAAGAAAAAAATAAAAAGCTTTGGATGGTTAGTAGAACAGAAAGCTGCAGAACTAGGAGTGGCTCAACTTGTTATTAGTCCAACGGTCCCATTACCTGTAATACATCCATGGATTCTCCCTGAAGTTAAAACTGACTTTTCAATACTTGAAAAGAAGAAAGATAAGAAATACAATTTAAATCACCATAGTATACAAAGTTATATTAATAGCTATTATGACTACGTTCAAATCTACACAGACGCATCCAAGGATTCACATGATAAGACGGGAATAGCATTTGTTATTCCAGAATTTTATGTCTCAACTAATAAAAGGATTAACAATAGACTCTTGGTGTATACAGGGGAACTGCTTGCAATACTTTTAGCAGTACAATGGATAGAGGACATTAGACCACTGAAAACAATAATATGTTCGGATTCAAGCTCATCATTGCAAAGTTTAAACAACAATGACTCAGAAAGTAGACCAGATATTCTTCTAGAAATTCAGCAGACACTATACAGAATACAAAAAATGGGACTCATAGTAGAATTTTTGTGGATACCGGCACATATCAGAATAAATGGAAATGAGATGGCAGATAAAGCAGCAAAAGAAGCCACAAAACACATTACTATAGATATGGAAATTAATTTCAGTAGATTAGAAACTAAGAACATCATCAAACAAAAATTGAAGGAAAAATGGCAGAAACAATGGGAAGAAGAACGAAAAGGAAGATGGTTTTATAAAATACAAAGGAAGGTAGGAGAAATTAGAAGTGGGAGGAAAAACAGGAGAGAAGATATAATAATATCAAGACTCTGAACTGGACACACTGGGTTGAACAGCACACTGTTTAAAATGGGGAAAAATAATACAGGAAATTGTGGCTTTTGTGGCCAGGAAGAAACAGTAGAGCATGTTATGTTAAACTGTAATAAATATAATAAGGAACGATATATTCTTACCCGAAATCTTGAAGAGATTCAAACAAGATACAAGTTATCAGAAGTGTTGAGGGAAGAAAAATGTTATCCATTGCTATTTCAGTTTCTTCGAAATACTGGTTTATTTGGAAGGATTTAATTAACGATTAAAGTATTTTCTAGGATTTGTCTTTTTTATTTTATTTATTTATTTTTTTTATTTATTTATATATTTATTTACAGCCCCCCCAGTATAATTAGTCTAGATATTAGAATCCTGATCCACACTCCTTACCAGTTGGTGGCGGTAATGCACCATTAAGTTGTTTGCCAACCGCCAAAAAACACCACAAGAAGAAGAAGTCTGGCGCCAGACTCGACTCAGACTCGGGGCCCAGCAGGACTCACAGCTGAGACTCACAGCTGAGACTCAGAGCTGGAGACAGTTGGAGGAGTTGGAGCTGAATCAACACAATAGTCTTGGGCGGTTGGCATAAAACTGGTTTGTGATTGGACTGCTATGACGTCTCAAGGTGAGAGTGAAGGGGATGATGAGATGGAGTCAGGTGAGTGGACACAGGTGCGTGGAGGTAAAGTGTCAGGAAGAGAGAGAAATAGAAAGGAAGATACTTTGCAAAGTAATAAAAGGAGTCTAGAAGAAAACAGTTCAGAGGAAAACAATGTGGTTAGTAAGAGGGTTGTTAGGGAAGAATCCAAATTAATCATAAAGTTTAGAAAGGAGGATGAAGGAATTCAATTAAGTCCGTTAGTGCTGTCAAAAGAATTAAAGAGGAAGTTTGGAGAGCTGACACTTGCTAAAACTCTTAGAGATGGGAACCTGCTGATAACGGTGAGAAATGAAGAGCAGAAAAACAAAGTAATGAAAACTCAGAGTATCTGTAAAAAAGTAGTGAGTGAGATCAAGATTTTGGGAGAGACTAAGGTAGCTAGAGGAGTGATCACAGGTATTCTGGTGGGAGAAGATCTGGAGAAATTTAGACACAGCATTTATGGAGGTGAAGTCAGCAAAATTAGAAGATTGATGAGAACAGTTGAAGGTGAAAGAAAGGAAAGTCTGTCAGTGATGTTGGAGTTTCAAGCAGCTGTTCTCCCTAAAAGGATAAAAGTAGGATGTATGTGCTTCCCTGTTAGGCCGTACATCCCTCCTCCTCTCAGGTGTTATAAATGCCAGAGGTACGGACATATCGCAGCAGCATGTAGGGGGAAACAAAGATGTCCAAAGTGTGGAGGGGAACATAGATATGAGGAGTGTAAAAATGGAAAGGATACTTGTTGTAACTGTGGAGGACAACACAGAGTAATTTATGGAGGCTGTGAAATCAGGAAAAGAGCAATGGAAATCGAACAAGTCAAAGTCAATAATAATATAAGTTATGCAGAAGCTGTTCAGAGAGTGAAGAAGCCAAAAGAGGTGCCAGGTAAAGTTCAGCCAAAACCAACACCAGAACAAAGGCAGACTGGACCTGACACAGAACTGACAGTAAAAAAGATCATGCTGTTCATTGCATATGTTATTAATTGTACAGAGCAAGTAAAACACAAAACAGAAAAAATCAAAATAATTGTGAAAGGGGCAGAGAGGTTTTTTGGTATAAAGGATATATCCTGGGAGCACATAAATAAGACACTGGGAGCAGAAGGGAAGACAGGAGGACAGAAGACAGAACAAACTGATCATCTTACAGTGGAATGCTAGAAGTCTAATATCAAATGGGCAGGAGTTTAAAGGATTTATCAAAGAATTCAAAGAACATATAGATATTATATGCATTCAGGAAACTTGGCATAAACTAAACCTTGATTTTGTTATAAATGGATATGAAAACATTAGAAGAGACGGAGAGGGAGGATCTGGAGGAGGGTGTATAACATTCATTAAACAGGGGATTCAATTTAGAGTTTTAGCTAAAGGTAGAGAGTTAGAATATATTGTTATTGAAATCTGGACAATAAATGGACAATTTAAAATAATAAATTTTTATAATCCATGTAAAAAACTTACATTAGACTTAATGGAGGAACTTGGAACATATTTAGAGGGTAAGGTGATTTGGTGTGGGGACTTTAATGGGCATAACTCATTATGGAGTAATCATAATGATCAAAATGGAGCTATAATAGAAGAAATAATGGATGCTACAAACTTGGTATGTTTGAATGATGGGAGTGGAACTAGAATTAATTTTAGAGATAATACAATGTCAGCAATTGATTTAACGTTAGTTTCAGATTCTCTAGCAGGTGTTTGTTTATGGCAAGTAATCAATAAAACAACTATAGGAAGTGATCATCACCCTATCATGACTGAAATAAAGTTACAAATAGAAAAGTATTGTATAAATGGGATGGAAAAATGGTGTTTTAGATCTGCAGATTGGGAAACTTATTGGAATAGTAGTGAAATAAAAATGCGAAATGTAGATATAAGTGGTAGTATTGACAACTTTAATTCTTCTATATGTAATGCTATCCTTGAAGCAGCCAATCAGGCTATAAGGAAGAAAGGAGGGAAAAGGGAAAGAAAGTTGGTACCATGGTGGACAACAGAATGTACTAAAGCGATTAAGAACCGAAATAAAGCTTTCAAATTATTAAAAAGAAATCATAACTTTCAGAATCTGAATGAGTACAAGAAACTGCAAGCAAATGTAAGAAGAACTATTAAAACTGCAGAGAGATTATTGGAGAAGTTTTTGTAATTCAGTAGGGAGGGAGACAGACATTTCTAAGGTATGGACAATGATCAAAAGAATGAATGGGATTAAAAGAGTGAATGGATACCCAATAATAAATGATGGAGAGTTAACAGCAGTGAAAGACAGAGAAAAGGCAGAAATGTTGGTAAATACTTTCGTTAAAATTCATAGTTCTGAAAATATTAGTGAAGAAGGGAAAAAAGGAAGAGAAAATACAATTTTAGAAAACAAAGAGGTATTGGAGCAAATAGAAAACACATATGATTCACTGAACATGCTGTTTACAATAACAGAGCTGAACAGGGCACTTAAAAAATATAAATTGTCAGCTCCAGGAAAAGATCAGGTTTGTTACGCGATGCTAAGTAATTTAAGTAGATCATCTAAAAATATGCTATTAGAATTATATAACCGAGTATGGGGGGATGGGGAAATTCCAAAAAGTTGGAAGGAAGCAGTGATTGTACCAATTAGAAAACCAGGGAAAGATGAGTCAAAACCAGAAAATTATAGACCTATAGCATTAACATCCAACAAAATAATGGAGAAAATGATAAATGAAAGATTAATATATTATATGGAAAATAAAGGACTTATGTCAAAGTATCAGTGGTTTCAGAAGAGGGAGAAGTACAATGGACCCAGTTTTATGTTTAGAGCATGAAATTAGAAAGGCTCAAGTGAAAAAAGAGAGTGTAGTGGCAGTATTTTTTGATATAGAGCGAGCGTATGATATGATGTGGAGGGAAGGATTATTAATCAAAATTAGAAGAATGGGTATAAATGGTCATATGTTTAGATGGATTAAGACTTTTTTAGAAGGAAGACAAATACAAGTGAGAATAGGGAAGGATTATTCTGAGAGTTGTAATATAGAAAATGGGACACCACAGGGTAGTATAGTCAGTCCATTATTATTTTCAGTGATAGTTAATGATATGTATAAGGAAGTAGAGGGTGGAATGGGATTTTCACTTTTTGCTGATGATGGGGCAATGTGGAAAAGAGGAAGAAATCTAGAATTTATTATAAAGAAGCTTCAGGGAGCAATTTCAGTAGTAGAAAAATGGTCGTATAAATGGGGAATTAAATTTTCTGTAGATAAAACTAAAATAATGTTTTTTACAAGGAAAGGAGTTGATGAGAAAATCAAGCTAAAATTATATGGTCAGGAGTTGGAAAGAGTTAAAGAATTTAAATTTCTCAGGTTGTGGTTTGATGAAAGAATGACATGGGGTATACACATTAAGAAAATAATCGATAAATGAAGGAAAGTGTTAAATATAATGAGGTGTTTAGCTGGAACTGAGTGGGGAGCTGATGGAAATTCATTGACAGCCATTTATACTGGATTAATTAGGTCAGTCTTGGACTATGGATGCATATGTTACAACTCAGCAGCAGATACAAACCTCAATAAGTTAAATAATATCCAATACCAGGCACTAAGAATATGTACAGGTGCTTTCAAAACGTCTTCAACAGCAGCATTACAGGTTGAAATGGGAGAAATGCCTCTTAAATTTAGAAGGGAACAGCTATCTTTGAACTACTGGACAAATTTACAAGGTCAAAGAAATGATCATCCAACATTAGAGGTGCTTAAATCAGGTTGGGAAAAGGAAAAAATCAAAAGCTTTGGGTGGATGATAAAAGCCAAAGTTAATGAAATCCATTTAGATCAAATAGATATATGTCAGAAAGTTCCATTACCAACAACACCACCTTGGGTACTTCCTGATGCTATAGTAGATTTTTCATTATTAGAAAAGAAAAACAAGATTAAATCTTTTATTATGGATAAATATACAGTGCAGGAATACATTAACCAGTATTATAATTATGTACATATATACACAGACGCATCTAAAAATACAACTAATAAAATTGGGATAGCATTCATAGTACCACAATTTCATATTAAAGTAGGAAAAAGGGTTAGTGATGGAGTATCAGTTTATACAGGAGAAATGCTCGCTTTACTTTTAGCAGTTCAGTGGGTAGAAGAGGTAAGACCATTAAAATCAATCATCTGCTCAGATTCTAGTTCATCATTGTCCAGTTTGCAACACAACCAGTCAGATAGTAGACCAGATATATTAATTGAAATACAACAAACACTCTATAGGATCAACATGATGGGGATTACAGTAAACTTTATATGGGTTCCAGCACATCACGGGGTTTTGGGGAATGAAAAGGCAGACAGGATGGCTAAGGAGAGCACTGGTCGGGACGTGGTTGATATTAATGTTGGGTTTAGTATAACAGAAATAAAGGGTATAATAAAACAAAAAATGAAAGAAAAGTGGCAAAAATTATGGGAGGAAGAAAGGAAAGGCCGGTGGTTTTATAAAATCCTAAGGAAAATTGGAGAAAGGAGAAGAACAGAAAGAAACAGGAGAGAAGAAACAATTATTTCACGACTCAGAATTGGGCACACTGGGTTGAACAGCACATTATGTTTAATAGGGAAACATCAAACAGGGACATGCGAGTGTGGAGAAGAGGAAACCATAGAACATATTATATTGCATTGCAGGAGATACCAGGTTCAAAGAAACAAATTGATTAGACATCTTAGTAAAATGAAAATGAAATTAGACATTATTGATTTATTGCAGAAAGATTCAGGAAACAGAGGCTATCAAGCTATATTTTATTTTTTAAAACGGTGTAGGTTGTATGATAAGATATAAAAGGAAAGAGAGGGTTTATTATTATTATTATTATTATTATTTATTTTTATTTTTTTTGTCATGCGGTCCACACTCCTTACCAGTTGGTGGCGGTAATGCTTCCTTCAGTTGTTTGCCAACTGCCAATAAAACAAGAAGAAGAAGAAGAGGTCTGGTGCCAGAATATCAAAAGCCTTTGGTGAGTAGTCTTCCAGCGTTTCTCTCTTGTATCCTGATCCTGTTCACAGTCTCCTGCCTGCCACTTGACCTCTGATTTTTGTCTTGTCCTTTTGTACCTCTGCTCATCTGCCTTTTTGCTGCCTTTACCTGCTTGTTTTTGGATTCCGAGTTTTGCCTTGCTCTTTGGTAGTGTCGCCTTTATCAGATCCTGTTGCCGACCTTGTTTCTGCCCACGACTCTACCTCTGGATCGCCCACCCAAGACCACCGACGTACACGGCCCCTCGGTGACGTCTCAGCGCTGTTCAGCGCTCTGCCTCCGGTCCACTGAGACTTACAAGATCCAGCTCTGGCTCCTTGTCTTCCAACACCAGCCGAGTGTGGCAGCTCTTCGTTTATTTAATAAACCTTTTAAAACATTCTGGATTCTTGTGGTTCTGATCCAACCTCTATCTTTACAGGATGGATGGATTCATTCAGGTACTGTTATTTATAGTAACAAAAAATGTCTTTATTGAATTCAACATTTTTCAGTCAGATCATCTGGACAGTTTCTTTTTTTTTTTTTTTTTGTGCTGAAACGTTTCGCCTTTGACCCGGAAGGCTTCTTCAGTCAAGGAAATGCACAACAAAAGTGATTCTTCCACTAACAGCTTACTCCAAAATGGAAAAAAGCAGTTCTGCTTGTGATAAGATGGTCTCTTTGGTACGCCCCCTCCTCCATTGCCGGCCCTCTTCTTTGTTTGCGTACGTTTCAGCACAAAAAAAAATAAAAAAACTGTCCAGATGACCTGACTGAAAAATGTTGGATTGTATACCTGGATTATTGAGCATGGACTTTGTTGTCTTCATTGAATTGTGTTAAGATACTCATTTTGTGTGTGTGGAGAGATACACATGCATCCCTGACTGTCATTGTTATAACATTCTTTTATTTTCTAAATACCTTGGAACTGAGTTCATTCTGTGAAGATATCCCCTAAAGAAAAATTAAACATTCCTCTCCCTAGGAAAAATGATTCTTCCCCAGTCAGAGTCAGAGTTTCTTTATTGTCATTCGCACCTCATGTGGTACATGTGGTGGAGCGAAATTATGTACACAAGGTCCCAGTTACATCCAACAATAAAATGTATAAGAAAAACAGTAATAACATCTAAGATATGAACTAAGAAAAACATCAACTAAATATACACTAAGCACTCATAACATAAAAACATTGAACATCAGCACAAACATGAACATGAGTCTGTGAGCAGATGTGCACGCATGAACACATCAACATTGAAACAGATCAGCAGCAACATGAAACAGATCAGCAGCAACATGATATGGTTTTTCACAGTGATTATT
>NC_056507.1:39441384-39455204 GCF_014905685.2 Nematolebias whitei
TCTAGAAATCTCATTCTTGTCTCCCTTGTGTTTTATTTAAGGTACAGGTAAAACCCTGTCACATATCATTTTGGTTTGGGTAATCACAGAATAATTTCATTTTATCTGTTAATTTCTGCTAACAAGTATTTTAAAGGTCAAGTTAATTTCCATAAACTCTGGTTGTTAGACAAAGCCATCATTTAAATGTAAGCAATAAATTCCAAGAGTTATTTGCCCATATAAAGCCAAAAGAATTCACAAAATTGTATAGTTAAGCATGTGTTTTATTTGTGACATCTGAATCTTTCATATAAAAGAACTCACTGTAGGTAATTAAAATATCTGAAACTGACGTTCAGACTTTTTCTCTCAAAGCTGAGAGTGGTGCCCCCTTCAAAATAAAATTCATAACAAATTTTTAATCAGTATTAACCCTTCCTGCTACATGTGTGTGTTTGTGTGAGTGAGAGAGATCACCTGTCTGATAATGCTCTTGACACACTGCAGTGGCAGTCCTTGGTAGTTGGATTTAATGATCCATTTCAGCAGGTGGTGACCCAGAACCTCAAACACCATACACACATCTGGGAGGAGGAGTCAAGGACTCGATCATGTCTGTCAGTCAGACTCACAAAAGCACATACAAACACACTTCGGATTGGGATACGTATGCCATTGACTCCAGAGATCTTGAAGTCATCTATCAGCTGAACCACCATGTCTTTGTTTGGATCTCCAGGGTCACTCTCTCTCACCTGGAGGATGAGATTGTTGAGAGGACATGATAAAACTGACTGAAGGTAGAAAAAAAGAAAATGACAGACAGGAAGACACGAAAGAGAAGCAGTGTAGACTGAACAGGAAGAAAGTTGTGGTTTAAAGCGTGACTGTGAGAAGGTAGGAAAGAGCGAAAGAAACAAGATGAAGGAGGAGCAATGACTTGAGGTGAGAATGAGGGAAGATAAAAGAAAGGTAAAAAATGGAACAATAATAAGAGAGCAAAATGTCAAATCAATCAGATGCTCACACATCGCAACAATTTGATCTCATCCAGGGCTGTTTCTGTGTAGTGCTGAGCGCTCTTCACCACCTTCATTGCCACAAAGTTCTTCACTCTATAGTACACACACAGATTTGACATAATTTCATTTTATAGTTATTTGCATCAACAACATAATTAATGTCAAGTTTGAAAGATGGAAGGGATTCTCACACAATCCATTATTAACTAACAGATTAATCAGGTTTGGCTACAATCATTTGCTTCATTAATGGTATGGTATAACGTTTATTCATTTAAAAAAAAGTACAAAACAATTCCATAACAATATAAAAAAGATACAAAAGATTTAAAATGAAAGGCAGCAGAAAGAAGAAAAAATCTTATTATATCTGCCCCTTTTTTTAAACAATTATTTCAAACATAATAATTTTCAAGTAAAAGAACAAAATGAATAACTTTCTAATTTTTCTAATTCTAATACAAAACACACACTAAGCTACTTCATATATACTTTAACAATTCAGCTTTGATCTTTTTCTTAAATGTACACATTGACTTGGTATTTTTCATATCACTCTCTAGACCATTCCACAATCCAACTCCTTGGATTGAGGTAGACCTTCCCTTCAGACTAGTTCTGAATTTTGGTTTGACAAATATCTCTATCCCCTTAAGATTATAATAATTATTATTATTATATTATAATATAATTATATAATATAATATAATTATTATTATATTATTATATTATAATATAATTATATAATATAATATAATTATTATTATATTATTATAATTATTATTATTAATTAATTATATTATTAATCTAATATTACTACAGCTACAATTCATGTTCTTCTTTAAAATGAGAAATAAATTGTAACCTTTTTGGTCAACTTGAAAAGCTTAGGCAATACAGTAGTCCTTCGCTACTTCTCGGTTTGTTTATCGCGGACTCACTCTTATTGCGGTTTTTCAGAATAAGATTGAACATGACACACAACTGGCTGATTGATGGATGAGCTGCATGATTGGCATGGAAATTTAATGTAAATTAAATTATTTTAAATTATTAGCACCTGTTGCACATTTGAGGCAGCATGGTGGCGCAACTGGTAGAGCTGCTGCCTCTCAGCGAGCAGGTCCTTGGTTCAAACCCCGGTCCAGGGGCCTTTCTGGGTGGAGTTTGCATGTTCTCTCCGTGCATGCGTGGGTTTTCTCCGGGTGCTCCGGTTTCCTCCCACAGACCAAAAACATGCATGTTAGGCTGATTGGTAACTCTAAATTGTCCCTAGGTGTGAGTGAGAGAGTGAACGGTTGTTTGTCTCTATGTGGCCCTGTGATGGACTTGCGACCCATCCAGGGTGTACCCCGCCCCTCGGACAGTGATTGCTGGACATGGGCACCAGCGACCCCCGTGACCCAAAATGGAATAAGCGGGTAAAGATAATGGATGGATGGATTTTGTACATTTGTGCAGCCCATACTGCTGCAGGACAAACTTCCTGCTGCAGCTGAACAGCTGCAGAATTGGGCATGGCCAACAGCACTTGCAGGTCACAAAGAGCAAAGGAGACAGTGAGCTGAAATCATGACATTCTCTTTTAGAGTGTTTAGAGTTTAGAAACATTGTTTAGAATATTGCAAGAGTGTGCGAAGGATTTAAAACACCTTTATATACAGTGAGGAAAATAAGTATTTGAACACCCTGCGACTTTGCAAGTTCTCCCACTTAGAAATCATGGAGGGGTCTGAAATTTTCATTTTAGGTGCATGTCCACTGTGAGAGACATAATCTCAAAAAAAAAATCTGGAAATCACAATGTATGGTTTTTTAAATAATTTATTTGTGTGTTACTGCTGCAAATAAGTATTTGAACACCTGTGAAAATCAATGTTATTATTTGGTACAGTAGCCTTTGTTTGCTATAGGCCCTTTTCACATGACGTCAGACAACTTCCTTTTTGACTCGATGCTGTGGATCATTACTTACAGTCTATTCTCCCTCAGGAGACCTGTCTTAACGGAACTTAACGTAATTTCATTCCTTCAACCTTTATTTATAGAGGTTATATTACAAGATATAGCGCAAGGTAAGGTTAATAAAAACAGTATTTATGTGTTTGTTAGCTGTGGTAATGTTATCCATCATTATCAATTTACCATTCTGTAACTGTGCAAGGAAACAGCCTCCAATTGGAAAGTAAGCTAGCTAGCAGAAACGGGTAGCTAAAATATACACTGCTGCTGCCTGTCAGTGCAGTAACATTAAAATTTTTACTTTATCTATTAAAGTGAAATCTCAAAGACCCCGATGATGAGAAACACAAATGGACGTAATGTTCCCTTGCCCTGACGTGGGTCACCGGGGCCCCACTCTGGAGCCAGGCCTGGAGGTGGGGCACGCGGGCGAGCGCCTGGTGGCCGGGCTTTTACCCATGGAGCTCGGCCGGGCACAGCTCGAAGAGGAGACGTGGGTCCCCGTTCCCATGGGCTCACCACCTGTGGGAGGGGCCCAAGGGGTCGGGTGCAATGTGGGATGGGTGGTGGCCGAGGGCGGGGACCCTGGCGGTCTGATCCTCGGCTACAGAAACTGGCTATCGGGACGTGGAATGTCACCTCACTGGTGGGGAAGGAGCCTGAGCTGGTGTGTGAGGCTGAGAGGTTGCAGCTAGAAATAGTCGGACTTACCTCTACGCATGGCTCTGGCTCTGGAACCAGTTTCCTTGAGAGGGGCTGGACACTCTTCCACTCTTGAGTTGCCCCTGGTGAGAGGCGCTGAGCAAGAGTGAGCATACTTATTGCCCCCCAACTTGGTGCCTGTGTGTTGGGGTTCACCCCGGTGAATGAGAGGGTGGCCTCCCTCTGACTACGTGTGGGGGGACGGGTTCTGACTGTCCTTTGTGCTTATGCACCAAACGGCAGTTCAGATTATCCACCCTTTTTGGAGTCCTTAGAGGGGGTACAGGAAAGTGCACCTCCTGGGGACTCCCTTGTTCTGCTGGGGGATTTCAAGGCTCATGTAGGCAATGACAGTGAGACCTGGAGGGGTGTGGTTGGGAGGAACGGCCCCACTGTTCTGAACCCGAGTGGTGTTCTGTTGTTGGACTTCGGTGCTCGTCATGGATTGTCAATAACAAACACCTTCTTCAAGCATAAGGGTGTCCATATGTGCTCTTGGCACCAGGACACTCTAGGCTGCAGTTCGATGATCGACTTTGTCATCGTCTCACCTGATCTGCAGCCACATGTCTTGGACACTCGGGTGAAAAGAGGGGCGGAGCTGTCCACTAATCACTACCTGGTGGTGAGTTGGCTCCAATGGTGGGGGAGGATGCTGGTCAGACCTGGCAGACCCAAACGTATTGTGAGAGTTTGCTGGGAACGTCTGGCAGAGTCTCCTGTGAGATGGAGTTTTAACTCCCACCTCCGGGAGAACTTCGAACATGTTCCGGGGGAGGTGGGGGACATTGAGTCTGAGTGGATCATGTTCCGTGCCTGTATTGTCGAGGTGGCTTACCGTAGCTGCGGCCACAAGGTTGTCGGTGGCTGTCACGGTGGCAACCCTCGAACCCGATGGTGGACACCGTCGTTGAGGGATGCTGTCAGGCTGAAGAAGGCGTCCTATCGGGCCTTTTTGGCCTGTGAGACCCCGGAAGCAGCTGATGGGTACCGGCAGTCCAAGCGACATGCGGCTCGGGTGGTCGCTGAGGCAAAAACAAGGGCATGGGAGGAGTTTGGAGAGGCCATGGAGAATGACTTCCGCACGGCTTCGAGGCGATTTTGGTCCACCATCCGGCGTCTCAGGTGGGGATAGCGGTACGCCACCAACACTGTTTATAGTGGGGGTGGTGTGCTGCTGACCTCAACTCGGGATGTTGTGGGTCGGTGGGCAGAATACTTTGAAGACCTCCTCAATCCCACCGGCATGTCTTCCACTGAGGAAGTGGAGCCTGGGGACTCTGGGTCGAGCCCTCCAATCGCTGGTGCTGAGGTCACCGAGGTGGTTAAAAAGCTCCTCGGTGGCAGGACCCCAGGGGTGGATGAGATTCGCCCGGAGTTCCTTAAGGCTCTGGATGTTGTAGGGTTGTGTTGGCTTACGCGACTCTGCAATATTGCGTGGACATCGGGGGAAGTTCCCCTGGATTGGCAGACCGGGGTGGTGGTCCTCCTATTCAAAAAGTGGGACCGTAGAGTGTGTTGCAACTACAGGGGAATCACGCTCTTAAGCCTCCCTGGTAAGGTCTATTCGGGGGGTTCTGGAGAGGAGGGTCCATCTTATAGTCGAACCTCGGATTCAGGAGGAGCAGTGCGGTTTCGTCATGGCCGTGGAACACTGGACCAGCTCTACACTCTCAGCAGCATCCTGGAGGGTGCGTGGGAGTTTGCCCAACCGGTCTACATGTGCTTTGTGGACTTGGAGAAGGTGTAGTGAACTAAGCCTGAGGTCAAATCCTGACCTTAAGGACCTTATGGGACAGAAACTGTCATTTCATTGATTTGAATCCAGAAATACAGGTTGACCCATCCTGAGACTTTCTTTCTTGAATTGATCAAGTGAAAGAACACTCTCTTTTCTATTATCATTACTATTTTACAAATGTTTGATAATCAAAGTGTTTTAGTTCAAACCATTTTTAGATGTTGCAGTGAACTAATCATTTTTAATTAACTGTGAAACAGTAATAATGATTTTTAATCCTCATGCAAAGTGGAAATCATGTTGAGGTCTGTTACAGAGTAATTATGCATTTTCTGATTTTCTGTCTTTGAATGAGCAAGTGTAAGTTGGTCCAAGGTTGGAGTCAAACGCAAAACAAGTTGTTGGAATGAACTGTCATGTTTTTAGAATCCTCTCAGACGTAAATATAGAGGCTGGCACCTGTTTTCCCCCCAACTCGTCTAAATATTCCTCTCGTCTGTCTGAAAAACATTTTCAATCTGTTCCATAACATTCTTGCTATTTTTCTGACTCCTAGTGACCTCTTACGTCACAAAAACACACCCCTGTCTGGTCGAAACGACCAATCAGGAAACTCCCAAGTGAACCGGAAATAGAGCTCTTTAAATGTCGGTACTTCCTAGTTCAACCCAGTCGAGTTTGGAGTCGAGTTGGAGTCAGGTGGAGAGTTTGCAGCTCCAGTCGTTTGGGAGAACAGAAGTCCAGCATGATCCAGAGCTCTTCCGAGTCTTGTGGGGATTATGACATCTTCCACCTCTGAGTGGAACTTCTGAAGGACTCCACTCATGTGAAGTCCACTCGTGAGGTGAACTTGTGTCAAACAAGTACCGTCACTACTTCGGACGATTCACAGCTGTTCATACGGAGACGCTGAAAGGGTGCGTTAAATGGAGCTTCGTACCAGGGAGACATCTCCAGGTAAAAGAGTTGATTTATACCTCCTAAGTGTACTGGGGAAGAAGCTGGGAACTCACCGGAGAGTGCCGTTCTGATGCTCGTACACATTTCCCTCATCCATCTTTTTCTCTAAACTTAAACTTCAATTTCATCTTTAAACTCTTCTATCTGCTAGAAATCATTCCAGGTATTTTTAGAAATGTCTGTTGTACAAAAAGAAGCAAGGGAAACAATCGCCGTATTGTTTCCTCCTTGTAAAACTGATTAATAAGCTGTTGTTATTTTCATATTTTGCCAAATTAATGTAAATGTGTGATGTGTTAAACTTTGATTCTGTTAATAAATGACCCACTGTCGTTGGTGAGTCAAAGATAAACACGTTTCCGTCCACATTTTATTAAATTCAATGCACGTTATTACTCAGTCCAGAAAAATGAAATAATCCGTTTAATTTATGAATATATCATGCATATGTTCATCTACAAAGGCGTTCGACCGAGTCCCTCGGGGAACCCTGTGGGGGGTACTCTGGGAGTATGGGGTACCGGGCCCTTTGATACAGGCTGTTAGGTCCCTGTATGACCGGTGTCAGAGCCTGGTCCGCATTGCCGGCAGTAAGTCGGGCTTGTTCCGGGTGAGAGTTGGACTCCGCCAAAGTTGCCCTTTGTCACCGATTCTGTTCATAACTTTTATGGACAGAATTTCTAGGCGCAGCCAAGGTGTTGAGGGGATCAATTTTGGTGGCCTTAGGATTGCGTCTCTGCTTTTTGCAGATGATGTGGCTTCATCAGATCGTGATCTACAGCTTTTGCTGGAGCAGTTCGCAGCTGAGTGCGACACGGCCGGGATGAAGATCAGTTCCTCCAAATCTGAGGCCATGGTCTTGAGCCAGAAAAGGGTAGAGTGCCCTCTCCGGGTCAGGGAGGAGTTCCTACCCCAAGTGGAGGAGTTCAAGTATCTTGGGGTCTTGTTCACGAATGAGGGAAAAATGGAGCGTGAGATAGATAGGCGGATAGGTGCAGCGTCTGCAGTGAAGCAGGCGCTGTACAGGTCTGTCGTGGTGAAAAGAAAGCTGAGTCAAAAGGCGAAGCTCTCAATTTACCGATCGATCTATGTTCCTACCCTCATCTATGGTCATGAGCTTTGGGTTGTGACCGAAAGAATGAGATCTCGGATACAAGCGGCCGAAATGAGTTTTCTCCGCAGGGTGTCTGGGCTCTCCCTTAGAGATAGGGTGAGAAGCTCGATCATCCGGGAGGGACTCAGAGTAGAACTGCTGCTTCTCTGTGTCGAGAGGAGCTTGTTGAGGTGGCACAGGCATCTGTTTAGGATGCCTCCTGGATGCCTCCCTGGTGAGGTGTTCCGGACACGTCCCACCGGGAGGAGGCCCAGAGGAAGACCCAGGACACGCTGGAGGGACTATGTTTCTTGGCTGGCCTGGGAACGCCTCGGGATTCCCCCGGAAGAGCTGGCCCAAGTGGCTGGGGAGAGGGAAGTCTGGGCCTCCCTACTTAGGCTGCTACCCCCGCGACCTGACCCCAGATAAGCGGAAGATAATGGATGGATGAATGGTAAAATCTCTGACATCTTCCAACACTGTTGTTTAGAATAGCATTTTAAATATTGAATTAAAAACTATTTGCCAAACCATTTCCATGTTCTGATGATTAATAATTTCTCTTTTTACTTTCTTCTTGTGTCCATCTTTCTCAGAAGCAGCAACTCAGCAAAGAATACACCCAGAAGACCTAGGGTCATCTGAGGATTTTAGCAGAGAGGGCCATGTGAAGGGTGAAGGAGTACCAGTCAGTTAGGAGGTTCAGTCAGCTGTGGTTCATCTGCTGCTGCCTAATATCAAATTATCAGTGTCGTCTTGATCAAAAAGGAGACAAACCACTCTAGAGCCTCGCTGCTCCTTTAAGTCACACTTCTTGGATGAACATTCATTACTGCAAGCAGCTGTGTTGGAAATCTATTCGTATATTTATCTTTTTTTTTTATTCTACTAATGAATGAATTGATGTTGTGAAGAATTCTGTCAGAACTTTTTTTAAATAGGTTGTCTTCAGTAATCTGCATATGTACATCTTTTACATTTAAATTGCATCTGTTTGTATATTTTACACATCTGGTAATGTAGTACATGGAAGAGGGGAGGAAATGCTCAAATTAAAGCTTCTGTTGTGTAACAATTAAACAAGGTTTGTGGTTGCTTCTTGCAAAAATTCATTTTATAATTTTATTGAACACTGTACATGGAGCAATGTTGGTAAAGAAACTTGTATGTATATATATATATATATATATATATATATATATATACATATACACACATACACACACACACACAGGAGGGCACTTCTTAATTGTCAGCTGCTGGATTTCCATTTCTAGAGACAAAACTTGTCTCTGCAACTCTTGAATTCTCCGTGTGGCATCATCCAGTTGACCTAAGATAAAAGAAAATATAAATCTTAATAGACATCACGTATCCACCCATCAATTTCCTGTTCAATTATCAAATATCTTTTGTATGACAGCATTTCTCCTATTACTTGTTACTGCCTTAACAGTTCTGAGGTGAAGTTATATGTATTTTTTTTCAAAGGGGAAAACACAAAATATGCAATATTTTCCATAAAGTATAAAGCTGCTCCTCCTCATTCAAATCATTGCATGTATTAACTGACTGTCTCTCAACCATTAGCAAGTCCAAAATGTTCAGAATACAACCGCAAGATGGTTACAGTGTTATTCACTGCCATATAATTTTTCTACAATCGTTTTCTGCAATACTAACCCAGAGAAGAATGGCAGGCAGAGTCGTGATCTTTTGCCACTGCACCTGCAGGTAATGCCTCCTCTGTACAGTTCCCGGGGTCAGGCATCTCCTGGGAGTCATCCTGGCCAGCAGCACCGAGACACTTTCTTGCTCACAAGTAAACTGACTCATGAGCTTGTGAGCATCTCCCTAGAGGTGGGAAATCAGTCACTTCATGGTCATGACACATTTTTGTTTATTTTTAAAAATGTTCAGCACTGTCTTCCCTCCATTTACCCCAATCATTCCAGTGAAATCTAGATGGCACTGCTCCTTGTCTGTTCTGGGTTCTTCCACTGGCTGATGAATGGCAAAGTGCAGACTGCATGCATGGGTGCTCCCACGAAGGATTTTAAAAGTTGGCCCTTCATCTCTCCTGATCGCTCTCACCCAACAGGAACATATTTCTTTGTTCACGGGAAAATTGGGGAAACTCAAATACGGCGTTTTTTGTTTATTATTGGAACAACATGGCACACTGCAATAACAACATCTTGATGACTGTGCCATGCTTGCTAGATGAGCTGCTGCTGAGAAAGATGGACCCAAGAAGAAAGTAAAAAGAAAAATTATTAATCACATCAGAACATGGAAATGGTTTGACATATAGTTTTTAATTCAATATTTAAAATGCTATTCTAAACAACAGTGTTGGAAGATGTCAGAGATTTTACATTAATAGATAAAGTAAACATTTTAATGTTACAGCACTGACAGGCAGCAGCAGCAGTGTATATTTTAGCTACCTGTTGCTGCTAGCTAGCTTACTTTCCAATTGGAGGCTGTTTCCTTACACAGTTACAGAATGGTAAATTGATAACTAGAAAGTTCCTGGAGAAACTTTAACGGGGGCTGCCAGGCTGGTGCCGATTTAATTTCTTTATTTAATAGTAAAAGGTGTTTGGGTTTGCTCTCTGCTACCTTTATACCAAATTTCAGATGAATACTCTAAAAATGGCCGAGTTATGGTATTTTTTCTCTTTTAGCTAAGGCGGCCATCTTGGATTTTCTATTTGGATTCAGTACGTGATAGAGAATGTTCTCAGATGCAACCTCACCAAATTTCAGCTCAATATCACTAAAATTGACCGATTTATAGTATTTTTCCATTTTTGCATTGTTGGCCATCTTGGATTTTTGGTTTGGATTCCGTATATGATAGAGCATGTTCTCAGCTACAACCTCACCAAATTTCAGCTCTCTATGTGTAAAAATGGCTGAGTTAAAGCAATTTGAAAGTAGCTTTGGTGGCCATCTTGGATTGTAGATTTATATAGCATTTGATAGGAAACATTCTCAGCTATCCCCACTATCACTGCAGGAGCTTCATGATATCATCAGCTCGCTGCAGAACTAACACCCCGAGACTCTTTACGTGGTAGCCGGAGACTTTAACCACATGAATCTAAAGGACTGTCTCCCAAGCTTTTATCAACATGTGGCGATTCCAACACGTGGAGACCACACACTGGACCGTGTTTACACGAATGTAAAAGATGCATACAAAGCCGAACCCCGCCCCCACCTAGGACTGTCAGACCACATCTCAGTCTTCCTGGCTCCTGCTTACATGCCACCGCTGAGATGCTCCAGACCAGTACAAAAGAAAGTTAAAGGCTGGATCCAGGACAGTGGCCCCATACTGAGAGATTGTTTTGACCGAACAGACTGGCAGGTTTTCAGAGAAGCTGCTGAAAATGGAGGTTCGCTTGATTTTGACCAATACACATCCTCAGTTCTGGGTTACATTAGTACATGTACTGACACCGTCTCCACTATCAGAAATGTTAAAAGCTACCCAAACAGAAAACCTTGGCTGAATGCAAAGGTGCGTACCCTGCTGGAAGCCAGGAACACTGCCTTCAGGTCTGGAAACTCAGAGGAGCTGAGTAGGACAAGAAAAGAGCTGGTTGCTGGTATTAAGAGGGCCAAGGGCACATATGCAAAGAGGATCGAGGGTCAATTCATCTCACAAGACCCTTGGAGCATGTGGAGGGGCATTAAGTGCATAACAGATTACAAAGGAAGGAGCAAACAATGCCCCAAAGACCCATCTCTGCCTGATGCCCTCAACAAGTTCTATGCACGCTTTGAAGACCCGAACAGACCACCCAGCACCAGACTCACCTCACCACCAGATGAAGAGCATCTCAGCGTGACCTCGGCAGAAGTAAGGAGTACCTTCAGGAGGATTAATCCGCACAAGGCAACTGGCCCAGACAACATCCCCGGAAAAGTGTTGAAGGAATGTGCTGATCAGCTCTGTGAGGTGCTGGCAGACATCTTTAACACCTCACTTACTCTGGAGACAGTTCCCACCTGCCTGAAGACAGCCACCATCATCCCAGTCCCAAAAAGCTCTACAGTGGCTGGTCTGAATGACTATCGGCCAGTGGCCCTCACCCTGAAAGTCGCTAAATGCTTTGAAAAACTGGTCATGACTCGCATCAAAACAACCATCAACATCAACGAGGACCCTCATCAGTATGCATACTGTGAGAACCGATCAACAGAGGATGCCATCTCCTCTGTGGTCCACACTGCGCTCAACCACCTGGAGCAGAAAAACTCTTACATCCGTATGCTCTTTGTGGACTTCACATCCGCCTTCAACACCATGATCCCCCAAACCCTGATGGACAAACTATCCACACTAGGACTAAGCCCCTCCATTTGCAACTGGGTACTAGACTTTTTAACAAACAGACCACAGTTAGTGAGGATCCACAACTTGTCCTCCTCCACCATAACCCTCAGCACTGGCTCTCCTCAGGGATGTGTGTTGAGCCCCCTCCTGTTTACTCTGCTCACGTATGATTGTGCAGCTACCCATCCAGGCTGTCACATTGTAAAGTTTGCAGATGATGGGATGCATCACAAACAATGATGAGTCCAGCTATAGGCAAGAGGTGGACACCTGGAGAGCTGGTGCAAAGAGAATAACCTTCACATCAATGTGAAGAAGACAAAGGAGATGATTGTGGACTTCAGAAGGAACAAAAACATCTACACCCCCCTGAACATAAGAGGATCTGCGGTGGAAGTGGTCTCCAGCTACAAGTACTTGGGTGTACACATGAATGACAACCTCAGCTGGAGCAACAACACCATCAGCCTGATCAAGAAAGCTCATCAGAGACTCTACTTTCTCAGATGGCTGAGGCGAGCTGGTCTGGGAAGCTCCTTCTACAGGTGTGCAGTGGAGAGCATCCTGTGCTCCAGCATCAACGTGTGGCATGGAGGCTGCACAGCTGCAGAAAGAAAAGCTTTGCAGAGAGTGGTGAAGGCTGCACAGAAATCTGTCGGAATCAGCCTCCCCACCATCACAGACATCTACACCTCCAGATGCAGGAAGAGGGCCACCTGCATCATGAAGGACCCCACTCACCCAGCACACACACTTTTTGCCCCACTCCCCTCAGGAAGGAGGTTAAGGAGCATTAAGTGTAGAACCACTAGACTGAGGAACAGCTTCTACCCTGAGGCTGTTAGACTCATGAATCTCTAACTAGAATAATCACTGTGAAAAACCATATCATGTTGCTGCTGATCTGTTTCAATGTTGATGTGTTCATGCGTGCACATCTGCTCACAGACTCATGTTCATGTTTGTGCTGATGTTCAATGTTTTATGTTATGAGTGCTTAGTGTATATTTAGTTGATGTTTTTCTTAGTTCATATCTTAGATGTTATTACTGTTTTTCTTATACATTTTATTGTTGGATGTAACTGGGACCTTGTGTACATAATTTCGCTCCACCACATGTACCACATGAGGTGCGAATGACAATAAAGAAACTCTGATTCTGACTCTGACACCAAGTTTCAGCTCAATATCACTAAAACTGACCGATTTATAGTATTTTTCCATTTTTGCATTGTCGGCCATCTTGGATTTTTGATTTGCATTCCGTATTTGATAGAGCATGTTCTCAGCTACAACCTCACCAAATTCCAGCTCTCTATGTATAAAAACGGCTGAGTTAAGGCAATTTGAAAGTAGCTTTGGTGGCTATCTTGGATTTTAATTTTTTTATATAGAAATTGATAGGAGACATTGTCAGCTATCCCCACACCAAGTTGCAGCTCAATATCACCAAAATTGACCAATTTATAGTATTTTTCCATTTTTTGCATTGTCAGCCATCTTGGGGTTTTGATTTCCAAAAGCCACCTAACTGGCACGTTGAATCAAAATGGCCACTCTATCTAACTTGCATGTTGAATCAAAATGGCTGCCAACCCTAACTTGCATGTTGTATCAAAATGGCCACTTCACCTAAGTTGGATGATGAATCAAAATGGCCACTTTACCTAACTTGCATGTTGAAACAATATGGCTGCTTCACCTAACTTGCATGTTGACTCAAAATGGCCACTTCACCTAACTTGCATGTATTACCAAAATGGCATCGCAAGGCAATGCTCTGCCTTAAATGCTGAACCAAAATGGCTCACAGCGTTATTCATTTTGCTGTATTTTATGTATGCTGAGGTAACTATGGCAGCCATCTTGAATCAAAATGGCTCCAAATGTTAATCAGCTGTAGAGATAAGTCTGATGATTACTTTCTGTGAGTTTCAAAGAAATCCAACAACGAGTTTCTGTTTTGTAGTTCAATAACTCAGAATGACCAAGTTATAGTCAATTTT
>NC_056507.1:39455214-39459277 GCF_014905685.2 Nematolebias whitei
TGTTTTGTAGTTCAATAACTCAGAATGACCAAGTTATAGTCAATTTTATGTATGCTGAGGTGGCTATGGCAGCCATCTTGAATCAAAATGGCTCCAAACGTTAATCAGGTCTAGAGATATGTCTGATGATTACTTTCTGTGAGTTTCAAACAAATCCAACAATGAGTTTCTATTTTGTAGTTCAATATCTCAAAGAATGACCAAGTTAAAGTCAATTTTGTGTTTGCTGAGGTAGCTATGGCAGCCATCTTGAATCAAAATGGCCACTTCACCTAACTTGCATGTTGAATCAAAATGGCAGCTTCACCTAACTTGCATGTTGAATCAAAATGGCTGCTTGATGGATAATGTTACCACATCTAACTAACATGCAAATACTGTTTTTATTAACGTTAATATAGCTAGTAAACCTTTAAACGTTAGAGCACTGACAGCCCGTGCTGTATATCTTAGCTACTGTGGCTAATCAATCAACCTTTATTTATACAGGTAAATCCCATTGAGCCTCGAGGACTCATTTACAAGAGAGACCTGATTTCAACAAAGAAAGATGACAACAATGGACAACAGCAACAACAAAACAGTTATAAAAAGTTGCTGCAATGATGGATAACGTTACCACAGCTAACAAACACATCAATACTGTTTTATTAACCTTACCTTGCGCTATATCTTGTAATATAACCTTTGTAAATAAAGGTTGAATGAATGAAATTCCATTATAAATTTCCAGACAGGTCTCCCGAGGGAGAATAGACCCGGATGTAATGATCCACAGCATCGAGTCAAAAAGGAAGTTGTCTGACGTCATTGTGAAAAGGGCCTATTACAGAGATCAAATGTTTCCTGTAGTTTTTCACCAGGTTTGTGCACACTGCAGCAGGGATTTTGGCCCATTCCTCCACACAGATCTTCTCTAGATCAACTAGGTTTTTGGGCTGTCACTGAAAAACCTCCAAAGATTTTCTATAGAGTTTAGATCTGGAGACTGGCTAGGCCACTCCAGAACCTTGATATGCTTCTTACGGAGCCACTCCTTGGTTATCCTGGCTGTGTGCTTCGGGTCATTGTCATGTTGGAAGACTCAGCCACGACCCATTTTCAGTGCTCTAACTGAGGGAAGGAGGTTGTTCCCCAAAATATCGCAATACATGGCCCCGGTCATCCTGTCCTTAATACAGTGAAGTTGTCCTGCCCCCAAACACCCCCAAAGCATGATGCTTCCACCCCATGCTTCACAGTAGGGATGGTGTTTTGGGGATGGTACTCATCATTCTTCGTCCTCCAAACACGGTGAGTGGAATTAAGACCAAAAAGTTATTTTTTTGTCTCATCTGACCACATAACTTTCCCCCATGACTCCTCTGAATCATCCAAATGGTCATGGGCAATCTTAAGACGGGCCTGGACGTGTGCTGATTTAAGCAGGGGAACCTTCCATGCCATGCATGATTTTAAACTATGATGTCTTAGTGTATTACCCACAGTAACCTTGGAAACAGTGGTGCCAGCTCTCTTCAGGTCATTGACCAGCTCCTTCCGAGTAGTTCTGGGCTGATTCCTCACCTTTCTTAGGCTCATTGATACGCCATGAGATGAGATCTTGCATGGAGCCCCAGTCCGAGGGAGATTGACAGTCATGTTTAGCTTCTTCCATTTTCTAATAATTGCTCCAACAGTTGATCTTTTTTCACCAAGCTGCTTGGCAATTGCCCTGTAGCCCTTTCCAGCCTTGTGGAGGTCTACAATTTTGTCTCTGGTGTCTTTGGACTAGGGCTGGGCCATATCATATCGTTCACGATAATACCGGTAAAAAAAGCTTGCCTGGGCAAATAAATGATATCATGATATGCTAATTTCATGACGTAAAACAACAAGCGTCCCGCCCCTTTAACAGAACCGAGCTTGCCGAACGACCAAACTGAATTGCGCACCCCCCCACCCACCTGTTGGTACTGGTGTAACGCTAATTATTTGCAAGCAATAATAGCTAGCTAAAAAGCTAAAAACAAACAATGCACGGCTCAGCTGTGTCTCTCCATCCAGCTCTGAACTGCAGGTACAGACAGCTCAACTGTCTCTCCCTCCCCCACACCCTGCTCTGAGCTGCCGGTACAAATGCAGCTTGTCTTTTTTCTCTCTCTCCACCCCGCTCTGGGCTGCCGGTGCGGGCTGCGTCTCCCCCGCTCTAAACTGCCGGTACAAACATGCAAAGTTCTGTCTGCTTGTTGATTCCTATAAATATTTGGGTATCTTGGTCGACTCGCATCTCTCTTTTAAGCTCCATGTGGAAAACTTGGTAAAGAAACTGAAAGTTAAACTCGGTTTCTTTTTCAGAAACAGATCCTGTCTAACTCTGAATGCTAGGAATCGCCTTGTATCTGTGAACTTCCTTCCCTCCATTGATTACAGAGACATTATTTACATGAACGCTCCTACAAGCACCCTGCGGATGTTGGATGCTGTCTATCATGGTGCACTAAGATTCATAACTGGCTGTGATTATCGTACCCACCACTGCACCCTGTATTCACTGATTAACTGGACATCGTTAACTTCACGCAGACTCTTTCACTGGTACATTTTCATCCTTAAATCACTTCATGGTCTGCTGCCTTCATACATCTCCTCCTACATGTCTCTGAATGTCTCTGCATCTCTGCAGTTACAGTGTGCACTCTCAGGACATTATTACTTGCAGTGTTCCCTCAGTGCAGACTGAACTAGGCAAAAGGGCCTTCTCCTACTCCGCTCCTGTTTCCTGGAATATCTTACAAAAAGATTTGAAGCTCTCGACCTTGATCTCTCCAAGTGACTTTAAGAATCTGTTGAACTCCTGGCAGGGACCAATGCAGACATGTTCCTGTTTTTAGTTTTCTACATTCACCTTAGAATCTAGCTGTTTTTTGTTACTTTTCTTTTTTTAGCCATCCTATTTGTTGAAAAAAAAAAATCTGTATGCCTTTTGATAACTGTCTATTGTTGTCGCTGTTGTCCATTGTTGTCATCCTTCTTTGTTGAAATCAGGTCTCTTTTGTAAATGAGTCCTCGAAGCTCAATGGGATTTACCTGTCTAAATAAATGTTGAATGAATGTCTCTTAGTTCCACAGTCCATGGACCAAGAACAGAGTCAGGTGATCAAAGACAGAGCAGTCAGAGAAATGGAATCATTCCTGCAGGAAAAGAGGAAGCTAAAACACCACAAGCTTCAGGGTCAGCTGATCCTTGTCAAGTTTTGGAAGTTATAGCTCATTTAAAGGCAACATATATTTTGTTGGATGTTACATTTATGCTCAACAGATCTTAAGTTTCAATTTATTCAGTTATTTTGGGAAACTGCACCTGCACTTTAATTTTTATGGTGGATTTTGTTGATCTATATTTTGTGCAGACATTTTCAATCTAAATAACAGAAGGATCATTTTTATTTTTTATTTTTATACTTGGAGACTAAATACTTTACTAAATAAAATAATTTCAGTAAAATTAACCCTTGTTTTTTAAGTTTTATATAATACTGCAAAGCAACATGCTAAGTTAATTTTGTCAAATGAATAACTATGATTTGTTTTTTTTTTTGTTGTTGTTATATCACAAAATTTATCGTTATCGTCAGAATGCTCTGAAATATCACGATATTATATTTGAGCCATATCGCCCACCCCTACTTTAGACAGCTCTTTGGTCTTAGCCATGTTAGGAGTTGGAGTCTTACTGGTTGTGTGGGGTAGACAGGTGTCTTTATGCAGCTAACGACCTCAAACAGGTGCTTCTAATTTAGAATAATAAGTGGAGTGGACTTTTTAGAGGCAGAGTAACAGGTCTTTGAGGGCCAGAATTGTTGCTGATTGGCAGGTGTTCAAATACTTATTTGCAGCAGTAACACACAAATAAATTATTAAAAAATCATACATTGTGATTTCCGGATTTTTTATTTTTTTAGATTATGTCTCTCAAAGTGGACATGCACCTAAGATGAAAATTTCAGACCCCCTCCAAAATTTCCAAGTGGGAAAACTTGCAAAGTCACAGGGTGTTCAAATACTTATTTTCCTCACTGTA
>NC_056507.1:39459377-39462927 GCF_014905685.2 Nematolebias whitei
TGAGTATAAGTTTAAACGATCAATTGATAAAGTAAAATACTCTAACAATATGGAATAAAATTAAATGTATTTCTGAAACTTTCAGCAGAGCAAATTAACTATGCAAATTTAACTAAAAAGGTAGACGCTTTGTTTACGCATCGTACACTGGTTGAATTTTGGTCTTAAATTTAAGGGAAAATAATTACTGAACTGAGTTAATATTAATTTGGTTGAAATCAAAACTGAAGGACACCAGCATCACATCCCAGAGTGATAGATCAACTTTTCCTACCCGGAGTTGACTTTGAACCGGCTGCTGCAGATACCAGATGTGGGACTCTTTCTGCTGAGATGGTTCGAGCAACGTCCAAGGTGGAGATTCCTTTCACGTCCTTGGGCATCGATTGAGTCGATGTTGTCTGGCTCCAAGTGGTCAACTGATGGTTCTCCTGGACTTCTGGATAGCTGTTAGCTCTGGTGATGCAGCTGCAGGTGTCTCTCACTGGAGCACTGAAGATGGTTCTATCAAAACTTTGCTAAAGTTGAAACTTCTATTTTTCTTTCTTGAAGCTTTTGTATCAGCTTTATGTAAGTTGTTTGACTTCTTCTTAAAGCAATCTCACTCCTTCCTCCTCGTCATCGACTTCTCTCTTCTTCTCCCTTCAGACTTCTGAGGGTCTCCCTCCTGCAACCCTTCAATCACTTCAATAGAAGATGGGCCTGTGATCGGAAAGTCGCAGGTTCAACTCCCAGTACCATCAACATCAAAATGTGGGTGGAAAAGGTGAAACACCCACACCTGCCTCCACCCTCATTCGCCCCCACTCTGGGCCCCTGAGCAAGGCCCTTAACCCCCACCATTTGCTCCCTAAACAGGTCTCTCTTGAAAATGAGTTATTGTGACTCAATGAAACTACCTGTATAAATAAAGGATAAATGAAAAAACAAAAAAAAGAAGAAAATTACCACCCACAACCTGAGGGGCATGGTTGATTTGGACCAATCAGAATACAGAGGGCTGGACTTTTGATTTAACTTTTACCAACTAAATTAAGCATGACCTTAATTCACTCTGCTGAAAAGTCCTCAAATAAAAGAACTGTAAAACACTTCTATCATCTTTCTTTAAGTGACATTAACATAAATTAAAAACACTTTTGTTAAACTTGTGAACAGAACCATTTGCCATCTTTTGACTACAGATTCCTGTCAGCTGTAAAAGAAAACAAGGCAAATTGTTATTCCCAGTAAACATTTCATTACAGAAAAACTGTATTAATTTTCCATCATGTTAATAGAAAGAGTGTGTCAGTCCACTGAATGGAGCAAAAGAGACATGGGTTACAGAAAGGAATTCCTTTGAACAGGGACAAGGCTCTTTCTGTCATCATCCTGAGATTTATGATCACTGAACAGAGTGGTGAAGAGAAGAGGAGAGGGCTTGGTTCGATCTGGTACAGGGTGTTACCAAAACTTTAGCAGGATTCTGTTTAAACTCATAACGTCCATTTTGGGTTCACAGAAAGGGCATCTTAGATATCAAATTGGACATTTGGCTGCTTTTGCAAAAGTAAAAGTCTTTTGTAGACACTGTCCAGACTTGGGAGTTGCTGAGAAAAGGTTAAACTGTCCCAGGTCTAAGACTCACATCAAAACAACCATCAACATCAACAAGGACCCTCATCAGTATGCATACCGTGATGTAGTGGACTAGGCCCATGTCAAAAACTAAGTCTAAGGTCAAAAATCTTGACCTTAAGAACCTTGTGGGACAGGAACTGTCATTTCATTGATTTGAATCCAGAAATACAGGTTCACCCATCCTGAGACTTTCTCTCTTGAAGATTCAAGTGAAAAGAACACTCTCTGTTTTATTATCATTACTATTTTACAAATGTTGATAATCAAAGTGTCTTAGTTCAAACCATTTTAGATGTTGCAGTGAACTAATCAATTTTATTAACTGTGTAATGATTTTATTCTCAGGCAAAGTTAGAACTCATGTCAAAGCTGTTACAGAGTAATTATGCCTTTTCTGATTTCTGCTTTTGAATGAGCAAGTGTAAGTTGGTCCAAGGTTTTAGTCAAACGCAAAACAAGTTGTTGGAACGAACTGTCATGTTTTTAGAATCCTCTCAGACATAAATATAGAGGTTTTTGCACCTGTTTCTGAAACGCGCCAAAACAAAACTCTCTCTGTCTGTGAGAACATTTCTGATCTGTTTCATAACAATTCTTGCTGTCTTCTAACCTCTTACGTCACAAAACACACCCCGTCTGGTCGGTTCTGACCAATGGTAATACTCCCAAGTGAACCGGAAAACAGCTCTTTAAAATGTCAGTACTTCCTGGTCTACTCAGTTCTGTTGAGGTTCTGCTCGAGATCTGTAAACTACACAGTTCTGTTAGAAGCTCTGGGATGGTGCTGGAACAGTTCTGGGACAGTTCTGTTCAGTTCTGTGAGAGACGGGATGATCCTGACATGACAACAGAGCTCTTCCGAGGTTCATGGGATTATAACATTTTCCACTGAGGTGAGCTTGTGTCGGACAGTCTCGCCGCTACTCCGGAGGAGTAACAGCATCCTACGGAGACGCTGAAGGGTGCGTTAAACGGAATCTCGCCTGAGACATCTCCAGGTAAAAGAGTCGATTCCACCACCGAAGTGTACCGTAAGAAAAGCTGAAGAAAGCCCAGAGAGTGCCGTTCTGTTAACACACTCCCTCAAACCCCATCTTTTACTCTTCTCTAAACTTCTTTCCCATCTTTAAACTTTCTATCAAGTAGATATACTTCCAGATATTTAGAAATGTCTGTGTAAAATGCTCATCCACATCCGTGTGGGTAAAAGATCATAATTGTACAGTTTCATAAATGTCTGTGGTGAAGCAACGGAAAAATCATGGCCGTATGATTTTTCCTGATTGATTGCTTATGTTGTTATTTTCATAATTTGCCAAATTAATGTAAATGTTTGATGTTAAACTTTGATTCTGTAAATAAATGACCGCATTCATTTTGATGGGTCAAACATAAATGACGTCTCACGTTTGCATTTCCTTAAATTCAATGCACGTTTTATTCAGTCCAGAAAAATGAGGAATCCGTGTTAAATGATGAATATATCCGAGCATCTGTTCATCTACAGTGAGAACCGATCAACAGAGGATGCAATCTCCTCTGTGGTCCACACTGCGCTCAACCACCTGGAGCAGAAAAACTCTTACGTCCGTATGCTCTTTGTGGACTTCACATCCGCCTTCAACACCATGATCCCCCAAACCCTGATGGACAAACTATCCACACTAGGACTAAGCCCCTCCATTTGCAACTGGGTACTAGACTTTTTAACAAACAGACCACAGTTAGTGAGGATCCACAACCTCTCCTCCTCCACCATAACCCTCAGCACTGGCTCTCCTCAGGGATGTGTGTTGAGCCCCCTCCTGTTTACTCTGCTCACATATGATTGTGCAGCTACCCATCCAGGCTGTCACATTGTAAAGTTTGCAGATGATACAGCGGTGGTGGGATGCATCACAAACAATGATGAGTCCAGCTACAGGCA
>NC_056507.1:39463027-39466833 GCF_014905685.2 Nematolebias whitei
CCGTGCCTGGACATCGATGAAGGTCAGCTAGACAGTCATGTCAAACACAGTTTTTTAACTATGACAAACTAAGCAGCCCTTCTAGTTCAGGGTTGGACACTGTGCAGCCAGAGGTGACAAAGGACGAGGTTGTTGGTGATCCAGCTTCACAGGGGTTGAATTGTATACTTATTAGGGTTCCAGGCCCTGGAGGGGAACAGGCCAGGTATAAACCTTTTGCTATTGGTGATGTGCAGGTGATAGTAGAAAAGTTGCCCACACTGTCAGAGGGTGGAGGATGTTGGTTGGATCAGCTTAATACATTTCACACTCCATGAGAACATGCACACACACACGCACATGCACACACACACGCGCGCACACACATACACACAATCAAGCTGTGCTGAGGTATGCAGACTTACACAGAACAGGGAAAGAGATTATCAGATTTTGGCATAAGTTGGCAACATTACAATTAAGTGTCCTCGCCTAATTCTAAGGGAAATTGCGGATGTGTTTACAATGGAAGATTTTATGATGTTACGTAGAGTATAAGGAATTTTTGCTTTAATTTTTGTTTCAGTGTTAAATAAGAGTTTTCACTTTTTATGTAAATGAGTGTTTGTGCAAACCAGGATGCAGGATGGCTCGGTTGGAGGTAGATGCTGGCAGATATTCTGAAATAGAACTTTCCAACAGATATTATTTGCATTTTATTTTAATTTTTAAAATTTTTTTATTGGTCCTTTTTTTCTCCTTTCAGAAGGTTAATCATAGAGGGTTTTTGGATCAGGACAGTGACTCTGGCAAAGGCACACATAAACACACACACACACAGGTAGTTTCAGATGTCGTGATGTGCCCAGAGCAGACTCAAACAGCATTGCAGTGTTGCATCATGAACCTCTGGTTTTGATCACCAAATAAAATATCACATGTGTACAGGTTGACACAAAAACTACATCTGCTACCAAATGTGACTTATGAGAACACCTGACTGTGGCAACAGTAAAAGGACTGATGATGTGAAGCCTGTGACTGAAAGGCATACTGTTCAGCTAAGCAACAAGCTGATGGATCAAACTGAGCTATGTGAAACTTTGTCCAGATGAGGACCTGGACTAAACCTCAACAGCTGTTTGAACTGTGGTGCTGCACACAGATGAACTCTTGAACTCTTGAACATACAGTATATCCAGACGGGAGGAGACTAACAGCAAAGTAACAACGGTGGTCAAGCTGTCAAAAGTCACTAACAAAAACTGCAGTCTGCGTAAAGTGTCAGCTCCGCATGTGGTTTGTGATGGTGAGGCAATAACTAGTTTTTCATGATCAGTGCTGCATTGGCTGTGACATGAATAAAACACTCACATAGACCCATTCTTCAGATATATATATATAACAGCATGACACAGATAACAGATCAGGCTGACATGAGGATTTTTAATAATACTGATGTGGGTTGCTGGATAAACTGCCTTTTCCAATTACGCATAGATGAAAAAGTATTTGGAACATGGAAATTTGGATACCTCATATCCTTATATAAAAATGAATAATGCTGGCCCCCAGAGAAAAAATATTTACTTTTTCATTCATTTAACTTTTGTTTTTACAGGTTAGTCTCATTGAGTCCCGAGGACTCATTTACAAGAGAGACCTGTACCAGAAACCTGACTTGGATTGAGTTTGCTAAATGTTTCTTTTTTTAATTAAATATCTGCTTTCTCCCATGAGTGAGATCATTTCAGCAGGTCTGGTTTGCCACAAGGGATGAAGTTTATTTAGTTATTAATTGTTTCAGCTGCAAATGATATTGGAGCTATGCTAAGTCATTTAGCTTTATGGTTTTATAGTCTAGATTGAATGTGCTGGTTTTCATAGTCTTACAACTACACCATTTAATAGAGTTCTAGTTTGAATCATTCTGAAACTATACAGTAAGACTGACAAGGTTTTTAGGGTTGATATGTGAGTTGATAAATTGTAGCAAAACAATAGATGTTTCAAAGGGGGAGGTCTGAAAACTGTTCTTAAAACAGTTCATACAATGATTAGATCATTAGTTATACAAAAATAATTTCTTAGGTTTTTACATTTGTCACACAGTAAACAGAAACACACTCCAGTGGCCTGTGTTGTTGAGTCTGTCTGAGAAAAGGTTCAAGGTGAGCACGAGATGCAGGTTGTCAGGCACTGTTGTGTTTCTGGGACGATTGTTGTCAGCATTTAGGATCAGGGATGTCACAGTACACAGGACAACGATCTTACATCACCCAAAGCCAAATAATGTTAAAGACCTGCTGTCATGTTTTAGGTCCTACAGGGTTTAGCAAACACTACATTCCTAATTATACAAGCCTCACCCAACCAGTCAGGACACTAGTGAATGACAGAGGACCAGATTTAACTTTTTTTAGATTTTCTAACTAGGAATTCTTAAGTTTTTACTTTTGCAGAAACAACTTTTAATATATATACACGTATACAGCCAACCAGAAGCCTATGAACCACATTGTATTTGTACACAGCCTCTTACAAAAACAAGTAAAACTGCTTGAAATGTAGTTTTAGAACTAAAATATTTTTATTAGTGCAGATTCTAAGCTCACCTGGATAAAGACATTTTCTGCATGTTTTAATGACTAAGGAGCTCCTACTAACAGCTGTACCTGTTTTCCTTTGGAATGTGTACAGGAAGGTTCCAGAAGCTTCAAGGTCTATGGGGGACGCCCCTAGACCCAGCCAAATCCAAACACAGACCCTAGAAGTGGATTTGGTCAAAGGTGGATCTGTGTTCCTAAATACATTTGATTTGATTTGACTTGACTTGACTTGACTGGACTGGACTGAAAAGAAATGAAATTGGGTTGTTATGTATAGAGTATGCTAACCACATTTTTTACTACTGTTTTGCAGTCATGTATTGTAAACCTTTTTTCCTAGTTTTTGTTTCACCTGAACAGATCTGCGACGAAGCAATGGCCGACCTGAATAAAATTAACTGATTTTGACTTTCTTTCATTATTCAGTGGAATTAAATGTTTAATGTTGTATTGCACTGTTTTGACAATGATGTAACCAAAGAAAATATATATTTTCTGCGCAAGAGTTTAATAAGATTTTTCTCTACAGACTGAATGAGGTAAGAAAAATAAATTAATTATACTCACTGTTTGTGCCAGGAATCTTGAGGAACCTGTTGGACTCAGGACCCTGGGGGCTCCCCTGTCACCTAGCTTGGAGAAGTGAAACCAGACTGGGTCTGGCATGTTGTTTTCTGGGAAGGTTTTCTATTGTTGTGGTGATTCATCTCTGCTAAACTGGTATGGGAACTAACATATGTGGGCAGGGTCTTATTCTGTTGTTTGTCTCTGTGCTATTTTCTGATTCTATCCAGCTCTGCAGTGGAACACAACAGGGATGACTTCTAGGTGTATCAAGCAGGCTGAAAGAATTGACCCCACCTAGGAGACTGGGTTTTTGTCAAGGACCTCTGCCAGAAGCATTGGGAGTCAAAATGCTGACTGAAACCATTCCAGGTTTTAATCCTGTTTTGTCTTTTCTTCCCTTGCATAGTGCCATGTTTGAAGAACATGATGATGAAAAGTTTCACTGGCGTGCTGATTAATCTCAACCAGGCTCGTGTGCAGAATGAGTACTTTCCTGAACACGCCTACAATCTCCTGCACCCAGAGTGACGTCCTGAATATGTTAACCAGCCAAGACAAAATGCATAATGATTCTAATGCTTAAAGTATTTCTTGAATACAGGCATTAAGATGATGTTTTTAGCTTGACCTGGCCATGATCTAGACAACCCA
>NC_056507.1:39466933-39472782 GCF_014905685.2 Nematolebias whitei
TTCCACCTCTTGCCTGTAGCTGGACTCATCATTGTTTGTGATGCATCCCACCACCGCTGTATCATCTGCAAACTTTACAATGTGACAGCCTGGATGGGTAGCTGCACAATCATACGTGAGCAGAGTAAACAGGAGGGGGCTCAACACACATCCCTGAGGAAAGCCAGTGCTGAGGGTTATGGTGGAGGAGGACAAGTTGTGGATCCTCACTAACTGTGGTCTGTTTGTTAAGAAGTCTAGTACCCAGTTGCAAATGGAGGGGCTTAGTCCTAGTGTGGATAGTTTGTCCATCAAGGTTTGGGGGATCATGGTGTTGAAGGCGGATGTGAAGTCCACAAAGAGCATACGGACGTAAGAGTTTTTCTGCTCCAGGTGGTTGAGCGCAGTGTGGACCACAGAGGAGATGACATCCTCTGTTGATCGGTTCTCACGGTATGCATACTGATGAGGGTCCTCGTTGATGTTGATGGTTGTTTTGATGTGAGTCATGACCAGTTTTTCGAAGCATTTAGCAACTATCGGGGTGAGGGCCACTGGCCGATAGTCATTCAGACCAGTCACTGTAGAGCTTTTTGGGACTGGGATGATGGTGGTATTTGATCTTTCAAATACAAGTGTACCTAGCTTATGAGCTAAGATACCTTAGTTCATTGATGCTGAGTGGAGTTGTTAATCATTTGTTTATTTATTTATTTTTATTTAGAAATGTATTCATTTAATTAAAAACAAAATAACTATATACAATAAAAAACAAAAATATATATACAATCAAAAAATAAAATGAAAGGCAGCAGAAAAATAAATCTTATGATATCTGCCCCTTTATTCCCAGAATATATTCAAACAAAATAATTTACAAAAAAACAAAGCTAAAAAACAACATCAACTCAAACAACAATTTGTATAGATACACATTATACTTTACCATATTCCTTCAGAAAACTAACTTTTAACATTTTCTTAAATATGTACATAGATGTGGCGGTTTTAACATCATCCTTTAGACCATTCCACAATCCTATTCCCTGAATTATAGTAGACCGCTCCTTCAAACTGGTACGAAACCAAGGCTTCACAAACATCTCTATCCCCTTGAGATAATAACCACTCTCCCTTTTAACAAAATTTACTTGGCTAATTGAAGGTAGTATGTTTTTGTGAGCCTTATACATAAACAGTAAAATATTATAATTAACCAAGTCATAGAATTTTAACGTCTTCAGCTGATAAAACAATGTATTTGATGGATGTCTATAATCTTTTCTAATGATAATTCTTACAGCTCTTTTTTGTAAAATAAAATTAGGATTTATAATTGTTTTACATGCTTTACCCCAGACTTCAATACAGTAAATTAAGTGTGGGACAATTGTTGCATTATACAACATAAACAGTGCTTTATCATTGAGTAACTCCCTTACTTTGTAGAGTACTGCAATAGATTTAGCTATTTTTGTTCTTAAATTATTTATGTGAGGTTTCCATGTCAGCTTTTCATCAATGATGACACCCAGAAACTTGTTGTTACTGTTTAAAGTTGTATGCTAATACATGCTATGCCAGTTAGCGCTGGCCAACTGTGTGCTGTTTTCATTAACGTCAGTCACTGGAATACACTTTATTTGTACAGAAGTGGCCTCTGAAGACATCGGCAGTCCTGACTTTGTCACGTCCATCTTTTACTCTACAAAGTCAGGCAAAGACAGCGATGGAAAATTGGAGCGGTAAATAGAAGGATTACTGACTTGAAATGAGGCTGTGATAAACCTGTGTTTGACAAAATAAAGTGATGCTTTCCTGCCGTACATAATGATGGCTGTCTTCTGTGTGTCTCAGCTACAAGAGAAAAAGACAAAGGGATGAAACCCCCAGCAGATGTCCAAACAATGGACCATATTGCCCATCCTCATGAAAACTGCATTTAGGGCTCACCAATAAATATATTACATTCAGATTTAATGTTACTGAATGTGACATTTCCAAAATTTTGAGAAGTTGGCTCCCTGTTATGTCTCAGACTTTGAAATCTCTAATCTATCTATTAGATGGCATTTAACTGTGTGTGCAGCGTTGAACATTTGGGACTGTATAGTCTCTAGAAAATAAACTGTCAATATCTTGTTCAAGTATTCAAGAGTTAAGGATACATCAAAAACTTTTTATTTCTTGTTTGTACATAAGTAATGTCATTAAAAAGTAACAACAAAAAGCGTTGATAGATAGCGTTACGGCACCGTCTCCTGATAATACAGGCTTCAAGGAGATATTAGAATCAATTGACCAGAAGCTAACTAGCTTGGATGCCCGACTAGCGTTGGTAGAGATGCTACATAAAGAGTTTCAAGGCCTAAGGGAGTCGTTAGAATTCAGCCAACAACAGGTAGCATTACTTGCTAGTGAAAATCAGGAGCTGAGAGGAACAGTAAAACAACTCACCGAGGAGATGACGCTGCTATCCAGGGATAATAAAAAAATAAAAGAATCGATCCTGGATATCCAAGCCCGGAGCATGCGGGACAACCTCGTCTTCTCGGGAATCCCGGAGCGAGCGGACGAGGTCCCTGAGGCCTCCGTCCGTGACTTCATTCAGAATCAGCTTAAGTTTCCGAGTGACGTGGTTAATTCCATCACTTTTCACCGAGTCCACCGCCTCGGAGGTAAGAAACCTGGAAGCAATCGGCCGCGGCTGATTGTAGCTAAATTTGAACATTATAAACAGAAAGAACAAGTAAAAAGCCGAAGTAGGGAACTGCGTGACACGAACTACAGCATGAATGACAAATTCCCTGCAGAAATTCTGAGTAGAAGTTGCGTTCTGTTCCCGATTAGGAAGAAAAATATAAACGAGGGCAGAAGAGCTATGGTGACTGTAGACAAACTTTACATCAATGGTCAGCTGTTTAGAGATCCAGAGGTTACTCCCTGGCTCTATTAGTAATATAAATAAGGTAAGTATGATTTTCAGTGGCTAATTTTACTTAAAATTTATTAGCAATAATATATATTCATATTACTTACCAGGTATATATGTAATTGTGCAGCACAGCTCGGTTGGTGGGTTACACAGATAGTAGTGGTACATGGTGGCATGGCACTTAATATGGTAAGGGGGTTCTTTTTTTATTTTTTCTTCTTTCTTTTATCTTTACGTGTTTATTATCATTTCACTTTCTTTTTTTTTTGTCTCTATTTCTGACTCAACAATTATTAGCACACAGGCACAAAGGCTTATATATATCCATATACATACATACAAATACCTCATAAAGGAATACATCCATGATTTAACTTCAAAAACAGCACATAGTTTATCTATAAATCATAAATAATCAATCATTAAGGATTATGTTGTTGTCTGGGTGTTTTACTATTTTTGATATTTGTGATAATGGGTGTGGTTTAATTATATTCTCACAAGCACAAGTATGGGCATCTTAAGGTTTGTCACATGGAATATTAATGGAGCCGGTAGCCAACATAAAAAAATATAGAATCTTTAACCAGATTAAAAGATTAAAGGCAGATGTTGTATTACTCCAATAAATTCATAAATTACCGTCAACTGTGGATGAGCTAAAATCTCCTGAGTTTCCTGATGTATTCTCAGCCTGCTATAACTCAAGACAAAGAGGAGTAACAATATTAATACATAAAAATGTGAACTTCACATTATTAGACACTGTTATAGACCCGCAAGGTAGATATATAATATTAAAATTATCTATACTCAGTCAAAAATATTGTATTGTTAGCTTATATGGGCCAAATGTGGACGATGCCGATTTTTTTCATGATCTCTTTTCTACTCTATCAAATCACATGGATTGCTCACTGGTACTGGGAGGTGATCTTAACTTTGGTCTAGATAACAAAATAGACAGGCTGAATGCAGTAGGAGCTCAACGCAGTTGGCAATCCATAAATGTAGTTAAACAGTACATGAGTGTTTATGGACTCTGCGATGCATGGCGGTCTCTTCACCCTAATAGTAAAGAGTATTCTTTCTTTTCACATGTGCATCACTCTTACTCTCGTCTGGATTATTTTATAATCAGCAACTCATTGCTGACCAACATTTCAGACACTAAGATACACCCTATTGCTATCAGCGATCATGCACCAGTTACTTTAAATTTCGATAATAAGAAAGAAATCCCAAAAAGTATAAACTGGAGATTAAATACCTCACTACTTATGGACGAAGAATTTATACAATACTTTAAAAATGAATGGACATCGTATTTAGAGTTTAATGACTTGCCAGGAACATCGGCATGTACACTCTGGGAGGCTGGGAAAACAGTTATGAGAGAGAAAATAATATCCTACTCAACAAACAAAAAGAAAAAAGAAAATAAACGTATTGTGGAATTAGAGAAATCTATCAAATTATTAGGAAGTTTACAAGGAGAGGAAACACAGAAAAAACTATGCAAGATAAAATTAGAACTAAATGAATGTATTGACAAAAAACAAATTCTTGGTACAAAGACTTCGATTAGAAAATTTTGAACACAGTAATAAATCAGGGAGCTTTTTAGCTAATCAACTCAAATTAAATAAAGAAAAAACGTCTATATATGATATTAAAGACACAAATGGTAACATAACTTATGACGAGGAAAAAGTAAATAGTGTTTTTAGAGATTTCTATAAAACTCTATACACTCCACAAATAAATCAAACAGATGAAGATATTAATCAATTCTTGGAGAGAGTAATACTTCCAAAACTAGACAGTAGTCAATCATCAGAACTAGACTCACCATTAACATCAGATGAGCTCCGTGAAGCCATTAAAAACATGCCTAATAAGAAATCTCCTGGCCCAGATGGATATCCAGCAGAATTTTATAAAGAGTTTTTGAACATCCTGGAACCAATATTTCACAGAATGCTACATGAGTCAGAAGAAAATGGCAGGTTTCTAACACATATGAATTCAGCCAACATTAGTCTACTATTAAAACCAGGCAAAGACCCAGTACTACCTACCAGTTATCGCCCCATCTCTCTTATTAATGTGGATGTTAAAATAATTAGTAAAGTCCTCTCTAAAAGATTAGAGAAAATAATTCCTCTCATTATTCATCCTGACCAAACTGGATTCATAAAAGGAAGACACTCGACCACAAACACACGCAGATTATATAATTTAATAGAGTATTCATATAGTAAAAATATTGCAACAGCTATTTTGTCTTTGGACGCAGAAAAAGCATTTGATAAGGTAAACTGGAAATTTTTATTTGCTACCTTGGGTAAATTTGGTTTTGGGGACCATTTCATTAATTGGTTAAAAATATTATATAACTCACCAAGAGCATGTGTCAGGACAAATAATTAAATATCTTCAAGCTTCTGTTTACAGAGAGGGACCAGGCAGGGATGTCCACTTTCACCAGCAATATTTGCTATTTTTATTGAACCTTTAGCAGCAGCAATAAGACAAACTGCTGATATTAAAGGTATACTGTGTAAAAATATAGAACATAAAATTAGTCTTTATGCTGACAATGTTTTACTTTTTCTTCAGAACACAGAAAACTCAATATCTAATGTTATCGAATTAATAAACTCGTTCTCAAAAGTTTCTGATTATTCTATAAATTGGTCAAAATCTACAGCTCTTCCATTAAACTGCGTGTTTAATACTTCTCTCAATGAACGACTACAATCAGGTAACATTACATACTTGGGCATTAATATTTCTCCTAGATTGGAAGACTTAATAAAATTGAATCATAACCCAATTTTAAAGAACATTGAAGATGATCTTACTAGATGGAAATCTCTGCCCATATCACTTATGGGAAGAGTTGCCTCAGTAAAAATGATGGTCCTGCCGA
>NC_056507.1:39472882-39474451 GCF_014905685.2 Nematolebias whitei
TTTGCTTTTTTTTTTTTTTTTTTGAATGTCCAGAGGACCAGATTTAACTTTTTTAGACATGCAGAACATATTTATGTTTTCTGGAAAATTGTGTGTTTATGCGTGTGCGTGTGTAGGGGGTGGGGAGTCAACTATTAGTTTGGTTCTAAGGAAAATTCTGCAAATGACTAAGTTTGTGAGCTCTGGACTGCAGCTGTGCAAGGTGTTCACTGTACAGCAGATTTAAAACATTTTATGAAATCAATTGTTATTCCAATAAAAACACACCTGAAAAACTTAAATATACACAGAAAATGTTTTTTATTAGTCATCTTTTCTTTTTCTTAGATCTACAGTTTGGCTCATGAATCATAGCTAATGAAAAATGAAACAATTATTACAGGTTGGACTTTTTGTCTAAAATTTATCCCTTTGTTGTTTTGATAGACCTGAAAACCAGCAGAAAGCCCCATTGAGTGCCCCTCCTCCCCCTCCACCCCCTCCACCTCCCCCTGAGCTGGCAGGACCCCCAGAGCCGGAGGAGGAGATCCTGGGCTCCGATGATGAGGAGCAGGAGGACCCCGCGGACTACTGCAAAGGTCAGAGCTGCACTCGGCTGTCTGAATTCACTCTTTACATTTGTCCTGCAAAACATGGCTGTCCTGTTTCTTGTCTCCTGCCCCCCTTTCTGTCTATTTGCTCTTCCTCCTTCATTTCTCCCTCCATCCTCACTGAATTTTCAGCGGTGTCGGTGTAACCATTAGTGTGCAGTAAACATTTCAAGGTTGGTTCTTGCCAGAAAGGAGCATCAGCCTAGTTTTCTGCAGTGGCTCACAGTAAAAAGCTGCTTTTGTTGTATCCAAATCGGACATATTTCTGTAAATTCTGATAAGCATTTCACTTTTCATGTCATATTTGTTTGAAGGAAACTGTGCAGAATGTTTAATAATTTATTTAGCTGTTATTAGTGAGCGCTGATATCTTTTGATCATTAGCCATCTATCAAAAAAAGTTCAATATGGTCCTCTGGACATCCACTGTATGTGGTGTTCTGAGCTGCCAACTAAAGGGATGAGTACAGACGCCAGATATTTGGAAACATTGTAAGGGACCAAGTTAATCATGCTAACAATTGGTCTTAAGGGTACACCTTGTTTGTGGATTTTAGGTAAACCATACAGACTAGGTGTGGCCTCCCCTGTGTACAGTCTGTGGTACAGAATACGGTCAATAGCCTTGTCCTGCTCCAAATTTTTCAGGCAATCTATTGACTTCTTCTTGTTCACCACATACAGAACACCATGGACTTTGTGGATAAGGTGAGGGATGTCATCATGGAGACTGATGAAACAATGGTCTCTTTTGATGTCACATAACTCTTTACGTGCATTCCTGTTGATGATGCAGTAGAGGTGGTCAGTTTAAGATTAAAATCAGACACCACTCTGAGCAGCAGGACCACACTTTCCACAGAACAACTGTGTCAACTCTTGAAACTGTGCCTGCAGTCAACCTACTTCACATATGGGGAGCAATATTATAGGCAGAAACATGGGTGTGCTATGGGGTCTCCAGTTTCTCCTATTGTTG
>NC_056507.1:39474551-39480152 GCF_014905685.2 Nematolebias whitei
TAAAGGTACACCTTGTTTGTGGATTTTAGGTAAACCATACAGACTAGGTGTGGCCTCCCCTGGGTACAGTCTGTGGTACAGAATACGGTCAATAGCCTTGTCCTGCTCCAAATTTTTCAGGCAATCTATTAACTTCTTCTTGTAACCACTTCCTGGATCTCTTTTCAGAGGTTCATAAGTGGTTAAGTCACTAAGGAGTGTCATAACTTTCTCATGATAGTCTTTCTGGTTCAAAATCACTGTGCACCTTCCTTTGTCTGCTGGGAGAATGATGATGTTTTTGTCCTTGCTAAGAGTGGTGAGTGCATCCCTCTCCTCTCTACTGATGTTGGAAGGTGGTGGTTTGGCATTGCTGAGGCAGGATGAAACTTTGATTCTGAGCTGTTCTGCTTCACCCTCTTTCATTTTGTTGTTGCGGATGGCTGATTCTGTGGCTGTGATCATTTCCACCAGAGGAATTCTACTTGGTGCAACCGCAAAGTTCAGTCCCCTGGCAAGAATTTCTGTCTCCGGCTGGGTGAGCTGTCAGATAAATTCTTCACCCACTTTTCTGTCTCCCTGGCATGTAATTGACTACTGGAGTGTTGTCCTACACTGAATGTGTTGTTATTGGAATAATGATGGTGTTGATGAGTTATTAGTAAGTTAAACTTATTTTGTTGTCGAGTCTTGGACTTGACATGCTGTGCTAAGCGTGCCTGATCTGTACAGTCCAACATTTGCTGAAGTGTGGTCTGATCTAGACACATAGTTAGTTTCTGTTTAATGTGCTCTTCTTTGGCCTTCAAGGCCTCAATAGTAAAATTGGTCTGTCTCACCCGTTCATTCAGCAGCTGGGTCTGTGCCTTCTGAAGGATCTTGCTTGCCCAGTGCCCGCTGACCGATGATTTTAGTTCCAGGCTCTTGGGAATGATGCCACTTTGTCAACATCTGTCGACAACCACAGGACATCCTCTGAATGTCCAGAGGACCAGACTGAACTTTTTTGGATTTTTCTACCTGGATTATTGAGCATGCATCAGGATACCATAAGACTATGTTTGTTACATCTATCAGTACCACTAAAGGAGGCAGAGGAGTAGCTAAACATCTGACACACGGAGCAAGTGAGAACAGAGGAAGCAGCGAGAGAAGCAGCAGCCATGCTAAGCTAACGCTAGCAAGAGCTAGCAGAGCCAAATACAGCAATAAAAACCGAGAAATGTTGAAAGGTAAAAGGTGTTTTAAGCACTATTCAACAGTAGAAAAACAACTGTACTGTGTTTGTGAACTAGAATGAAAAACTGTGCAAAAGACAGATTAATCCAGAAAACAGAGACGACTCGAGCAAACAATTCACTCGAGCTACCAACAGACAAACAGGAAGTGACTCAATATGTCTCACCACGAACGTGGTCTATAAACCATCCAAGGAGAGGATTTTCTGAGAGCTGTCAATTTGAGAGAGATTTCTATTAAAACATGAGTATTAAATGTGTTTTGCTTTTAAATGAAAATAAGAAAAGGCATGTTTAATATTTTAAAGCTAATTTGCAGTGTAGACAAGATCTTTGAGAGGTGTAAGTAGTTATGAGAATAGTATCACCATCATACAGCTGAGCCTCAACATGGCAGTTGATTACAGCCTTGGTTACTGTGGTAATAAAGATGATAAAAAGTGTTGGATCAAATATAGAAACTTGAGGAAGATCTTTATAGATGGATAGGGGGTCTGGGAGATTATCCTCCACCCCCAAAACAATGGCTTTTGAACCATGTTAAACAAGCAACGACTTTGGATTCCCAGCGAGATGGAATAATTGTCAAAATCAAATGCCTTTAAGTCAACAAAAAAAAGTTGCACAATATTCCTTGTTATCAATAGCACAGAAAATATTATTCATAGCTTTAAGCATGGAGAAAATACAACTATGCCCTGATTTGATACCCTGGTCTGTGTTGAACCTGTATGCATCATACTGTGTTAGTCATTATGCTATTACTTTGTTTCTATATTTTGATTTTACGTTATGTTATATGTTGCTGTGGGTGTTGCCTGTTTGTTTCTGTTTGTACAGCACTTTGGTTGGCCCTGTCGCTGTTTAAAGCGCTTTATAAATAAAATCATATGGTATGATTTAAGACAACAAAGTGTTGAGAGCATTGTGAGTTTTTAGATGGTCTATAAGCTATTAGTTGATTAGCTTTCAAATAATTTTGGAAAGGATCAGAATGGAATGTCAGAATGGAAATGGGTCTATAATAGTTTAAATCAGCATTTTCACATCCTTGACAAAGAAGTCATGGCAGCAGATTTCCAATCCAGAGAGCACTAGGGTTTGAACAACAGATCAAACAAATAACAAATAGGGGTTGCAATGACTCAAAGTCCAATATTCAACAAAGATCCAGCCCATTCATTGCTGCATATTTATGGGTGTCAGTCAGTACTTCAGACTCATAGCCTAAAAAAAAGAAGGGTGTGGGGGTAATTGCCCCCCCCCCCCCCCCCCCCCCGGCATAAATAAAGTTTTTGAATTGAATTGAATTGAATTGACCTGAGGCCTGAGGTTAAATGCAGATTCTCAGGTGATAGAAGAATTCGAAGCAGGAATTGAAATTGAGGTTGTTTTCACACCTGATAGTCCGGTAGACTGTTCGGTTGGGGACCAATATTCATAACATTTTGTTTACATTTGAGCTGGTGTGTTTGCATTCACACTGCACTGTGCAGTCGAGCCAACCTGTTGAACCAACCTATTCCCCCACTCGCCTGTGGTGGTGCTGCACCAAGAACTACTGAAAGAAACAACACAAAAACCTCTGAAGACACTTCTTCTTCTGGAAATAAAAACAAAAATGTAGTGGCATCAAGTTTTAGCAGTTTTAGGAGTTCTATTTTGTCATTTTTCAAAAATGGACTCAGCATGAGCGGAAGATAAGGCAGAAGACCATGGAGAATGTTGTTTTTCACACAAGGCAAATCAAACATTTTGGGCGCATGCACACGCAGCGACCAGTAGTGGATGAGTATGTGGTGTGGTGGGTTTTTTGGTTTTATTAATTTTATGTTTTAATCAATTTTTTTGTTTTAATCGCGTTATTAGCATATCTCAGAATCTAAAGAAACTTGAGTATCAAGGCTCCAGCGTTTTCAAACAAAGATGGACTTTCTTTCACTTTTTGGACTGTGGTTCCTGGTGAACCAGCTGGTGAATCACCTGTGTGCCAGCGAATCTATGAGTATTGTTCGTGAGGTCAGGATCCAGTACTCAAGAGACACACTTTTTCAGCTAAATGTTGCCACCTTAGCTCAAGTGTCAGACCTCAACCCACAAATACCGCAGGATCTCATTCGGAGAAATTTTAACAGAACAAGTTTTAATAAAGGTGTGAGTAAAAGAAAGCGGGGAAGACGAGCGGGGCTCAGACTTCGACTGAGGAGACAACGTGTTGAGTGCATCTCTCTTCCTTCTCTCATCTTGGCAAATGTGCGGTCCCTCAGGAATAAACTTGATGAACTTCAAGACTGTGTCCGCTATAAAAAGGATTTTAAAGACTGCTGCGTTTTGGCTCTCAGTGAAATGTGGCTCACAGAGCGGGACTTGGACTCTGATCTGTCCATAGACGGCTTTGGGGCTCCACTTGACTGGACCGACAGGCAGAGGTAACGGGGAAAACTCAGGGAGGAGGAGTCTGTCTGTATGTTAACAGACGTTACTGTACTGCTGTGACAATTAGAGAGCGTATTTGCATGCCTCACGCTGAACTTTTGTCAGTGCCTCTATGGCCTTATTATCTACCCCGTGAGTTCCACCAAATCCTTATCACAATCGTGTACATTCATCCGAAGGCAGACCATACCTCTGCCTCCAACACAATTTTTGATATTGTGCAGAAGCAGCAGTCCATCTCACCTGACGCACCAAACTTTGTTTTAGGTGATTTTAATCACGTTTCTCTTAAAAAAACATTGAGAAATTTTTATCAGTACGTTTCCTGCACAACACGATGTGATAAGACACTGGATTTATGCTACGGTTCAGTGAAGGCTGCTTTTAAAGCTGTCCAGCTCCCTCCATTGGGATCTGCTGACCACAACTGCGTACACCTGCTGCCCATTTACAAAACTGTTCTGAAGAGAGACAAACCTGAGATCAAGGACATAAAAGTCTGGACAGAGGAATCAGTCCTCACTCTGCAGGAATGTTTTAGGTGTATGGACTGAGACCTTTTTAAACAATCTTGTGGTGTTGATTTAGACTCATTGGTAGATGTCACATGTTCTTATATCACTTTTTGCAGGGATACGATTATTCTACAGAAGCAGGTAAAAATACATCCTAACAACAGACCATGGGTTACTAAATCAGTTAAGTCCTGTTTATATTTAAAAAAAAAAGCAATTGCTTTTAAACAGGGAACAGTCTTTGACCAGCATTTAGCAGGAAAAGAACTAAAGGTAGAAATTTCAAAAGCAAAACAAAAGTACAAATCTGAACTGGAAAAGAAAATGGCCACAAATAAACTTGGCTCAGCATGGGCTAGTATGAAAACTATTGCAGGCCTTCAGAAGCCACAAAACACCCGTGTCACTATAGACGGTTTTAATTCAGACTTCGAACTTGCAAACGCTCTAAATTCATTTTTATTGTCATTTTGATACCTGTGATTTTCGCAAAAAAATCCAGAACTTAGAGCATAATCTTAAAGACACACAGCACTCTAACATCAGCCTCCAAGATGTTAAAAAGCCTTTCAGTGTGTAAAAGTGAGCAAAAGTCACGGTCCTGATAATGTTTGTGGTCGTTCTGTAAAATTTTGTGCCATTGAGCTGAGTCCTGTTTTTCATTATATTTATAACAAGTCTCTGCAAACACAACATCAATCAATCAATCAATCAATCAATCAATCAATCAATCAATCAATCAATCACCTTTATTTTACCAGGTAGAGCCCGTTGAGATCGAGATCTCTTTTACAATGGTGACCTGGTCAAGTGGTTATCAGCACACGTCACAGGGTAATTGACAATAAGCATTTACATTTATCAAAAGAAAAAAAAAGAAACATGTCCCTAACATCTGGAAAGATGCTGTTGTGGTTCCTGTCCCTAAATGCAATCATCTCATAACTGTTGGTGATTTTAGACCAGTAGCTTTGACCTCAGTTTTGATGAAAATATTTGAAAGACTAATCAGAGGTGAGATTCTAAAGCAGACTCAACATCTTTTAGATTCCAGGCAGTTTGCTTATAGGCCTCACAGAGGGGTAGAGGATGCAACACTCACTATGCTCAACCTTCTTTTTAAACACCTAGAATCTAATGGGACACATGTCAGACTTCTGTTTGTGGATATTTCCTCAGCCATTAATATAATCCAACCTCACATACTAATCGAGAGACTTGTTGAACAGTTTCCTCTGTTTAACAATGTGGATCAATGTGGAACAATGGCTGGATCGTGGATTTTTTTTTTAAGTAACAGGACACAGAGAGTAAGAGTTAATAATTGTCTCTCTGATTTTAAGCACTCTTCCACAGGGTCACCTCAAGGATGTGTACTGTCACCTCTGCTTTTTATTTTATAACAAACATGTGTCAGAGCAGACATGACAGCA
>NC_056507.1:39480252-39509385 GCF_014905685.2 Nematolebias whitei
AACATGCCTAATAAGAAATCTCCAGGCCCAGATGGATATCCAGCAGAATTTTATAAAGAGTTCTAGAACATCCTGGAACCAATATTTCACAGAATGCTACATGAGTCTGAAGAAAATGGCAGATTTCCAACACATATGAATTCAGCCAACATTAGTCTACTATTAAAACCAGGCAAAGACCCAGTACTACCTACCAGTTATCGCCCCATCTCTCTTATTAATGTGGATGTTAAAATAATTAGTAAAGTCCTCTCTAAAAGATTAGAGAAAATAATTCCTCTCATTATTCATCCTGACCAAACTGGATTCATAAAAGGAAGACACTCGACCACAAACACACGCAGATTATATAATTTAATAGAGTATTCATATAGTAAAAATATTGAAACAGCTATTTTGTCTTTGGACGCAGAAAAAGCATTTGATAGGGTAAACTGGAAATTTTTATTTGCTACCTTGGGTAAATTTAGTTTTGGGGACCATTTCATTAATTGGTTAAAAATATTATATAACTCACCAAGAGCATGTGTCAGGACAAATAATCAAATATCTTCAAGCTTCTGTTTACAGAGGGGGACCAGGCAGGGATGTCCACTTTCACCTGCACTATTTGCTATTTTTATTGAACCTTTAGCAGCAGCAATAAGACAAACTGCTGATATTAAAGGTATACTGTGTAGAAATATAGAACATAAAATTAGTCTTTATGCTGACGATGTTTTACTTTTTCTTCAGAACACAGAAAACTCAATATCTAATGTTATCGAATTAATAAACTCGTTCTCAAAAGTTTCTGATTATTCTATAAATTGGTCAAAATCTACAGCTCTTCCAATAAACTGCGTGTTTAATACTTCTCTCAATGAACGACTACAATCAGGTAACATCACATACTTGGGCATTAATATTTCTCCTAGATTGGAAGACTTAATAAAATTGAATCATATCCCAATTTTAAAGAACATTGAAGATGATCTTACTAGATGGAAATCTCTGCCCATATCACTTATGGGAAGAGCTGCCTCAGTAAAAATGATGGTCCTGCCGAGAATAAACTATTTATTCTCAATGATTCCAAATAAACCTTCAACTGAATGGTTTAAGTCACTGGACTCTTTGATATCTAAATTCCTTTGGAAAAACAAAACTCCACGTATTAGCTTAAAAGCATTACAGAAATCTAAAGATACCGGAGGATTAGAACTTCCCAACTTATATCACTACTATTTAGCCAATAGGTTACAATATCAAAGTGGTTAAATCCGAATACATTAGATGAAACTTGGATAGACATAGAACAAACTTTATGCAATAATATTAAGATTTCAGATCTACCATTTATTAGCACAAATATAAAAAGACATGTTTGCTTTAAAAGCATCAGTATTAGCTCTTCTCTAACAGCATGGTGGGAGTATTTGAAAATGACAAAATCTTTACTACTCCCCTGTAGACATACACCCATCTGGAACAATCCTGACATCCTACAAGAAAATAATATGTTAAATTTCCCAGGTTGGAGAGTCAATGGAATTGAACGTCTGGAACACATATTTGAAGGTGTAGACTTTATTCCATTTAATAATTTAATAATACAATTTGACATTGAAAATAAATACTTCTTAGAATATCAACAAATTAAGTCTATCATAAAAAAGAAATTTAAGCTTAATAAAACTTTGTTAGAAACACCAATATGTGTGTTAGAGTTCCTTAATCTTAAATCCCCCAAATTATTATCTAAAATATACAAGAAATTGTCTAGAATCAATGACTCCATAATGCTACCTATTGCAAAATGGGAGTCAGATTTATCAATCAATTTTGACCAAAACACCTGGTCTCAAATATGTTTAAGAACATTTAAAATGACTAGAATCTCCAACTTACAATTAATTCAGTATAAAGTTCTTTATAGAGTACATTATACAGATCAGCGAATGTTTAGGATGGGATTTACATTATCTAACAACTGCTCACAGTGCACAGGCAATATTCCTGATGATTATATCCATGCACTCTGGTTCTGCCCACCCGTTCAGAGGTTCTGGGTCCAGGTTTGTGAAGACTTGTCTAAATGTCTGAAATGTAATATTCCACTCTCTCCGTCTGTTTGCTTATTGGCTATCTTGGAAGATGTTACCCTGGAAAAAAATACATGTCGAATTATTTTCACTGCCTTATACATCGCAAAGAAAACCATACTCCTGAATTGGAAAAATAAAAATAATCTTAGCATTAATCAGTATAAAAATATTTTGTTAGATCATATTAGTCTTGAAACAGCATCTGCCGACACATTGGATCAATCTCTCTGGGCTCCTTTGATCGGCTCCGTTACATAGTGAGAGTGGGTAGTCTGGGATCTGACCTTGTGGGGCCTTGGGATTGATGTGGAGGCAGGTGTATGGGTTTGGGGTGCCGGGGGGGTTGCCGGGGGCTGGGCTCTTGGGGGTACCTGGGCAGGGGGCATTGCTTTCGCCCTGGGGAGGGCCTGGGTGGTTCTGGGGGATGTCTGCTGGTGGCTGCATGCGGGCCGTCAGGTGGTCTGTGGCGGCGGTCGTGGGTCACTGATCTGGTAGCCTGGATGTGCTGGGGTGGGTTCGGGGTGGGCGCGGGGGCTTGGGGTTCTAAGGGCTTGTCGCCCCCGGGCTTGGGCCTGTGGGGATTGGGGATCTTGGGCTCTGGCGGGCGGGTTGCCAGGCTCTGGGCAGGCTTGCGCTCTGGTGCCCGGTTCTGGGCAGGGGCCTTCAGCTCGCTGGTAGGTTGTGGGTTCAAGGGCTGTGGGATTGGGTGTTTGGGGGAGTGACCAGTGGCCCCTAAGAGGGGGTAGTTTGACCCAGCCTAGGTGTCTAGTGTGCTATGTGTTTTGAGAGATGTCCGAATGAGGGGTGGGTGTAGTATTTCTTCTGGGGTGGGGACTGGGTGGATGTCCTTGGGGGCGGCACGGGACTGTGCATGGCCGACTGGCTGGCCCCTTTCCTGTGGTGGGGGCTCGCTCCCAGTGCTTCCTGGCTCTGTAGGCGGTTGAGCGGGTGCTCTTGGCCGGGTCGTCCTGGTGGGGTTTGGCTTCATCTGGTGGCAGGCTGACTGCAGTTTGTGGGGGTCTTGGCGGCCCTCGGGTGTGTGGACCGCTGGTACTGCTTCTGGCGGCCCTTGGGGCTCTGTCCCTCTCGGGTCTGGAGCTCAGCGGGCCTGGCGGTCGGTCCAGATGGAGAGGTGTCTTGGCCTCAATCCCTGGGTGGACCTTGGGGAACTGGAGGGGGGGGGGGCTGTTGGGTCAGTGGCGGAGCTGACTCCCTGTGGGAGCATTTGCTCTTACAGTTATATTTCTCCCTATCCCTCACCATGCACCTCCACCCTCTTCATTTCAATTCCACACATTTAGGGTTGTTTGGGCTCGGGTGTGCTGCAACAATTTTACATCTCTGTTGACCATAGCCACCTGGGACTCAATTTTATTGTACACCTTAGATATTCACTCATAACATCCTCATTGTGACATTCACATATAGGAACTTGAGGTGGGCACTATGGCTATGGGTGGTGGGATGACTTTACTCTCGCCCCCTGTGCCTGTGCTCACTTACAATGGTTGCATTTAGACACTAGGATTTGGATAGAGTTAGGGTGGAGGGGAAACTGGCAACATGCCAGCCTTTGCTCCTTCTTCTTTCCTTTTTAATGGCACTATACAACAACACACATCAACAGCACATCTAGGGGCGGGGGTGTATGTGTTGGGGTCTTATTCTTTTTTTTTTTTTCCTCACCCCCTTGGTTCCCTAACTGCCATTCCGGGGGTGGGGTCCGGGAGAAGGGCAGGCCGTCGGGTGTTGACCAGGACTATGTGGGGGTTCAGGGTCTGGGGGATTGCCGTGGGCGGTTCTGGCGCTGTGCTCTCCCTGGGGTTGTTTGGATCCCCTGAGCTTGGCTCTTGGGTGCCATGGTTGGCCCACTGAGGGTGGCTGCCGGTGCCTGGCGGGCGGTTGTCTGGGGGCACGTGCTTGGTTGTTGGCGGTGTGTGGGGGTGGGCGGTGGCGTGACTTCTTCGTGCCGGGGGGTGTCCTGTCGGCTGGGCGTGGCCTGGGCCGGGTCTGGGATATTGGCTCCTCTCCGCTCGAGAATGAATGGGTCTACCTCCTGGGTTTGGGCATGGGCTGCCCCTTGTAGAGGGCGGGTACATGTCTTGGACCTGGGGGGTATAGAGTGCGTATCGGGAATAAGAATGAAATGTATCGTTATTGTATGTCTTTGAGTGAGTGAGTGTGAGAATGAGGCTGGGACTGTGTGATTGTGTCTGTGTATGAATGTGTCTGGGTATTTGTTAGGCCGAGACTCGGACTGCCCCCTCTTTGATACAACTGGGGGTGCTTGGCATCGCGCCCCTATCGCGCGGCCCCCTGGTGGGGTGTCCCCTTGCCTGCCGGCGCGCTAGGGGCCCTTGGTGTCGGGGGCTGGGCGCTTGGGTGTGTGTCGGCTCGGCCTTGTGTCTGCCTGGTGGGGCTCGGGTCCTCTGGCCCTGTCAGGCCTTGGCATGGGTGGTGTGCGTCCTCGGTGCCCGGGCCTCGGTGCCTGGGCCTGGAACTGCATCGGTGCGGCGGGTTCCGGCGGGGGCCTATGAGTTTGTCGCTGTTGGCCCCGGGGGGGTCACTGCATGTGGTCGCTGGTGGGGATCTTCCGGTTCTCCCCTGTGGTCTGATCTGGGGGGTGGGTGAGTGGTTCGTCCTGTGTGGGTGGCCCTGGGGGCTCCGCGGTCGGGGTCCCTCCTGGGGTCTTGGGCTCTGGTCCCCCCTTTTTTGTCTGCCTCTGGTCTTGGTGGTCGGGTCTCTGCTGCTTCACGGTTACTATTAAATGTTCTATTAGAGAAGCCTTATACACTTATGTATGCTCACAACCACACACAAATAGATGCAGGGATGCTTATGTAGGCTTTATATGTAGATATATAGATATATAGATATGTATATGAATGTATATTCATGTGTATGTATGTATGTATATAGGCGTAGGTATGGGTATATATATTTATGGAAACTTACTGCAAAGCCATGAATATTTTAAGTTCTTTATACATATGTATTTTGTTGCTGTGTGTTGTCATGTTCTTTGCAGGTGAACAGACAGTGGCCGGGTGTTTTGCCGTGTGCTCTCTTTGTGTATATTTCTTATATTTTGGAGTCTTACTTTGTCTTTTCTTTCTTTCTATCCTATTAAAAAAATTAAATAAAAAAATAAAAAACCTACACTAGATAATCACTAGAATAAATATTTCATAATGGTGTGGAGAGGATGGCTGTAAGGGGAGAAGGGAGGCCATCTCCAAAAAAAAAAATAAAGTAACAACAAAAAACCATTTCTTTTTTTTAAACGTGCACACAATGATTTGAAGGAAAAAGTTAAAACTGAATGTTAACAGGAAAAGTTACAATAAATGATATGTGTCAAAGTGAATTGTTTTTAGCTTCTTTCTTTTACACGGTCACAGTAAATCTCAGGTAGGATATTACTTTGTATGAATAACTGTTCATCTATGTGGAGGACTGTGTACATCATTTGATCATCTCTGGCTGAACGAGCGTATCCTACTGGGTCCAAATCACAAAGTGGCAGGACTGGACGCCAAACGCTGTGAAGGTGAACTTGATAATAGGATTCATGGTTCTTCTTGAGATGTAATGAACAGCAACTAGTCACCTTTTCAACATCATGTAATAAAATGTATAAAATAAAAAACAAAATAAAAATAACGCACACAGAGGTGGGTCTGACCGTTTTCAATGCACATTTCTCAGTAAAACGAGTCCACATAATCTGTCACGGTTGTAACTTTCATTTTAATCGACTGCTTCTGGTAATAAATAAATATAAAATCTCACATAAGCAACAAATAATCCTGGTCTTGTTTGTGGGTTTTCTTACAGTTTCGTGTTTTTTTGTTGTTTTTTGTGTGTGATTTATTTTTTTCAATCGTCGAGCGAAAAATGTCTTTTTTAATTCAACTTGTCATGTTCACTTTAGCCTGAAAAATATCAGTCAGCCACCAAGACATCGAGTGTATTTATAGTTTTTAATACCAAGAAATCTATCAGAAGAGCTGTGAAGATGGACGCCTCTGTGCACCCTCTCAATTAAGGGGAACAGAATTTCGCACAAGACACTGGCTCTTTCTGCATTACGGCTGCGCGCGCATCCGCCGTGTTGATAAACAAACAATCCGTCTATACAGTGAGGAAAATAAGTATTTGAACACCCTGCAATTTTGCAAGTTCTCCCACTTAGAAATCATGGAGGGGGTCTGAAATTTTCATCTTAGGTGCATGTCCACTGTGAGAGACATAATCTAAAAAAAAAAAATCCGGAAATCATAATGTATGATTTTTTAAATAATTTATTTGTGTGTTACTGCTGCAAATAAGTATTTGAACACCTGCCAATCAGCAACAATTCTGGCCCTCAAAGACCTGTTATTCCGCCTCTAAAAAGTCCACCTCCGCTCCACTTATCAGCTACTACCAAATCAAAATTTAGCTAAATATCTGTAAAAGTGACAGAGTAATAGTCATGTATCTGTCAGGTAATGACAGTTAGCTGTGGCAGCCATCTTGAATTAGACTGACTCTAAGTGTTAGTCAGAGGTAGGGACATCGAGTGATTATTTTCAGAAATTTACAACAAACCCATGGTTAATGAGACATTTCATCCACTTAAGATAAAAGATCTTTTCTTCCAAACTGTGAAAGTGAAGTCAAAATGAAAACAATTTTACACTTCATTACACAACTAGAACATCTGTTGGGAGAGTGGATTTTCAACAGACTTACACATCAGTAAGAAAGACAGTCAACGATTATGCGATTTTAGGGCATAAAACTATAAAATGACACTAGATTAAAAATTATGCTAATCTAGCTTAACGTTTGACAAAAATCTAATGATTAAAAAAAAAGAAAAAGTACAAAATTCAAAGAGTAACAAAAAAATTCTAACAAAAAACATTATTTTTGAATGACGAAGTAAGACGACAGACACTATTATAGTGACATATTGAAGACAAAAACCAACACTGTTACTGCTGTGCAGTCGTAACACAACTCCAGCTTGCAGTCTGACCACCATTAATCTAATTAACACCAGTTAGTAAATGAGTTTGTGTGGGTGTGTGCAGCTGTTGGTGAAAGGTTACACTCCGTTGTTGATACGGTCATCCATCTGTTGGTTGCCACGAGAATGCAGCAAACAAAGTTACAGTTTTATAATGATGGCTTTGGTTCCACCGCAAGAAGGTGTAAGTTGCAGCTGCTGTCAGGGAGATGCGCCAAATCCTGTCAAAAGGGACATGTGGTGTGTGTGGTATATGCCACGTGTGCGAAAGCAAGGGATATGAACTTTTGTGTGCACGTGTGTAAACTTGAGTATAAAGGTGCTTTTTCTGGGTCAAGTTGTGTTTAGGGTGAGTGTGTACACAAAGTATCTTTACACATAAGAGAAATGAGAATCTGGAAGCCTAGACTGGATTATACAGTAGAGTGTGTGTCTGTGTGTGAGACTCACTGTATGTCCCAGCACAACCAGACTGTGGAGAAGTGGCCCCACCCCAACTTTCTGATCACATGGTACCTTCCATTGAACAAATCCCCGATCTTCACCGGATGGTATCCACCTGAGAAAGGTCGCGGAAGAAAGAAGGTGAAGGTTACAAGCACCCATATCTGATAACACTTCAACAAGAAATGTAATGGTGAGTAAATGTAATCGTGAGTAGAAGGGGCATTCATACACAATTCTCCACAAGAACAAAGTCAAAACTGTTTTTGAACGGCTTCAAATGTTTCAAGCAAACTGGGTTTTGATTGGCATCCATTCAATTTAGTACTGTATTTTTGTTTGTTGCTAAAAACAAACAAACAAACAAACAAACAAAACAAAAAAAAACACAGGCTGGAATTATAAAAATACTTTCTGTCCATCCATCTGTCCATTCATCTGTCCGTCCATCCGTCCGTTCATCCGTCCGTCCATCCGTCCGTCCATCCGTCCATCCATCCATCCATCCATCCATCCATCCATCCAATCACCGCTTTAATATGAACAACTTACTGCTTGTTCTGAACAAATATGTAAGGCATTTTTTTATTAAATGCAATCTAGAAAAAAATCTCTTGTTTATCACTCTTGCTTTTTTGTGTTGTGAGAAAATATAATAAAAAAAGAAGCATGTATTGAGCTCCAGATTTATAAAGAGATAAATAAAACTATTTCTGAAATCTCCATTTCAACAAGTGAAATAAGAGTATCTGGCTAAAACGGTTGACAGTATGTACATCTAGTTTAAAGCAGTACTTTAAAAATTCTACTTTTGTACAGAGTGCAATGTTACGGTCTTAAATAAATGTTGACTCAACTTTTTGACCCCATTATAACATGACTGAACTGTATTGTGTTATGCCAAGCGCACACCCTAAGAGTTTCAGATCTTTTGAAGTGGCATTCTGTGGAAAGGTTTTAAACAGTTCTCTTATTTATTGTTGATAGCTCTTTGAACAGCTACCGTTGGGAAAAAAGTTTATTTTCACTGAAACAAACCACGGGTCAAAATTAATTTATTAGCCGTGCTGTGCCTTATGAGAGGAACAGTGAGAGATGCTGCGACATTAATAAAGCAGCAGCTTATCATATTGAAGGCACGGTCCTTAGCAGCTAACAAGACTTTAGCGATATGATAAGCTGCTGCTATATTAATGTGGCGCTGCCTCTCACTGAAAAACTTGAAAATCTGTAGAGTTCTTTTTCTGCCTGTCCAACTTCACACAGCCTCACTGTGCTTCACACATGCTTACTAACATTGTGAAGGCAGCGCAGCTGAAGAAGATTATTATTTAATATATGTACAATAAATAGTTAATTTTTTTAGACATTTAGCAGCTGTTTGTTAATAAATGTGCCTGTGTGACAATTGGGACAAAGTTTTGACTCAGAAATATATTATTGTTATTACGTTATGGGAAAAAAATAATTATTAATTCAACCTTTATTTAAACAGATTAGTCTTGTTGCGCCTTGGGACTCATTTACAAGAAAGACCTGTTTTTAACAAATAATAATGACCACAGTAGACAATTATAAAAGAAAGCATATGAACTGAAAAAAAAATAAATGGAAGAAAATGAAAATGAATAAAAAATCTGCACAAATTGTTTTATTTATTTAGGTCAAAGTGTTTTATATAACACTCATGAGTTAAAATGTGGCTGATCAATTTGAATTTATTATTATTTATTGATTATATTTTATTTTTCAGTATCAAATGGTCAAAAATGTTTAGTTTAAATAAGGATTTTTTTCAGTCAAATTGATGCACTTTAAGTTGTTTCTGTTACAGACTAAAAAAACAATGTTAATAAAGTTGGTCTTTGTTGGAAGTTACCATACCATACCATACCAATATATTTATAAAGCACTTTAAACAGTGACAAAGCACACCAAAGTGCTGTACAGGGACAAACAGAACAAGCACATAGCAACAGATTACATAACAGGACACCAAAAAGTAGAAACCGACACAAACAATAATGGATAACAACAACAACCGCAACATGACTAACACAGTGTGATGCACACAGACTCAGCACAGATCACACAGTGCAGAAAGCCAAGGAATAGAAGTGAGTTTTTAAGCGAGATTTAAAAACTGTGAGGGAGGGGGCCTGTCTAACGAGCAGAGGTAACTCATTCCAAAGTCTTGGGCCTGCTACAGAGAAGGCCCTGTCACCTCTTCGCTTGAGACGGGTTCCTGGGACTGTTAGGAGCAACTGGTCTGCTGATCTGAGAGAACGTGGTGGGACATACGGCTGGAGCAGATCAGTAAGATAGGAGGGGGCAGAGCTGTTTAGTGATTTATAGACATACAAGAGTATTTTGAATTTGATTCGACGGTGAACCGGAAGCCAATGTAGGGAGGCCAAAACAGGTGTAATGTGCTCTCTTTTGCTTGTGCTGGTCAAAAACCGGGCTGCTGCATTTTGGACCAGTTGGAGTCTAGCTATGGAGGTCTGACTGATACCAAAAAGGAGTGAGTTGCAATAGTCGAGCCTGGATGTAATGAATGCATGAATTACTGTCTCCAGGTTATTTTTGGACAATATGGGCTTCAGCTTAGACAGTCGCCTCAGCTGGAAAAAGCAGGATTTAACAATCATATTTACATGATTGTTGAGTTTCAGACAAGGGTCAAGTATCACTCCTAGATTAGTGACTCTTTGTTTCACTAACGGTGACAGAATGGATAGGTCGATGTAGTGGTTGGTGATTGTGTCATTGGGAGGAAACAGCATAACTTCAGATTTCTTCTCGTTGAAACTCAAGAAATTTAAAGCCATCCCATCTCTGATGTCAGCCAGGCAGTCCAGTAACGGTTGAATAGAGCGAGTACCGTTGAGTCTGAGGGGGAAGTAGATTTGGCAGTCGTCGGTGTAGAAATTAAAAGGTATGTTATGTTTCCTGAAAATAGCACCTAGTGGCAGCAGGTATAAAGAAAATAAAAGAGGACCAAGGATGGACCCTTGCGGTACCCCCCATTTAAGCGCTGCCGAGGCTGAACTAAAATCTTTGATGGAGACACAAAAGGACCTGTCAGCGAGGTAAGATCTAAACCATTCGAGGGCTGACCCAGTGATGCCCACCCACTGCTCTAACCTCGCAATGAGGATCTCGTGGTCAATTGTATCAAAGGCAGATGTGAGGTCCAGTAAGAGAAGGAGCACAGAATCACTAGCGTCTGTGAATAGTGTCAGATCACTTCCGGCGAGCTGATGGACAGCAGATCCCTCCGGCTTTTCTGCAGTCTTTTATCATCAAACTGACCCGTTTTTTTCGAACCGGACTAAAGTTGGTCCTCCTTCCAATCGAATTCGGTGTTCAGTGACTCAGAGAGCCGGACAGGACCGTCCAAAAAATATTTTGGCCCAGGACCGATCGGCCGCTCCCCCCCCATCGGTCACTCTGAGCGCACCCTGCCGGCCAGGTGACCCCTTGAGCTGGGGAGTCGACGCACGAAGGTCCGGTGTTTTTTTCTTTCTCTCTCTCTCTGGACCTCAACGAACTCTTATCTGGACCTTTGTGGTTCTACCTGGTTCCGACAAATATCGCAGGGTGGTATTTCGCTCGTTTTCAGCTGGACTGGCCCTCATGGTGTCTCCATAGGTGTGGGGGAAGTGTACCTGTGTCCCTCGAATTGGACCAGAACCGAACCGAGGTGGCTGTGGGGGAATTCGTCTTCAACAGAGCCGGTCTCAGCTTCAGTGAGCAGCCCGTTACTTTTTACTGAAGGATGATCCACCTCCGTGGAGTCGTTGTGTTCACCTGGAGGAGACGCTCCAGTGCTTTGAAGCGCCGCCAGACCGGAGCAGAACCGCGCCGCCGGACTGGGCTGCCGGACCGGAGCAGAACCGCGCTGCCAGACTGGGCCGCCGGACCGGAGCAGAACCGGGCCAGGGATATCTTCAGCCTCTTCGTCTCTCGTGCTTGGAGCGCCGGAGCCGAACTGGAGCAGAACCGGACCGGACCAGTTGCCGACTTCAGCCTCAGCCTCTCCGGTCAGTCTCGCTTTTCACCGGGGGTGCCCCGTGCTGTTCGGGTGCTGAGAAGCGGAGGAGTAGCGTGAAGGAGAAGATCTGCGTGGTGCTCGAGAGAAGTTCGGAGTTTGTATCGGAGTTGCTGCAGGCCTCCATCCAAAATCACCTGGATAATAATTAATTTTATTCCAGATCACGCTGTTGGCCCCTGTTGACCTGAAACGAGCTTGGATCATGTCTTTCTCATCAGGAGGATTTTCTGGCAGCTCGCTCTGCTATTTGCTGCAAATTATCTGTTTCTGTTTCGGCCTGTTGATTCTGGACCCAGCATCTGTTTCTAATGGGAGCATCCATCCATCCATCCATCCATCCATCCTTCTTCACTGGGGGGCCGGAGCCCCCCTCAGCCCAACTCAAACTGCAGTTGGGCCAACTCGTCGGGTTTGTTGCCCATTTGAACTGTGACGTTTTATGGTCTGAAACTTTTCTGCATCATTCATATTATTGTCACTATTTTCAGTTCTCAGATTATCTGGAGTCACAGAATCTTGTTAATACACCTGAATCTGTTCTTCACTGCAACTTTCACTGTTTTTGGGTTCTGAAAGATCGCGTCTTCATTAATGTTCCTCATGGTTCGATTATGGGGGCTAATTGTCACATTGTTAACTCCTGTAATTACACATCAGTCACAAAAAACTCAAGAAAATGTCTGATAATAATGTTGTTATTGCTCTCAGGGATTCAGCCCAACCCTGGACCCCCCACTAATTACAGCACACCAAATGACTTTAAAAATGCCTCTGGGCTTCATTTTCTGCATGTAAATGCTCGTAGCCTTCTGAAAAAACTTGATGCTGTGAAAATCCTGATCAGTTCTTCTGGGGCAGATGTTATCTTTATTTCTGAATCCTGGCTCAACAAATCTGTAACGAATAATGACGTGGCAATCAATGGATTTAACATCTACCGCTGTGATCGTCAAAAAAGGGGGGGTGGAGTCATTATTTACATTAGAGATTCTCTGGTTTCAAGTCTTGTGTCTTCCAAAACAATTCCAAACCTGTTTGAAGCCTTATCTGTAAAAATCACCTTGAATGGAGGCCAGATTTTAACTGTAGTAGGTTGTTATCGCCCACCCTCAGCATCACCTGAGGCATTAAATGCCATGAAGGAATTCCTTGGTAATTTAAAATTCACAGAGGTCTTTTTGGCTGGAGACCTCAACATTGATTGGTGTAAGTCGACCCCCCTCTGTGACAAATTCAAGGAATGTTGCTTGTCTTTTAATTTAACCCAACTGATCGACTCCCCCACTAGATTAAATAAAAACCGTCCTGAAAATTCCTCCATCTTACACCTGTTTCTAACTAATATGCCTCACAAATTCCCTGGTACAGGTGTATTTGCTGATCTTTTGAGTGATCACTGTGTGACAGCTGCTTTGAGAGATATTAAACTTCCACCTTCTAAGCCCAGATTAATTCAAAAAAGGGATTTGAAACGTTTTTGTGAACAGTCATTCCTCTGGGATCTGTCTCACTTTGACTGGCATTGTATTCTGTTAACTGATGACGTGAACTCTGCTTGGAACTATTTCCATAATAATTTCATTTATTTCCTGAACATACATGCTCCTTTTCGTCAGTTCAGAATAAAGGGACGAGACAGCCCCTGGTTTACTCCAGAGCTAGCTGACCTCCTGCACAGGAGAGACCATCTTTGGGCTGCAGCGAGAAAATCTGACTCAGGCACTGATTGGTTGAGTTTTCGACAGATGAGGAATAAATGCACAACTGCTGTTAAAGCAGCAAAACGCAACTATTTCTTATCTCAGACCTCCAAAAATCTAAATGACCCTAACAGATTCTGGAAAACCATCAAATCTCTCTCAGGCACCCCCCAATCATCTAACCTCCCATCACAACTTCTCGTTAACTCTGTTCCTGTGTCAAATAAGCACGAGATCCTGAACTGTCTCAACAAACATTTTGTTGCTTCTGGTTCTTTATTTGACACAGTTACTAATGGAAAATCAGCCACTTCCCTTAATAACCAAACTTCTACAAATCAAATCCCTCCTACAAGTCAATCCTCAGTTAATCACACATTCTCTTTTTCTCCATTCTCAGTCAGTGAGGTCAATAAACTGTTAAAAGATCTTGATCCTAAAAAATCTGCAGGTCCAGATGAACTTCCACCTTATTTCTTAAGGCTGGCCGCTCATATCATCACAGTCCCAGTGACCCACATCTTCAATCTCTCCATAAGACAAAACTCCATCCCAGACACTTGGAAAACAGCCTTTGTTCTTCCTTTGCTGAAGGGAGGAGACCCCACCTCACTGAACAACTATCGACCAATCTCTAAACTCTGCATTTTAGCTAAGGTTCTAGAAAAACTGATAAACTCTCAAATCAAAGATTACCTGGACTCATTTAACATCTTACCTCCACATCAATCTGGTTTCAGGAAACAACACAGCACAACCACTGCTTCACTGAAGGTTCTTAATGATGTTGTTGAAGCACTGGATGCAAAGGATTATTGTGCTGCACTTTTCTTAGACCTGTCTAAAGCTTTTGACACTGTGGATCATAACATCTTGTGTCATAAGCTCTCAAAAATCGGTTTCTCAGAACACACTATTGGTTGGTTCTCTAACTATCTCTCAGACCGGAGGCAATGTGTTCAACATAGTGGTACTTCTTCCAGTTATTTAACAGTCAACAATGGTGTACCACAAGGCTCAGTCTTAGGACCCACCCTCTTTACAATCTACATACATAATGTAGGTAAAAACATCCCTAATGCCTCCATACATTTCTATGCTGACGACACAGTTGTTTATTGTCGAGCTAAAACTGTTGCTAAGGCTTTCCAGCTTTTGAAATCTGCATTTAACATCATCCAGACTGATTTGTTTCGCCTCAAACTTGTCCTAAATGCCGACAAAACCAAAGGGATGCTTTTTTCAAATAGGAAGTTGGTCCCAGCAGTTCTTCCTCCGATTTTATCCTCAAATGGTGTCCCCATTGAGTTTGTTGATTCCTATAAATATTTGGGAATCTTGGTCGACTCACATCTCTCTTTTAAGCTCCATGTGGAAAACTTGGTAAAGAAACTGAAAGTTAAACTGGGTTTCTTTTTCAGAAACAGATCCTGTCTAACCCTGAATGCTAGAAAACACCTTGTATCTGTGACTTTCCTTCCCTCAATTGATTATGGTGATATTATTTACATGAACGCTCCTACAAGAACCCTGCATATGTTGGATGCTGTCTATCATGGTGCACAAAGATTCATAACTGGCTGTGATTATCGTACCCACCACTGCACACTGTATTCATTGGTTAACTGGTCATCAGTAACTTCACGCAGACTCTCTCACTGGTATATTTTCATCTTTAAATCACTTCTTGGTCTGTTGCCTTCATACATCTCCACCTACATGTCTCTGCGTGAGTGCAGCTACGGAGTGCGCTCTCAGGACATTATTACCTGCAGTGTTCCCTCAATGAGGACTGAACTAGGCAAAAGGGCCTTCTCCTATTCCGCTCCTGTTTCCTGGAATATCTTACAAAAAGATTTGAAGCTCTCGACCTTGACCTCTCTAAGTGTCTTTAAGAATCTGTTGGACACCTGGCAGGGTCCAATGCTGACATGTTCCTGTTGTTAGTTTTCTACATTTGTCTTGGAATCTAGCTGTTTTTTGTTTTGTTACCTTTTTCCTTTTAGCCATCCTATTTGTTAAAAAAAAAACAAAAAAAAAACTGTAGTATGCTTTTTTATAACTGTTTATTGTTGTTGCTGTTGTCCATTGTTGTCATCTTTCTTTGTTGAAATCAGGTCTCTCTTGTAAATGAGTCCTCGAGGCTCAATGGGATTTACCTGTATAAATAAAGGTTGATTGAATAGGAGAATGTCGTTAAAAACCTTTAGAGCAGTTTCAGTGCTGTGGAGAGGTTTAAAGCCAGACTGGAATAGCTCTAAGATGGCATTATCCTCTAGAAAGCTTTTCAGCTGGGACTCCACTATTTTTTCCAGCAGTTTAGCGACAAATGGGATTCTGGAGACAGGCCGGAAGTTGGACATGACTGAGGGGTCAAGGCTAGGTTTTTTCAGGAGAGGTTGGACAGCAGCATGTTTAAAAGTTATTGGCACCACACCTGAGGCTATGCTGCTGTTCACAATGCCAAGAACAGGAGGGCCCAGAACAGGAAGAAGTTCCTTAAGGAGTCGAGTGGGGACAACGTCAAAAGGGGAGCCAGATGGCTTCATGCCGCACATGACCTGCTCCAGGGAAGACAGAGAGATGGGCTCGAAGTGGTCCAGAACAGCAACACAATGAGATGGGATGGACGGATCATGAGCAGGTGGAGAAATGAGTGCCCGGGTGTTTGCAACTTTTTCAGAAAAGAAATGGAGGAAGTTTTCACACAGCTCAGTTGAGGCTTCTAGAGGTGAAGGTTCACTGAGGTGTAGAACTGAGTTCAGGGTGGAAAAAAGGGCTTGGGGGTTGTGGGAGTTTGAGGCAATTATTGCAGAAAAGAACTTCGATTTGGCGGCTTTAACTGCCTTCTGATAATGACGCCAACTCTCCTTTAGGATTTGAAAAGAAACCTGCAGCCTGTCTTTCCTCCACCTGCGTTCAGCTCTCCTACACTGCTGTATAATGGCTTGAGTGACGTCATTAAGCCATGGTTCTGATAAAAGTTTTGTTTTCCTGGTTTTAACGGGAGCAACACGGTCCAGAATATTTAAGCAAACAGAGTTAAGCTGAGAGGTTAGCTCCTCGGTGGAGAGAGACACTGAGAGCTGATCGATCCTCTCAGAGCTAAAAGCTTCAGTAAAACGTGCAGCAGTGAAACGGTTAATGGCGCGTGAAGTACGTGCAGAATCACATGACTTAGCAGTAGGACAAGGCGGGATGATATCAAATAAGACAGGCATGTGGTCTGAGAGAACGTTGTCACCGATTACCAAATTACAAACAGAGACATCATGTGTTAAAATGAGATCCAGAGTGTGACCGTGTTGTTGGGTGGGAGCATTTACATGTTGAATTAAATTAAATGAGTCCAACAAATCAAGGAAGTCCTTCACTAACGGCTTCTCCTGACAACAGACGTGAATATTAAAGTCACCAACAATAATAAAGTGATCATATCTTGGTGTGATGTAAGCCAGAAAATCAGAGAATTCACTTATGAAGTCCTTGGAACGAGGGGGGCGATAAACAATCGCACACAAAACGGGAGGGGAATGTTGATCTATATTCTTTTTTTTCTTTAATATTTATAAGGGTATTATGTTATGCAGATGTGTACTTATAACACTTTTATAGACAAATTATACTATTTACAGTCACTGCGGAGAGTTGGGGGGTCACAAAATGTATGTTTACATCTTCCTGGGGGGGGGGGGTGCGTAACAGAAAATAATTGAGAAACACTGACCTAAACTGACTACTTTCGGTGTGAAGGACTAGTGTTTCTACTACACCCCCCCACCCCACCCTCCCAATGTTAAAGCTCCTCACCCTATCTCTTAACACTGAGCCCAGATGCCCTATGAAGGTAGACCATTTCGGCTGCTTGTATCCAGAATCGTTGGTTAGGTATTGTAACCCCAGATTCTGAGTATAGGTGTAGCCCTTTAAGGCTGTCGCTAGTGGGTTTTATCCCGTCGTGCGAAGCATTACACTGAAAAATTTAGTCCACACCCACCTGCTGTGTGGGCCCACCCAGTCCGTATAAATTACGTTAAGAGCGGGTAATCGGCTCCCAAATAGCTTTTTCTTCAGCCAATTAGGAGCCAGTGAGGCCCGACGCTTAAAGGGCTACACCTAAACTCATAGAATCTGGGGTTACAATACGTAACCAACGTTCGTAGGCTTCGCCCTTTAAGGCTGTCGCTAGTGGGTTAAGGGAGAAGCGGATGTGGTTCTCGCCTCACTGGGTCCATTTGAACACCGTATGAAGCGGAAGCTTGCCCAAAAACGTCTTGTCACTCAGTTCTCCATGTGCGTCATTACGCGTTGCGTAATTATGTGTACCATGCACAGACGCATGCTGTGTAGTTATGCGTTCTGAATGCATGAACGACCCGGAAAAGTTTCAACGGGGAGGAAAAATGCTGAAAGGAGCCATGAACCAACTGGTTCACGGCTGAACAGTATGAACAGATTAATAATAAAAAGTGAACTGATTATTAATCAAATGAACTGATTGGTAACAATAGTCATGAACTGATTAATGACAATAGAACCAAAATAACAGTCACAACTTGTGACTGATAACAACATCTCACACTGTAATGCATGCAGTCAGATGTGAGTTTAAACGGAATTCCATGAAACAACAATATTCATTCTGTTAGAACACTAAGTACAGAATGTGTCATGGAACGATCCGTCACATCACGTAAATAGAAACGAATAAATGAGCAGGGTGTTGACCATGTGGCCACAGTGCAAATATCCTGCATTGTCATACCATTATGCAAAGCAGTCGAAGATGCGATACCTCTGGTTGAGTGCGCCCTGAGGTTATCAGGAGGCTCTAAATCTGATGCTCTGTAGGCTTCAGAAATGGCCTCACACAGCCAGTGTGACAGGTGCTGGGTGGATAATGGGCGACCTGCAGATGTATCTCTATAATGCACAAACAAATGCTGAGTTTGACGCATTGCAGCTGTGCGCTCTATGTAAAACGTCAACGCCCGCACAGGACAAAGAAGATGGAAAGATGCTTCTTCTGATTTGTGGAGGGGAGGGGAAAAAACCCCTCCAACGATAACACACTTGATTTAAAAGAGCTTGTGATGTTTTAGGCATAAAAGCTGTATTAGGTCTCAGATCAGCTGAGCTGCCATCAGCCTGAATTCTAAGACATGACGGAGTGACAGAGAGGGCAGAGAAATTACTCACCCTCTTAGCGGATGTTAAAGCCAGCAGCAGGGCTGTTTTAAGAGACAAGAATTTAATTAGAACCTGATTCAGTGGCTTGAATGGAGCTTGATCAGGGCCCACAGGACCAGCGTTAAATCCCACTGTGGAGCGAGTGGGCGTGAAAACAGGCCTGCATCTCTGTACACCTTTTAAAAAACGCTTCATCAGCGGATGATTAAAGGCTGTTCTGTCCCCGAAACCTTCGTGACAGGAAGAGATGGCTGCAGCATACGTTTTAATCATGCTGAATGCCAAATTTCTGTCTATCAGTTGCTGCAGAAAGGACAGCACGCGGTCTAGTGGACATGAGGTGGCCTCTACAACTTTCTCTGTACGCCTTTTAAAAAATGCTTCATCAGCGGATGATTAAAGGCTGTTCCGTCTCCGAAAACTTTGTGACAGGAAGAGATGGCTGCATCATACGTTTAATCGTGCTGAACGCCAAGTTTCTGTCCATCAGCTGTTGCAGAAAGGACAGCATGCCGCCTAGTGGACATGAGGTGGCCTCTACATCTTGCGGGAGACCCATCCTATCTAAGCGGATCCGCTCAGTGGCCAGACCCACAGGTGCTATCCAATTTCTGGGTAACTCCTGATCGCTCCTCCCGCCTGGAGGAGAGCATCCTCCCTCCACGGCAGTTTCCACGGGCGCCCCGATAACAGGCATCGTAGAACTGGAACCATGGTGCGTTCACGTGCTCGGGAGCCACCAGGAGAGCTGTCAATCCCTCCTCCTGAGCTCGGTTCAAAAACCGTAATATCAGAGGAGGTGGGTGGAAAGCGTAAAACAGCATTTTGGGCCATGGGCTATGAGCAAACACGTCCACCCCCAGCAGGTGGTTCGTCTCGCGGGCTCAGTGAAGCCAATAGTTGACACTGAGCGTTTCCTCGTGTCGCAAACAGGTCCACGGCTGCTTTGCCAAATTCCTGCCACATCTGGGCCATCAGACCAAGGTGGAGGGTCCACACCCCATGATGCGGACCGCCCCTGGACATCACATCTGCCTCTTGTACAGAACACCGGGGATGTACACTGCTCTGATAGAAAGCAGATTTTGGTGTGCCCAACACAGTACTTTCCTCGCAATGTGTAACATTTGGCTGAGCGCACACACCCCTGCCGGTTATTTAAGCAGCAGTAACCTTGTTGTCTGTGTGACTCAAAAACATGTTGATTCTGCAGCATAGGAGCAAAATGTTGAATCACATTCATAACCGTGCAACATTCCAGAACATTTATATGAGCTGTTGTGAGAAAGGCCACAGCGCCCCTACAGCTCAAGATCGGCATGTCATCCCCCCAACCAGACACCGGTGCATATGTGAGGACTAACACGTGTGATGTAGGTCTGCTGACGGCGGCTCCCTCCGACAGAACCAGGGGGTTTCCCAGTGTAAGAGGTCTGCTCTCACGGAGGGAGGAACAGTGATCGTCCATCTCTTTTTGCCTCACCAGATCCATGCGCTGACGAGCAAACCATCTCTGGAGGCGTCTCATGTGTAGTAAGCCCAGCGGGCCACTGTGTGAGCTGACGACATCGTACTTAACAGCTTTATGATAGAAAATATCTGTAATTACTCTGCCCGGTCTTACGTGGCGGAGCTAGACTCTTAGAGAGTCGATTCTCGTCTGTGATAAATGAATAAACGAGTTTAGCCCCACTCCCAGATAACAACCGTCTGGGCCGGGAAAATCAATCTTTTCCAATTTTATGGCAAAGCCCAGAATTAGCAGATGTGACGTCAGCACCTGAGCCTGTGCCGACATGTGAAGCAGTCTGTCCACAATTGCCTTGTTGAAAAACTGACAGGTCCACATTGGTCTCGTTCCTCTGGTCCGTTTGGAACCAGGAAGTAAAGTGAGTAAAAACCTGTGTTTTCCTCTCCGTCGGGAACCCCTGGACTTCTGCATTTAGGGATGAGACCTGATCTGGATGACAGGACCGTCTCTAAAACCTCCTCCGAACGGAGGGGGTCGGGCTGCAAGTTGCAACATGTAACCCCTGTTATCAGCTTGGCCATCCATGTCTGGCAAGCCCGCAGCCACTCCGCGTAATGTCCGTGGAGTGGGCGCGCGTTTAGGTGGTGCGTCGTGTTTTTACGAATGTCAATCAATCCACCGCCTCAACCGCCGTCATGAGCCACGGGAGTGTGTTCCGCGTGACCCAAAAGCGAGGCTTCCTTGAAGGGGCTCTGTGCGCGTCTGTGTGCTGCGATCGGGCTGTGGGTCCACATTGATGTCTAAGTGGACCGACGTGTGTTGAGGAGGGGCGTGTGAAAACTGTTGACGTCGCAGGGGCGCACATTGACACCACTGTGGTGAGACGCGTGTCGCTCCTGCCGAGAGCGAGATACATGACTGGGCTCGTACAGTGGTCTCACGTTTATGTTGACGTGAGCGGGCGAGCACTGAGAAGCTGCGTGCGCGCCTTCATAACGCAGCACCGTATGGGTGAAGGCTGCTCGCGTTGCAGGAGTGCGCGTTGACACCGCTTCGGTGAGGGGTGTGTAGCTTGGGCTGAAAAACGAGTTATTCCAATGAAACTCGTTGTGCGAGCCACCTTCGCTTACGACTGTTGTGTCATGTGGACGTCTCGCCTTGTTTTGGAGTGATGGTGATTGAAAAAACCTTTTAAAGGCCATCGGCTCATTCATGTGGAGGATGTGTGACGGAGCCGCTGTCAGGTCATCCGAGCTGACAGACTGGTTAAAAAGACACTTTCATCATAAAATGATGTTTTATTCCAAACATTCGTGTCATCTTCACACACATCCCCGCAAACCGTCATTTGAGTCTTCTCCCCCTGAGCTCTGTGGTTTGTTGTCCTAGGACGCCACCTGTTGGCGTTCTCCGGGAAAAGCTGAACTTCCTGATGCCAGGGATGTCTGATGGGCGGGGCTGGCGTAGCAGAGCCAGGAGGCGGTGTGCAGCCGTAGAGTGTCTTGAAAATGATCCCTCATTGATGAGGGCCCTTCAACAAAAAAGCTTTCTGCAGCTCCTCTGAGAGGAAGGTGGAGTGACGGGCCAGGTGGACCTCTGAGAAACCTCGTCCTCCGACTGTGATGCGAGACCGGCAGACAACAAAGAGGCGCACCGGTTGAGGATGACGTCAGCTGCCTTGCAGAGGGAGCGTTACGTCTTCTCCCGCCTCTTGAACATTGTACGCCAACAGTGTAACGTGCTGTTCACTGTGGCCGCCTGGAATGCATGCTAGTGAGCTCGGTTGGAGAGCGACGTCACCGTCTGGTTATGCTTACCCGGAGGCGCAGGACGCTGGTCCAACCTGGACATCTTTGCTCCAAAAAAGCCTCCGTCAGGCTCGGCTCCAGAGGGGCACTGAGGGAATTTCCTCTCGATGAAACCTTTCCACTCTGGTAATGGGCGCGGATGTGGGAACCGGTGCCCTATTCTACCAGGAACCGGCTGCGGCCTCGTCCCAGTAGAATGTCACTGCTGGGAAAAACGAGGACAGATGGGATCAGGACGGCAAGCCGGAGTGGAGCCCAGAAACCTTCCCGCTAGATCATCCTATCTGGGCGGGGAAGGACAGGGATGGAAAAATGTCCCTTCATGTCAGCCGCCTCTTGGATTATGCCGGGCAGCTCCAGAGGAGGGCACCGGCGACTGGGAACGGTGTGGTCGCCGATGCAAAACAAGGTGAGAGGGGGTTAGCATTCGCTCAGCCCCCTTCTACCGACACTACGCTCTCCAGGAGGGAATGAGCAGCGGGGGGCTGCTGCTGACGTCGCCTGGCCTGGAGGAAACATCCGATTCGCTCCGAGAGTTGGCGATAAGAGGAAAATTACAAGATGGCGTCGTCCAGCGTGTAGCGACCTGCCACTGAGAAATACTCCTCGGCGCTTACCTTGAAACAAGACTGCTCGTCTGTTTCTCCTCGGGGAGTAGAACTCACCGGGACGACAGGAGGTTGACGTGGCGGGCCACAGGCAGTCTTAACAAAGGTTGGTCAAGCTAGACAACTTTCGTTTTTCGTTCTTCTGACAGGGCTATTAGCTTGCTGAAGAAAAATGGGAGCCAATTACCCACTCTTAATGTAATTTATACGGACCAGGTGGGGCCCACACAGCAGGTGGGCGTGGATTAAATTTTTCAGTGTAATACTTCGCATGATGGGATAAAACCCACTAGCGACAGCCTTAAAGGGCGAAGCCTATACGAAATAGAACTTGTTCTTTCTGTCATGTTTCAACCCTCAGGACCACAAGTGAGGGATGGAACTTATGCCCCTTTTCCACTATAACGGCGCGGGTCGGATATTTCCGGCTTCACGTGCGTTTGAGGTCTTTCCACTGTTCCTGTGACCGGCTCGCCTCCCTAAATTCTGGCCCAGCTTCTCAAGGGGTCCAAGCGAGCCGCGCCCTGACGTCAGAAACACTGTCGGTCACTGATTGGTCGGGGGGAGATGTCTGTGGAGTCTTTCCAAACAACCCGATCCACCATTTTTTCTCTACCGTCTGCCATTAGCGATAACTCGAGGAGCGTATCTTTTAGTATTTTGAAGCTATAAAAAAACAATAATATCAAAGCTGTGGTCAAATGCAGAAGTGCAGGTGTTGTTGTGCTTGGTGGCCGACGAAAAAAGTCAAAGCGAACTAGATGGAGGATTGGAGGGTGGTTTGGACACGGCCACTGCTGTACTTTAATCATTTATAGAAGATGGTGAGTGTTTTCTAACTTTAAACATATTTTAAGTTACTCATCCCATCGGTTCTGAACATATTTTTAACTAACAAAAGAGGCTGACGCCATAATAGGACGTCGGTGATACGATGCTAAGCTAATTTGCATAAACGCTAACTGTCCTCCGGTCCTGTTTCTTACAGTATTTTATCCAGAACGTATTTCAGCGCATGACGATTCGTCTCTAAACTCCACATTAAACCCTCCAAGCCTCCCGGATTCTGCTCCTGCTCCATCAGAGGAGTCTACACCTGACAGAGCTCCATCACAGGCTCGCAGCCCACCTGCACCTCACAGAGCAGCACAACACTGCAGCTTCTGTGCTTGGTAAGAACAGATGCAACATGTTCCACATCACTTTATTTGTGCCGATAAGGACTTGATTTATTTTATTTTTAAAGTAAAAAATATATAAAATGTTGAATTAATACTGAATTGGGATGAAATTATGTACTTTGTACACAGGGTCCCAGTTACAGACAACAAAATGTAAAATAAAAACAGTAATAAGATCTAAGATATGAATTAAGAAAAATATCAACTAAAAAACATCTACTAATAAAACACTAAGCACTAATAGCAGTAAACAATCAAAACAATATGTCAAGCAGCAACATGAACTTGAGTTTGTGCAGCCTTATGAATATCTAACCAGGATAATCATGTTGCTGCTGATCTGTTTCATGTTGCTGCTGATCTGTTTCATGTTGTTGCTGATCTGTTTCATGTTGCTGTGTTCATGCATGCTCGTCTGTTCACACAGACTCATGTCCGTGCTGCTGTTCGCGTATTGTGTTTAATGTTTTTATGCTATTAGAGCTTATCATATTTTTAGTTGATGTTTTTCTTAGTTCATATCTTAGATCTTATTACTGCTTTTCTTTTATATTTTACTGTTGGATGTAACTGGGACCCTGTGTACATAATTTTGATCCACCAAATGTTCAACATGTGGTGCAAATGACAATAAAGAATATCTGCATCTGTATAATACTTTCTGATTCATATATCCACTGTTATTATTATATTATTTTCATTATTTTTAAATCAATTTATTTTTATTTTTATTATTTTATCAGTTTATTATTATCATTATAGCTGTTAGCTGAACCTTACTTTGTTTTATGCATTTATTCAAAAACAGTATGTAGCTTGAATTAACCACCTTTTTCTTCTTTCTAGTCAAGAGAAAGAGAAAAGAGTCCAGTAAAGAAAAGTCTTATTTCATCACTGAATGAACATGAAGAACTGAACCGGACACAGCAGGAACAACACTTGTGTCTTCTGGATGAAGCCCGTGAGACAAGGGACAGACAGATACACAATCATTAGTTGGATGCAGTAGTTTTTATTTTTCTACATTTTTCACTTCTTACTTTTCCTATTAAACAATTTTTTTCTTAAGTGGTGTCCTTGAACATTACATTTCCTAAACAAATTTTACAATGTTAAGTTCAGATAGTGTTTGTTTAAATTCATACTGGAAGTTGAGAAAAATTTCCAATTGCATTTGATCTTTAATGGATCCTAAGAAAAGATTACCAGAATCTGCTCAACTGTTATTATGTTATACATTTTTTGGTTCTAGGATGAAGTGAGACAAAAACAGTCAAAAATTCAGAAAAGACAGTTGTCTGTTACCAGTGATCGGTCGTACAACTGTGGCCCGAGAGATTCAGCTGAAAGACCTGGTGCACCTTTTATTTGAACCTGCAGAGATTTGAACAGCTGATCTGAAGCAAACAGGCAGGAGTTCAACTGAACTGACCACTCCTGCTGTGTTTGATGGTCTCCTCCTTCGCCATCCGTCCACCCATCCATCCATCCATCATCTTCTGCTTCAGGGTTGTGTGGGCAGCAGCTTCACCAGGGAGGCACAGACATCAACAGCCACCTCTTCAACTCTTCTAGGAGGACCTCAAGGTGTTTGCAGACCAACTGACTATTTAATATGTAATATCCTGATGCTGATCAGTAATCCAGGTAGAAAAATCTAAAAAGTTAAGTCTGGTCCTCTGGACATTCACAAAACAAACAATACAGTTTATAATAAATAAACAATAAATGTTTTTTGTTTGTTTTGTTTTTTGAATGTCCAGAGGACCAGACTTAACTTTTTTAGATTAATAAGTAATAAATTTATGTTTTTAAATTTAATGAAAGACAAATCTTTAAAATTCAAGGACAAAATTTAACCTAATTGTTTTCAAGTCTGTAGCTTATTGTAAAAGCAGTTTCAAAGATTACAGCACAGTGTGATGTTTTGCAATTTTAACATGAACCTTGTGCATATCTGCAAATAATAAAAGTGAAGATATTTTTAATACATCTTTAGTGTAAAAATCTATACTAAAATGAAAAACACATGGATTAAAAACAGGCAGGGAAGGCAGTAAGGTAGGATTATGAATCAGGTTTAAAAGTTACAGCTCATGAGGTACTCCATTAGAGCATGACATCTCTTCCACAACACCTTGAGACAAAACCTTCAGGGTGTTCTTCTAATACGTTTAGTGGTGGCTAGTAAGTAGCTTAAGGGAGCACTACCGCCACCAGGTGGTAAAAAGAGTTGGATTCTAGTCCCCTCCTACAGAGCTGGTCCAGAAATGTACATGGAAGCGCAACAGACCCGAGCCGATCTGGACCGACCCGAACTGATCTGATCCGCACTGACAGTGGAAAAGGGGCATTAGACAGACCAGTAAATAGAAAGCTTTGCCTTTTGACTCAACTCTTTCTTCATCATGACTGACCAAAGCAACAATCTCATTACTTGTTTAAAAGGCTCTAAAAATTTATTCTAAAACAATAAACTGTATTTAGAATCCTTTTTGTCATAACAGTAAAAATAATAAAAATAATTCTCATTCATCTTGTTTTAATGAAATAAGAACTGCTAGTTTGACAGTGTGTTGTCAAAAACATCCTAATCAGGACTTTTCTTACACAAAATAATCTGAAATAAAGATTTTTGCTTGTAGCATAGATAGCTAATATCCTGATGCATGCTCAATAATCCAGGTAGAAAAATCCAAAAAAGTTCAATCTGGTTCTCTGGACATTAAAAAAAAACAAAAAAAAAAAAAACAAAACAAAGCAAAAAAATGTAGAAACGTTTCGTCTGTCATCCGAAAGACTTCCTCAGTCTGAGGTGCTGTATTCAGCTCAGTCTCTTAAATAGCACCTTCTAAGAGTGGATCAACCAGTTTGCTGCTGACAACCAAAACCAGCTGCTCACATGGTCAAGAAGGACCATCAAACATGGGTGTTTGGGGGCGTGACCAGTGGCCCCTAAGAGGGGGTAGTTTGACCCAGCCTAGGTGTCTAGTGTGCTATGTGTTTTGAGAGATGTCCGAATGAGGGGTGGGTGTAGTATTTCTTCTGGGGTGGGGACTGGGTGGATGTCCTTGGGGGCAGCCCGGGAAAGTGCATGGCCGACTGGCTGGCCCCTTTCCTGTGGTGGGGGCTCGCTCCGGTGCTTCCTGGCTCTGTCGGCGGTTGGGCTGGCGCTCTTGAACGGTTCGTCCTAGTGGGGTTTGGCTTCATCTGGTGGCGGGCTGACTACGGTTTGTGGGGGTCTTGGCGGCCCTCGGGTGTGTGGGCTGCTGGTACTGCTTCTGGCGGCCCTCGGGGCTCTGTCCCTCTCTGGTCTGGAGCTCAGCGGGCCTGGCGGTCGGTCCAGATGGAGAGGTGTCTTGGCCTCAATCCCTGGGTGGACCTTGGGGAACTGGGGGAGGGGGGCGGGGGGGCTGTTGGGTCAGTGGGGGAGCTGACTCCCTGTGGTAGCATTTGCTCTCACAGTTATATTTCTCCCCATCCCTCACCATGCACTTCCACCCTCTTCATTTCAATTCCACACATTTAGGGTTGTTTGGGCTCAGGTGTGCTGCAACAATTTTACATCTCTGTTGACCATAGCCACCTGGGACTCAATTTTATTGTACACCTTAGACATTCATTCATAACATCCTCATGACATTCACATATAGGAATTTGAGGTGGGCACATGGCTATGGGTGGTGGGATGACCTTACTCTCGCCCCCTGTGCCTGTGCTCACTTACAACGGTTGCTTTTAGACACAAGGGTTTGGATAGAGTTGGGGTGGAGGGGAAACTGGCATCATGCCAGCCTTTGCTCCTTCTTCTTTCCTTTTTAATGGCACTATACAACAATACACATCAACAGCACATCTAGGGGCGGGGGTGTATGTGTCGGGGTCTTATTCTTTTTTTTTTTCCCTCACCCCCTTGGTTCCCTAACTGCCATTCTGGGGGTGGGGTCCGGGAGAAGGGCAGGCCGTCGGGTGTTGACCAGGACTATGTGGGGGTTCGGGGTCTGGGGATTGCCATGGGCGGTGCTGGCGCTGTGCTCTCCCTGGGGTTGTTTGGACCACCTGAGCTTGGCTCTTGGGTGCCATGGTTGGCCCGCTGGCCGGGGTGGCTGCCAGGGCCTGGCGGCGTGTGCTTGGTTGTTGGCAGTGTGTGGGGGTGGTCGGTGGCGTGACCTCTTCGTGCCGGGGGGTGTCCTGTCGGCTGGGCGTGGCCTGGGCCGGGTCTGGGATATTGGCTCCTCTCCGTTCGAGAATGAATGGGTCTACCTCCTGGGTTTGGGCATGGGCTGCCCCCTGTAGAGGACGGGTACATGTCTTGGACCTGGGGGGTATAGAGTGCGTATCGGGAATAAGAATGAAATGTATCGTTATTGTATGTCTTTGAGTGAGTGAGTGTGAGAATGAGGCTGGGACTGTGTGATTGTGTCTGTGTATGAATGGGTATTTGTTAGGCCGAGACTCGGACTGCCCCCTCTTTGATACAACTGGGGGGGCTTGGCATCGCGCCCCTATCGCGCGGCCCCCTGGTGGGGTGTGCCCTTGCCTGCCGACGCGCTTGGGGCCCTTGGTGTCGGGGGCTGGGCGCTTGGGCGTGTGTCGGCTCGGCCTGGTGTCTGCCTGGTGGGGCTCGGGTCCTCTGGCCATTCAGGCCTTGGCCTGGGTGGTGTGAGTCATCGGTGCCCGGGCCTCGGTTCCCGGGCCTGGACCTGCATCGGTGCGGCGGGTTCCGGCGGGGCCTATGAGTTTGTCGCTCTTGGCCCCGGGGGGTCACTGTATGTGGTCGCTGGTGGGGATCTTCCGGTTCTCCCCTGTGGTCCGATCTGGGGGGTGGGTGAGTGGTTCGTCCTGTGTGGGTGGCCCTGGGGGCTCCGCGGTCAGGGTCCCTCCTGGGATCTTGGGCTCTGGTCCCCCCTTTTTCGTCTGCCTCTGGTCTTGGGGGTCGGGTCTCTGCTGCTTCATGGTTACTATTAAATGTTCTATTAGAGAAGCCTTATACACTTATAGCTCACAACCACACACAAATAGATGCAGGGATGCTTATGTAGGATTTATATGTAGATATATAGATATGTATATGAATGTATATTCATGTGTATGTACGTATGTATATAGGCGTAGGTATGGGTATATATATTTATGGAAACTTACTGCAAAGCCATGAATATTTTAAGTTCTTTATACATATGAACAGACAGTGGCCGGGTGTTTTGCCGTGTGCTCTCTTTGTGTATATTTCTTATATTTTGGAGTCTTACTTTGTCTTTTCTTTCTTTCTATCCTATTAAAAAAAAACCTACACTAGATAATCACTAGAATAAATATTTCATAATAATGGTGTGGAGAGGATGGCTGTAAGGGGAGAAGGGAGGCCATCTATTAAAAAAAAAAGAAGGACCATCAACCTAACAATGGATCATTAGCACACTGATGGCTGTTTACTATTCACAGGGGGTTGAGTGATACTAGCAATAACAGCATTGTAAGAGGGGGACAGTTGAACCCGAAGGCCTCCACCCCTGTTTAATGATGGACGATTTCTTTTCACAAAGATGGCCTCCTTTACTCCTCTCTGT
>NC_056507.1:39519385-39526841 GCF_014905685.2 Nematolebias whitei
AACACCTAGAATCTAATGGGACACATGTCAGACTTCTGTTTGTGGATTTTTCCTCAGCCTTTAATACAATCCAACCTCACATACTAATCGAGAGACTTGTTGAACAGTTTCCTCTGGGTAACAATGTGATGGGCTGGATCTTGGATTTTTTAAGTAACAGGACACAGAGAGTAAGAGTGAATAATTGTCTCTGATTTTAAGCACTCTTCCACTGGGTCACCTCAAGGATGTGTACTGTCACCTCTTCTTTTTATTTTATACACAAACGTGTGTCAGAGCAGACATGACAGCAGGTTCATTATAAAGTATGCAGATGATTCTGTTATTGTCAGTCTGCTTAAAGGAAATGAAAGTGGCCATGTGCAGGTGACTGAAGATTTTGTTCAATGGTGCGAGGACTCTTTCCTCAAACTAAATATTGATAAGACAAAATATATGATCATTGATTTTAGGAGGAAACCTCACAAGCACAAAGTCACTTTAATCAAAAGCCAAGCTATTGAGAAAGTGCAGTCTTACAAATATCTTGGGACAGTCATAGATGACGAATTAAACTTTGAAACCAATTTTGACAAAGTGTGTAAGAAGGCCCACCAGCGTTTATTTTGTCTAAGGAAACTCTGTCAATTTAATATTGACCGAACCATGATGCCCATGTTTTATCGTGCTTTTATTTAATCAGTTTTATCTTTCTCCTTGGTCTCATGGTTTGGTCAAGCAACGCTGAAAGAAAAGAGTTCCCTGCAGCAGGTTGTTAAGCTGTCATCTAAACTGATCGGAGGAAACCAAACATCAGTTGCATCCCTGTATATTAGCCAGGTACAGCGGATAGCTTCTTCTGTTATTAAATATGTTTTTCACCCCCTTCACAGGGAGTTTCAGCTTCTTCCCTCTGGTCGGAGGTTTTTAGTCCCTAAATGTAGGACAAGACGTTTTAAAAATAGCTTTGTTCCTACTGCTGTTATTGAAATGAACAAACTGAACTGACACCGGTGTTCTCAGTGTTTTAACAGATTTTTATCTAATGATAAACTAACATTTAATATATTTTTATACTAGTTGGATTTTAAAGTTTTATTCTCCTCTTTTATGCCCTGCTTTGCTTTGAATATGATTGTGGAGCCTTGAGCACTATTATTTGTAAATGGTTTATTTGAGGTGTTCTTACTTTTAACATTGTGTGTACGCATGGATGTATGCTTATGCTCTGTACCACTGCAAACCAAATCTACCCTTGGGTATAAATAAAGTAACCTAACCTAACCTAACCTAAGGCAGCTGACGGCTCCATATAAGGTAAGAGAAATGTGTGTTTGTTTGCCTTGCACTGTACTCCACTTCTTGCTTATGGAGCCCCGGTCTGATTACATTCACACTGTACTGGAACCGCGCTGGAGTTCTCTTCTACTGGACCAAGACCTAGGTTTTAGCCAGGGCCAGAGTTCACCTTTTCGTTCCGTGACAGAGTTTGATGGTGCGTTCACACCTCCCCAAACGAACCGGACTTCCTAGGAAAACGAGCTAGAGTTTGATTAAAGCGGACTAAACAGGGCTGGTGTGAATGCACCCATAATTGTTGACACAACTAGTTTGGGCAAAATGCTTATTGAAGTAATGCACCATATTGGCTTTGTCTGTGACAACAATGTATTCTGATTTAATAGACAAGTATAAGGGAAAGGGTGGCATGGTGGCGCAGTTGGTAGAGCTGTTGCCTCTCAGCGAGAAGGTCGCTGAATCGAATCCCGCCTAAAGAGAAAATTTATCTTGTAGAACCATGATGCTAGCCATCTGAACCAGATGAAAATAGTCAGAAAGGTGGAAATGATGAAATTTGTGATTTATACCCTGACAGTAAAAACAGAGTTGAGCAGGCTGCCAGGAAGGCTTGATCATTATTTAAAAAACAACATTATTGCAAACAGAACATATGCTGGTCAAGATTCTCGGTCAAGAGTCTCAGTCTAGATTAGATTATTAGATTATTGAGCATGGACTTAGTTGTTTTCAACCAGTTTGACAAGACTGTCAACAAGGAAGAGGGCCGGCAATGGAGGAGGGGGCGTACCAAAGAGACCATCTTATCACAAGCAGAACTGGTTTGTTCCACTTTGGAGTAAGCTGTTGGGGGAAGAACAAGTTTTGTTGTGTGTTTCCTTGACTGATGAAGCCTTCCGGACCGAAGGTGAAACGTTTCAGCACAAAAAAAGAGAAACTGTCCAGATGACCTGACTGAAAAATGTTGGATTGTATACCTTGATTATTGAGCATGGACTTAGTTATTTTAATTAAAGTTTGCTTTCCCAAATTACATTTCATTTGAACTTCTTTAGTCTGATAGTTTCCTCTGCAGACCTCCTGAATTGTTAATAAACCTTGTGACGAATGAGTTACAGCATCGCTATCACTGTTACACATCTGACCGGTAAAATTCTACAGAACACCTGACTGCTCTCAATTTCAAACTTCATGACTCATTCCTAAACAAATTTTATTGTTACCATGGTAACATGTATTTCTTAGCAACAGTAGCTCTGTCCTCCACTCTCAAAGTTAAGGTGTGGGTTTAAAGGCCACAATTGTCCTTTAGCTCTGCGTCTTCATCACAGTGATGGTGTCTACACTTCTGGTTCATTCACCACCAATCTTTCCTTCTCTCTCCTTCTTGGCTTATGTCAGCAAGACAGCTGACTCATTTTTTCCTCTCCTCTAGAGGATCCGTCTGTGTGCAGAACTTAATCTCAAAGCTATTTTGAGGATGCAGCCTGATGTCACAGGCAGAAATGCTCCCACATCTCAGTCTAGCTGCACTTTGTGGCATTATTGCAGGATTCTATTTTCCACTTGCAACCCATTGCATGTACCGTATTTTTTGGCCTATAAGTTGAGTTTTTTTGCATAATTTGCATGCCCTACGACTTATGGCCCGAAGCGATGTATTATGGATTTTTTTCCATATTTATAAACAAATTTTTGGCTGAGATATGACCGTTTTCATTCAGTCTGATTGAAAACATTTTTTGTGAACAGTACAATCAGTACAAAACGTATGATTGTGCAGCTACCCATCCAGGATGTCACATTGTAAAGTTTGCAGATGATACAGCGGTGGTGGGATGCATCACAAACAATGATAAGTCCAGCTACAGGCAAGAGGTGGAACACCTGGAGAGCTGGTGCAAAGTGCAAGTGCAAAGAGAATAACCTTCACATCAATGTGAAGAAGACAAAGGAGATAATTGTGGACTTCAGAAGGAACAAACACATCTACACACCCCTGAACATAAGAGGATCTGCGGTGGAAGTGGTCTCCAGCTACAAGTACTTGGGTGTACACATGAATGACAACCTCAGCTGGAGCAACACCACCACCAACCTGATCAAGAAAGCTCATCAGAGACTCTACTTCCTCAGACGGCTGAGGCGAGCTGGTCTGGGAAGCTCAGTCCTCACCTCCTTCTACAGGTGTGCAGTGGAGAGCATCCTGTGCTCCAGCATCAACGTGTGGCATGGAGGCTGCACAGCTGCAGAAAGAAAAGCTTTGCAGAGAGTGGTGAAGGCTGCACAGAAGACTGTCGGAGTCAGCCTCCCCACCATCACAGACATCTACACCTCTAGATGAAGGAAGAGGGCTACCTGCATCATGAAGGACCTCACTCACCCAGCACACACACTTTGTGCCCCACTCCCCTCAGGAAGGAGGTTGAGGAGCATTAAGTGTAGAACCACTAGACTGAGGAACAGCTTCTACCCTGAGGCTGTTAGAGACTCATGAATCTCTAACCAGAAGATCCACTGTGAAAAAAATCACATCATGTTGCTGCCGATCTGTTTCAATGTTGCTGCTGATCTGTTTCAATGTTGATGCGTTCATGCATGCTCATCTGCTTACACAGACTCATGTTCATGTTTGTGCTGATGTTCGACATAATGTTTTTATGCTATTAGTGCTTAGTGTATATTTAGTTGATGTTTTTCTTAGTTCATATCTTAGATGTTATCATTGTTTTTCTTTTACATTTTATTGTTGGATGTAAATGGGACCCTGTGTACATAATTTCGCTCCACCACATGTACCACATGAGGTGCGAATGACAATAAAGAATCTCTGACTGACAATTTTCTGCTACTAGATGGCAGAATTATGCATTCACCATAAAGTGCTACAGTAGTAGTGCAAACTAAGTGTTGTGATTACATATAAGTGGCAAACAACTGCAGTTTTAACATCCAATTTACTCACTATATATAGAGAGAACTGAGTAGGGGATAAAAAGGTACGGAGTCACTTAAATGCATTTGGACACTTTATAGTACATTTGGTACGTTAAAATTATGTGCCAAGCATTCACAGTTACATATTGCATAAATAAACACCTACAGGATCCACTGGAATACACACTGAAATCTATGATAACATAAATTTGCTGGTTTTGGTTGACAACACATTGTTCTTGAACACCAGCTGTAACAAAATTACAACCTTCTTTAAACAAAAATGAGGAATATTGCCCATTAAAAGCTATTTGAAATTCATTCGTTTTACAACAGAGATTTTTCTAGTTGTTTTGCTTTTGTTTCAACAATTCTTTGACCTTCTTCTTGACTTCAGCTGTTGACTGTAGTCATGTTACTAAATGGTAGCTATGCTGGAATCCCAATGCAGAAACTGGTTGAATCATCACACTTGGACAGGACATAACGACCAGAGACCAGTTTTACGTTTGTTAATTTAGACATCACACTGAGTGTTTGTGAAACTCCCCACTGGAAACCGATCGAAGTCTATGCGCTACATATTATTAGCTAAACTATATGGTACATTGATGTGCATGTGCAGTAATTCAGGTAGATAAATTTTAACAAGGTTGAGTCAGGTCCTCTGGAGGGATTCTTCTTTGTAGAAACATTTTGTCTTTTATTCAAAAGACTTCTTCAGACGAATCTGTCCAGAGGATCTGATTAAACCTTGTTAGATTTGTGGTACATTCATTATTTTATGTTCAGTTATACTAAAGCATAAGCACACAAGAAAGTGAACCAGCAGAAATTAACAAATAAATTCTGCTGCTGAGCTCGTATGTTGTCGCTAACATTAGGATCATTAGAATTATCAAACATAACTGCAGAGCAAAACACAATGTTTTGTCTGTGCCACTCTCCTCATATGAGTGTTGCATCCTAAAATATCTTTTAGATTGGCGTTTGTGCTTTACTCGAACAGAAACACACAGGGATGCTGTGTACCTGCTGTATTTTTGATTGCACAGAGCAATTTATAAATGATGCACTCCTCCCTCTACAGTGAACTCTGCATTCTGAGTTCATACATTCCAACTATGTCAACGAGCCACAGAGCTGTGTATTGTTACGTCCACCCACTGTAACTGGGAATCTGCAAAAAAGCTATGTATGTACAAACCGGATTCCAAAAAAGTTGGGACACTAAACAAATTGTGAATAAAAACTGAATACAATGATATGGAGGTGCCAACATCTAATATTTTATTCAGAATAGAACACAAATCACAGATCAAAAGTTTAAGCTGAGAGAGTGTATAATTTTAAGTGAAAAATCTGTTGTTTCCAAATTTCATGGCGTCAACAAATCCCAAAAAAGTAGGGACAAGTCCATTTTTACCACTGTGTGGCATCCCCCCTTCTTACAACACTCAACAGACATCTGGCGACAGAGGAGACCAGTTTCTCAAGTTTAGAAATAGGAATGCTCTCCCATTCATGTCTAATACAGGCCTCTAACTGTTCAATCGTCTTGGGCCTTCTTTGTCGCACCTTCCTCTTTATGATGTGCCAAATGTTCTCTATAGGTGAAAGATCTGGACTGCAGTCTGGCCATTTCAGTACCCGGATCCTTCTCCTACATAGCCATGATGTTGTGATTGCTGCAGAATGTGGTCTGGCATTATCGTGTTGAAAAATGCAGGGTCTTCCCTGAAAGAGAGGACGTCTAGATGGGAGCATATGTTGTTCTAGAACCTGAACATAGTTCTCTGCATTAATGGTGCCTTTCCAGACATGCAAGCTGCCCATGCCACAAGCGCTCATGCAACCCCATATCATCAGTGATGCAGGCTTCTGAACGGAGCGTTGATAACAACTTGGGCTATCCTTGTCCTCTCTGGTCCGGATGACATGGCATCTTCAAATCGTGACTCATCTGACCACAGAACAGTCTTCCATTTTGCCACACTCCACTTTAAATAACCCCTGGCCTAGTGCAAACATCTGAGCTTGTGGAGCTTGATTAGAAATGGCTTCCTCTTTGCGCTGTAGAGTTTCAGCTGGCAACAGCGGATGGCACAGTGAATTGTGTTCACTGACAATGCTTTCTGGAAGTATTCCTGAGCTCATTCTGTTATTTCCTTGACAGTGGCATTCCTGTTTGAGGTGCAGTGACGTTTAAGGGCCCGGAGATCACGAGCATCCAGTAGAGTTTTACGGCTTTGACCCTTACGCACAGAGATTGTTCCAGATTCTCTGAATCTTTTGATGATGTTATGCACGGTTGATGATGATAACTTAAAAGTCTTTGCGATTTTACACTGGGTATCACCATTCTGGTATTGTTGCACTATCTTTCTGCGCAACAATGGTGGAATTGGTGATCCTCTTACCATCTTGGCTTCTGGGAGACACTGACACTCTTGAGAAGCTCTTTTTATACCCAATCATGTTGTCAATTGACCTAATTAGTGTTAATTGGTCTTCCAGCTGTTCGTTATATGCTCAATTTACTTTTTCCAGCCACTTATTGCTATTTGTCACAACTTTTTTGGGATTTGTTGACACTGTGAAATTTTGAATCAAATATTTTTCCTTTAAAATGTTACATTTACTCAGATTAAACTTTTGATCTGTGATCTATGTTATATTACGAATAAAATATTGACATTTGTCATCTCCACATCATTGCATTCAGTTTTTATTCACAATTTGTTTAGTGTCCCAACATTTTTGGAATCCGGTTTGTACAATACTCATCTGAACACAGCCTTTAATGTTTCTGTGTTAACCAGTTTCTCTGTTCAGGTGATTAGTGTTTGGGAGCAGTACATGGTTCATCAGCACTCTGGAAAACCAAACAGACACAACTAGTGATATAACTCAACTAGAAGTGTTTAAATGGACCACCTACAATCTGGCATATGTAATTTAATGTGGACAAACAAATAATTTTTGTTTATTTTTGTTATTCACACTTGTTATTGTTAGTCATTAGGTTCAAGATTCTTTATTGTCATTCGCATTGCATGTGGTACATGAGGTGGAATGAAATTGTGTACTCAAGGTCCCAGTTACACCCATAGCAAAATATAAAAAAAATCAGTATATAAGGATCTAAGATATACACTAATAATGTAAAATAATATGATATATTAAATATACCATATCTATCTATCTATCTATCTATCTATCTATCTATCTATCTATCTAT
>NC_056507.1:39526851-39533158 GCF_014905685.2 Nematolebias whitei
ATCTATCTATCTATCTATCTATCTATCTATCTATCTATCTATCTATCATCCATCCATCCATCCATCCATCTATTTTTTTAATTTTATTTATTTATAATACTTACTACTTGTACTACTATTCCTACTTAATGGTTTTTCACTTATCGTGGGGCTTCAGGGTACGGCTCCCCTGCAATATACAAGGGACTACAGTATATGACTGAAATAAATCTTGTTCCCCATGTTTAATATGACAAATCTTTAAAAACAATTATTAGTTGTTGTTTTTTTTATTATCTATGAACAACACAGAACATGAAATTATCAAATCTTTTGGCAATGACGAGTCAAAACATGTCTGCTGAGAGGTAAACGTGAGCTGCGGTTTCTTTTGGAATATGATCGAGCCAAAAGGCACTGTACAATCTATAATCAAAAATAATATTAAAGACGTTGTACTCCTTAGAGCCTGACACATTTTATGCCAGTTTTGAACTAAGATAGTCTCATTATAAGAAGGGATGAAGTTACAGTTACTATTAATCATACATTGTAAATAACACAAAATGGGTTAGCACTCAGAGTATGTCGGGGATGACTCAGCGTCTACCACACCTATTTTTTAATTGACTGAGTAATAGCTACTGTAATTTTGTGTTTTCTAAGACTGGTTCTTATCTGTGGAGGCAATCTTGAATTGGGTTGATTTCCAAAAGTTTATTAGTACTAAAAATATAGCCATATTGTTTTCTGAGGGTTTATCCAGCTTCAGAAGTTTTTGTAACATGAAAGGGAAACAAATAAGCAAAAATGTTTGGTCTTCCATAGCGGGCCATACTAAAGATAAATCTTTTCATCAAAGAACTTTGTTTTGAAACATCCAGACAAGTGACAACAGCAATTAGATGACATTCTAAAAAATCTGAAGAAAAACCCACAAAAGCCTGAGGTTTTGAGCGCAGTGAACAGTTCAGGGGTTGCAAAGTTAATAACAAAAAAGGAGAGCTGCCATGCCTGGTACATAATAGCTGAGTGGAGTACCTTTCGTAATATTAACAATCACTTTTAAAAACAAAAATATCCATCGGTATTTGAATGAAAAGATTGTTGAATTTTGGTTACTTTTGTTGCCTTGCGCAAGTTCTTTTGCTCCAGATTCTATAGAAATGGTCCACTAAGTGAATGGAGAAATAAAAGCTGTAACATCAAACTTTGAACATTAAAAAATGATCATCTATTAACCAAACTGTCAAAGTGTAAGCGTCACTCCAACGTGACTTCACTGATACTCATGGCCTCTTCTCAAGGTAACAATCCTGAGAAGTGACATGACAATATTAGTTTTCTGAAGCAAGCTCTAAATGGTTTTTATTAATCGTTGCTGATTAAAGAGCATGTCACTACTAATAATACTATCTCTATATATAATTCTGAACTGTAATATCTGCTCTAAGCCTGACATGAGACAATTTAGGCCATCCATCCATCCATTTTCTTTACCCGCTTATTCCATTTTGGGTCACGGGGGTCGCCGGTGCCCATGTCCAGCAATCACTGTGCGAGGGGCGGGGTACACCCTGGACGGGTCGCAAGTCCATCACAGGGCCACATAGAGACAAACGAGACAAACAACCATTCACTCACACCTAGGGACAATTTAGAGTTACCAATCAGCCTAACATGCATGTTTTTGGTCTGTGGGAGGAAACTGGAGCACCCGGAGAAAACCCAAGCATGCACGGAGAGAACATGCAAACTCCACCCAGAAAGGCCCCTGGACCGGGGTTTGAACCAAGGACCTGCTCACTGAGAGGCAGCAGCTCTACCAGTTGCGCCACCGTGCTGCACAATTTAGGCCTAAAAACACAAATAGAGTGATTTGTTAAATGATGTCAAGTCAAATAAATGGTAAATTACTGAGGCCTTTAAATTTAGTACTGAACAGAGACAGAGAGAAAAGTGGTTGATCTTGATCAGGTGCTCATACCAACACCATGACAATGTCTCTGTAATAGCAGTGATTATAACACCTCCTCTGAAATGACACTTCCAAACCTGGCTGGTATTTTCACCCAGTAAAATTAAAACATTATCAGCTCCAGGACGGCAAATGCAAGCATGACTCAGTGGCTCTATATGTGCTACAAAGCTAAGCAGGACAAATGGAACACATCTGCATTTTACAATAGAGTATATGCTATTTAAAATCTAATATATAGAGAAATTTGAAAAAGGTGCAACAAAACTTTTTGAAGGTAAAAAGGTAGGATAAAATAAGCTTTGCAAAATTAAACTATAATTTTATAAATCTAAAATTCTAAGTCACATCAAACCATCTCTTTGATGCAACAATTTTTTAAACAAAGATGCAAATACAGTGAATTCCAGTGTTAGTCAATACTCTGCCAACTTTGGCTAAATCTTTCATATGCATTGCTAGTGACAAAAAAAAAAGTTCTGGTTTTAGTGGGGCAACCGTGTTAAGCACAATTTTGGAAAAATAGCCTTTACAAAAAATAAATACTAGAACTCCCAAATTCTGAATGCTGCTCATTACCTTATCCGGAGGGCCCTGTGGCGCAGGCGGAGCACACAAAGAGCCCGTCCCCATTTCTCCTTAGTAGCCAAACCTGACATTAAGTCCATAGGACAGGGTAAAAGAAAAGGAGAGGTAAAGAGAAAACACAACCCTCGATCTCTGCTGCAGACCCATGGACACAGCAGTGGACGGACAAACCCAGCCCTACATTCCAGCAGACGTCACATGATGGTGTGACACCCACCTGCTAGATCACTACCACAACATAGTTTGGAGTTCATGAGCATACAGACAAGAAATAAACACAAATAACAAATGATCCTCTTTGATCCACCAACAAGCACGTTGACTAAATTCTACGCACAGCTCTAAGAAGCAGCAGCCACATCAGGGTCCTGACTTTCTATTCCTTTAGTTATTTATTCATTTCAGTTCTGTAATTAGTTTTTATACTCCTTGTTCCAGATTATTCTATTAATCTGTGTCATTGGCCATCCCCCAATCAATCTTGGCTTTAGCCTACCACTCACACCTGCTCCTCATATTCATTAGTATTAGGTTGTTTTCACACCTGATAGTCTTGTAGACTTGGTTCGGTTGGGGGCCAATATTCAGAACATTTGTTTACATTTTCAGCTGGTGCGTTTCGCACTGCACTGAGTCAGTTGAACTAACTTGTTCTCCCCCTCGCCTGTGGTGGCACTGCACCAAGAACTACTGAAGGAAATGGCACACCAGAGTTTGATGTTTTGGTCTGTGTCAGAGTTTGATGGCGCGTTCACACCTCCCCAAACAAACCAGACTTTCTAGGCAAATGGACTAGAGTTCGGGAAAACAGGGCTGGTGTGAATAAACCCTCAGCTGTTCCCACAAGCAATCATTCTATCCAGTCTTCTAATACACAAGGTTCTCAACAACACATCAGCATGTCGTGCATTGTTTAATACCAGTCCTCTTGATCCATCTGTTCCCCAAGTGCTCTTTGTGAGTTCCAGTTTTATTTTAATTCACCTACTGCCATGTCAACTTTTTATTTTGTCATAAAAATTCCTGATTTTGTGTACAAGTCCAGTCTGCAGCTCAAGGCCTTGATCTGCTAAACCTTACACCAACATACATACATACATACTTTTTTTTTTCCCCCAGAAAAAACAATTAAAAAGTTATTTTCTACTCTGAGGGTAAAGTGTATGTCTGTGCCTGGAACCTGTTTACAGCAAGTCTGGGTCAACATCCACGTCCTCCTCTGTTCTCCAGAACTCTGAACTGATGCTTGGTTCTGTTGGTCCAGTCAGAGGGGTTCTGGACCTGATGGGCATGCAGCGCTATCTCCTCCCCCGCCCCGTGCACAGACCTCAGTGGGGCTCAGTGCGATCTTCCTCTCTTTCTCTGCTAAAGCAAATCATGGATCACGTCATCAACAAAGTCCTCTCTGTCTGACTCAGACTGTTCTCCTTCATCTCTGCCTTCATCATCCTCTCTTCTGTCTGTGTCTTTATGGCACCAAACTCCATTCACCTTCTGTATCTCTCTCTTTTTCTTCCTGTAGATTTCTGGAGCTTGAAAAGTAACTTCATGCTTCAGTCATAAAGGAGGGGGGAGGTTGTTTATATGTTGGGCTGGATGGGGGGCTAATAGCGGAGGGGGGGCATTTTGTCCAGAACACTGCCGGTCTTTATTGCTACCTCCCACTTTAATGCGGATCAGATATGATGATGATTTTCAGAAAAAGATGTGACATGGAATATTTATCATAACTCTGGATTTACTTGGCCTATCAACACAATTTAAAATCTGGTGTGTGTATTTTAAACTTTGTACTTTTGACACAAATTAAAATGGAGTCTCTGAAAGGCTGTGTCTATTGCTAGAGCAACAGAAATTGGTCATGTTGCCGGCGCGTCAATAAACTCCTCAGAGAATAAAAAAGAAAACGTTTTTCGTCAGTCAACGTAGGCGGCGTCGGACACTCGAGTAGGTGGTGAAACTGCCTCCCTCCACCTCATTTTACTTCTACCCCAATCTTACGATTGTATGTTATTATTAAAGTAATTTGTATACTTCAAGAGTGAACATGTGGAATATGACAGAGACATCACATTTTGGTGGTGGTGGTGTGTTGGGGGGTACGAGACGTCCAACAGCAGTTGGTCTTTTGGACCAATTTGGATAAAAAATGTGTAGAAAAGCCTGTGTAAAAAGAACTGACTTTACTGCCTGTGTTAAATTTACAGCCTTACTTCAATGGTACTAAATGAACAGCTGCTATGCTCACAACCACCGATGATGTGAAACACAAACAAGATTTTTAATGAACAACACGCTGGGCGTGTTTGAAGTCAGCTCATCACACAGAAAACCAATCTGTATGTGACCCTCTCCTTTTTGCCTGCCTAACTCCAGTGTACAATTACAAACCCAAAAAGAGAAATCAATAACATCAAGCTCGTTCAGTAGTTCTGTTGGTTTTATTTTACACTATGTTGTAGGAAAATGTGCACATTTACTAAACAGCCTAAATAAAATGTATTAACATTTTTGTAGCAGCAACCCCTAAAAATGAAGGCTTTTCTTGCTTTTTATCCAACCACCACTCACAGTCTAGTGATTTGTTCTGATGTGGTAAATGATGAAAGTTAAACTTTATTGTTCGTGGCCCCTAAAGTTTCCAGAGGCAGAATGGGAGGAAGATCTTTCAGTTATCAGGTTCCTCTCTTGTGGAACCAACTTCCAGTTTCTGTCCATAAGGCTAACACATTGTCCAGTTTTAAGACTGGGCTTAAGACTATCCTTTTTGATAAATCCTGTAGTTAGGGTAGGCTGGTCATGCTGTCTTAAGCTTAGAATACTGGTAGACAAATTGACCTCATCCATCCATCCATCCATTATCTTTACCCGCTTCTTCCATTTTGGGTCACGGGGGTCACCGGTGCCCATGTCTGGCAATCACTGTGCGAGGGCAGGGTACACCCTGGATGGGTCGCAAGTCCATCACAGGGCCACAGAGAGACAAACAACCATTCACTCTGTCATACCTAGGGACAATTTAGAGTTACCAATCAGCCTAACATGTATGTTTTTGGTCTGTGGGAGGAAACCGGAGTACCCAGACGAAACCCACGCATGCACGGAGAGAACATGCAAACTCCACCCAGAAAGGCCCCCGGACCGGGATTTGAACCAGGGACCTGCTTGCTGAGAGGCAGCAGCTCTACCAATTGCGCCACCGGGCTGCTACATTTCCTTAAATGAAATATTAAAATTGAATATTTTTCATTTGATACTATTTATATCTTAACATGTGATTCTTGACCTGCCATTGTGTATCTGTTCCTACCAAACCCAGCTGGTCGAAGCAGATGGCCGCTTGTCCTAAACCTGGTTCTGCTAAAGGTTTCTCTCATGAGGGAGGTTTTCCTTTCCACTGTCGCCATTATGCTTGCTCAAGATGAGAGTTCTGTGATGGAGTTACATTCAAAGCAGATCTGCTCCTCAGATAAATAATGTTAAAATATTATTTTTATAATCTCTCTCTCTCTCATATCTCTCTCTCTCGCTCTCGCTCTCTCTCTCTCTCTCTCTCTCTCTCTCTCTATATATATATATATATATATATATATATATATATATATATATATATATTACATTCAAAGAGTTACATTCAAAGCAGTCTGCTCCTCAGATAAATAATGTTAAAATATTATTTTTATAATCTCTCTCTCTCTCATATCTCTCTCTCTCGCTCTCGCTCTCTCTCTCTCTCTCTCTCTCTCTCTCTCTATATATATA
>NC_056507.1:39543158-39552713 GCF_014905685.2 Nematolebias whitei
GTCACCTCAGGACTTCCTGATTGGTTGAAACAACCAACAGAGGGTGGTTCTAGTAATGTCAGAGGATCATTACAAGTCAAGAAAACAGCAGGAATGTTTTAGAAACGTCTAGTACAGACAGAAAACATGTTATGATGAAGTGGGAGGAAGAGAGGTCAGTAGCTTCTTGTTTACCATCTGCTAGGTTTAAAAACACGACACTTCGTTCTAATAACTTCTTTCTGACTTTCGACCGACATCACTACTTCTCATTTAGACAGAAGATCAAAATGCATAATTACTTTGTAAAATAGACATTTAACTTGATTTCTAATTTAAATGAGGATTAAAAAATCATTAATACTGTTTCACAGTTGATTTAAAATGAGTGGTTCACTTCAACATTTAGAAATGGTATGAACTAAACACACTTTTAATTTATCAAGATATTGTAAAATAGTGATGATAATATAAAAGAAGAGTGTTCTTTCAATTGATTACTTCAGGATACAATTAGACAGTCTCTGGGTGAGCTAATTTGTATTTCTGGATTCAAATCAATGAAATAACAGTTCCTGTTCCATGAAGGTCCTCAGAGGCAGGTTTTGGTCGGAGGCCGAGTTCACTACAGTAGAAAAGCCAATTAGTAAATTTCTCTATCTAAGGAAGCAGCAAAGGTTGAATATTCACATTGTCACAGTCTCCCATCCTGAGCAAGAACAATGGCAACAGTGGAAAGGAAAAACTCCCTTTTAAAAGGAAGAAACTTCCAGCAGAACCAGGCTCAGGACAAGAGGCCATCTGCTTTAATCTCAAGCAGACAGCAGCCGTTGATTGGCCAGTGGAACTACATCACTGGATGACCAGCTCAGCAAAACTGCACACTAGATCTGCGCGTCCACTTCTTCATCCTGTTGATGATGCCACAAGAAATTAGAGCATTTACTAAGAGATATCGGAGATGCTGGTGCAACATGGCTACTCCCTGACTAATGAGCAGTGCCAGGATAATATGAAGAAATTAAAGTCCAATTAGAGGGCGATTAAATACCACAATGGGCAGAGTGGCTCTAACACAATGACTTGTTATGATCCCGCCCACTTTGCATTGACAATCCCACCCACAGAGGTGGGAAACAAGTCAGTGGCAAATCATCTACACCTGAGAAGAACCGACAAAACGAGGGCTGAGTAGAGTCACACTTATTGTTCACAGGTTTACAGAACATTGAATGGTTGACAAATAGTGCTGCCCCAATAAGAATATGCAATCTTTTCAAACATGAGCATATGCAAACCAATACAAACTCATGCCTGGCCTCCAACACAAACAAGCCATTATCATTCCACGGCCTCATTGCTGCAGCACCAGTACAAATCAGTTCACTAGTGACCTAACATTACCCACAACACTGCGCAAGTCTGCAGAGACCCATCTATCTTCCTCCTTTATCTTCCTTCACCGATTTGGCTTTTTTTTTTTGGCTTCACCCATTTTGGCTGCTCCCTTCTTCAGGGGTCACCACAATAAACTAACTTGCATGAAGACTTGACGATGGTTTTTACACCAGATGTTCTTCCTGACACAACCACAGACCACCGAGCTACCACAGCCATCAGTGTGGAGCAGAGAGCTGCTATCTAGGGTGCCCGGGGGAGCAGATGGTGGGGGTTAAGGGCCTTGTTCAAGGGTCCAGAGTGGGGCAAATGAGGGTGGAGGCAGGTGTGGGTGTTTCACCTTTCCAACCAACATTTTGATGTTGTCAGTCAGGAGGGTCAAACCGATGACCTTCTGATCACAGGCTTGGCTTCTCTAACCTCTGCACCACCACTCCCCCAAAGATCAACAGGAGATATACACATTTAGGTTGTTTTTACACTAGATAGTCCGGTAGACTCGGTTCGGTTCGGTTCGGGACCAATATTCATGAGCTTTTGTTTACATTTGAGCTGGTGCGTTTGCATTCACATTGCACTGTGCAGTCGAGTCAACCTGGTGAACCAACCTATTCCCCCGCTCGCCTGTGGGGGCGCTGCACCAAGAACTACTGAAAGAAACAACACAAAAACCTCTGAAGACACGTCTTCTTCTTCTTCTGTAAATAAAAATAAAAACGAAGTGGCATCAAGTTTTAGCAGTTTTAGGAGTTATATTTTGTCATTTTTCAAAAATGGACTTAGCATGAGCAGAAGATGAGACAGAAGATCATGGAGAATATTGTTTTTCCACACAAGTCAGCTGACGGCTCCATATAAGGTCAGAGAAATGCGTGTTTATTTACCCTGCGGAGCAGGTCCGGTCTGTTTACATTCACACTGTACTTGAACCGCCCTGGAGTTCGCTTCTACCGGACCGAGACCTAGGTTTTAGCCCGGGCCAGCGATCGCCTTTTTGTTCCGTGACAGAGTTTGATGGCACGTTCACACCTCCCTAAACGAGCCGGACTTTCTAGGAAAACGAGCTAGAGTTCGATTAAAGCGGACTAAACAGGGCTAGTGTGAATGCACCCTTAAAGTATTAAAAACCTAGTTTTCCTTGAAGGAACACATATCACCTGCAGCAGGTGTCTCACTCAAGAGAATATATTGTGAATGACTCTCCTCAGAACTCTGAACAACAAATTTCAGTTCAGTATCTGTTGATTTTTGTGTTTTCTAAGTGCAGTTGGCTGTGGTGTGTATTTTTACTTCCAATGATGACTTTCTAAGAGTTTCATTAAAATTCTTATAGTGAATAATGAGATATTTTGGTAACAGACAGACATGCAAGCACATGCAGACACAGGCCAAAAACATGATCTGTCTTCATCAGTTGGCAGCAAGGGAAAAAGTGTTAATACTAAAAATTAAAAATAAGGTTATTTTTAACTAATAAAAAATATACAGAGACGGAAAAGCGTGTTTTAATTTAAGCATGCAGCAAGAAATGCTGGAATGCTTTTTGTGTAAACATTTCACGTGAACAGAGAGTCGACTCACAGAAAGAGCCTAAATATAGAGCAGCAAAAATTTTAACCAGGTCAAATGACAGGTTTTCATGTAAAGTCATGCTGGTTCAAAACATAATTCTCATAATGTGCTCTTCACGTTGGCCAGATGTACTTTGTAAGAGTGTTTTCACAATGGAATGCAGTGAACTGGTAATGGAAAACAAGTTCACGCTGCATTAGATAAATAAATGTGGATGTTTATTTAAGTGTGTAAAAACAAACTTAAGTAAAAACAGAGATCTAATTATTCCATACAGAGGGATAAACTTTATTTGAACCCCCACACTAAACGCTGACCAAACAATGTATAGATTATTTTTACCCAGCCTAACACCAGTGTTGATTTTGATCTCCATGGGTTGGCACCAGCACGTTGCAGATCAGGTGTCCGAGTATTGGTCACCTGATCACACCTGGGGGCATCAGCATAGAGATCAACAATGTTTTGTGAGGTGTATGGTTCCTGCAAACTGGATGCTTGACTAACGTAATTGCTGTTGTATAAGCCGCTACTTTTGTCTCATTCACCGCGGTTTATATGCAGGAACGTCTTATTTATGTAATTTTTTTCATTTTCAAAATCAACAATTAAGGGTAAGTGATTCCTATCACTGATTAAGGGCAGTGGAACTTCTCAGTTTTATGTGGTGACAGCTCTGTTGGTCAGGTTAGACTAGTTTCAAAGCCTAAAGCCTCAGAGGTGCTTCAACTATGCAAACACCCACAGATACGTATTTACTGTTGCTATATCATCAGAAGCCCTCGGCAGGGTAGATAGGAGAAAAGGAATGCATATCTTTGTTTCCATCTGTCTCATAGTTGGAAGCAAAATAAAATAAAAACAAGGAAAATAAAAAGCTAAGGCTGTTTTTGTTCAGAAATTAGAGGAGGACTGGTGGCGTAATGTGAAAAATGTACGCCAAGAAGCCACAGGTAGGGCAGGTTAGCTAGTTTTCTTGCTAGCTTGCCACCACACTTCATTAGCTATTGTGATGTTGCACCATGGTAGATTCTTCTCATATCTGTGACATTATCTGCTTTTTGCAGTTTTGAGGGTTTCTGTGGTGTTTTTGTTGTAATATATTCAGCCTGTTTTTGATTTTTCATTATTTTTTGTTTTGTTAGCATGTTTTCTGTGACCAATTTAGACTGTCAATTGGGCTGAGAAAATGAAAATAAAATTTTGTTACCTTAGTTCCCCTTGTATACCCTGCCGCACACCTGTGATTTATCTGCTCATTAACTCATCTATTGACAGTCTACAATCACTCCTCCCAGTTTTTATAATTTGTTAGAGCCTCAGCGTTGGTTGTCAGATTCTTTTTTTTAGCCATTCATGTCCGCTTGTGGTCTTGTTCACCCATAGGTCAGTTTGAGTTTATGTCTGTATAGTTTTGTAAATACACCTATTGGATCATGGCACATCATACCTGCCTGCTACCTAGCATCTGCATTCACCTCCACATCACAGCCGTGACAATGTTTGTGTGACTGGACAACCGATCAGGATTATTCCAACACTTAACACTGATTCCTCTGATGCTTCATCTGCCTAACTGTTAGCACCTGCTGCTGAAGGGTGAACATGGTTTGTCTGTGTTTGTCTATAGCATTAGGGAAATACCTCAAACAATACCTCAAGACAGATTATAATGAAACGCAGAACATGATCCTTTGATGGATATTTAAAGCTGATTATTATTTAACCCGATTCAAAATGGCCACACAGCTAATCAGCATCAACCAAAACACAACAAAAGGTACTCTGTCCATTTAAATATATAGAGCTAAATTTGGTATGTTGAGTCATTCTAAACAAATTTTCTGAGTGCTAAAAGATCTCGCAAGATCACATCATGTACAAGGTTTGACCAAAACGGCTTTAACTCCACCGTAAGATGATCTTGGTACATCTTGGTAATATGGTACATTTTCATCTTTAAATCACTTCTTGGTCTGCTGCCTTCATACATCTCCTTCTACATGTCTCTGTGCGAGTGCAGCTACAGTGTGCGCTCTCAGGACATTATTACATGCAATGTTCCCTCAGTGAGGACTGAGACTAAGGGCCTTCTCCTACTTCGCTCCTGTTTCCTGGAATATCTTGCAAAAAGAGCTGAAGCTCTCGACCTTGACCTCTCTAAGGGATTTAAACATCTGTTAAGTTCCTGACAAAAAACAATGCAGACATGTTCCTGTTTTTAATTTTCTACACCACCTTATAATCTAGCTGTTTTTTGTTGTTACATTTTTTATACCATTTTATTTTCACTTGTTGTTCTCATTTTGTACGCATCCTTTATGATTGTCCACTGTTGTCATCACTCTTTGTTAAAATCAGGTCTCTCTTGTAAATGAGTCTCTGAAGCTCAATGGGATTAACCTGTATAAATACAGGTTGAATGAATGAATGAATCTCAGTTTAAAACTCTTACATAAAGGCAGAGTGTAATGTGCATTTCTTCAAGGAATATTAGGCTGTCAATTTTTTTTTCACCTTCAGCTTTAGTTTTTTCTTCTACAATTTATGCTTATTTTTTCTAAAGCTGCAACAGCTATTGAGTTAGGACAAAACCTTTAGGTTAAAACAAATGTCAACATGTAACACGTTCAAAAAGGAGTCAAACTACAGTTTTTAAAGTACACTGTGTTTGACTTTCACCAACATTATTACACAAGCACACTCAAAAAGTGCAAAACATATGTACTATGGGCTTTTATATTTACTTAACACAAAAACAGCAGAAACATTTCTTGACAGAACACTGCAAAAAGACTAGTTTTACCCATCATGATTCAGTAGTCCTCTTTAAACCACCACATACACTGCATGACCTACAACATAGATTTGCAAGAAAGCCTGCAAACTTGATCTTTTGAAATGTACTCAACTTTTTTAATTTTTAGTGTATGTCTCTTTTAAGACACAAGCCTTCCACCAAAATGCCATTAAAATTACACACCAAAAGAAGCTGCTCACAAGCAACATTTAGGGGCCGTTTACACAGCGCATATTTTGAGTGCATCCGCAGCTTTCTTTCTGAGGTTCTGCTGATCATTTACACGACACCAGTTGCCCCCTCTTTGAATCCGGAGGTTTCTGAACCCACCTTCCAGAGTGGAGGTTTTTTGCTGACCGCCCGCTGATAATGTAAACATCTCCCGCTGAGGCTTTGTGTTAAACCACATGCGCACACTCACGCGCGGACAGACGCTATATTTCTATCAACATGGCAGCGGACACACTGCTTTCTGAACTACGACTGATGGAATATATTTTTAATCTCGTAGTTTATCTACGTCAGATTCTAGGTGCTGTGACTGACATCTGTGTTGGAAGAGACACAATCTGATCCAGTTCTAATATCGCTGTTTATAGAATGAGGAATGCGCACACGTCGCGCTGCACTATAACATACTAAATGTGCTAAATAAAAACAGTTTAATAACGATTAACAGTATTTATGTTAGTGTGAGAGATATAATGAAGCTCTGAGCTAAATGAAGCTATCTGGATATTATGTAATTCAAATTTAAAATGATGCTAAACATATAGCGTGAACACTAAAGTTGAAAATGAAGACATCAGGTTTAAGTTTTATTTATTTATTCAACACCACAAACTGTATGTCACACAAACACTGATAATTAAACTGAACACACTATTAAAACAAGTTACCTGAACTTGAATGTATTGAATAAAAGAAATGAGGGGAATTTTAAATAAATAGTTCATCAACATCTGTCTCTTCGACATACTCCTGCAGTTCATCTGGGCCGAGCCTCGTTCAGAACCGGTACGCCTGGTGGAAGGACAGCTCCTTCTTCTTTCAGGAAAAATAAAAACTCGGTTGTTTTGTAACCGAAGTAAACACAAGCTAACATTATTAAGAACGTTGATTTACCTGCTGTAAAACAGCTACTGATTATCATGGAGTAAAGTCCGGCATCGTCGACTCGGTTCTGGTCCACTCAGCGACTGGTGTGGAGCTGTTAGACAAAGCGGTCTTGCTTGACATCAAATCTGTCGACTCTCATCCAAAATCCACCTTTAACTTGTTGTTACTTTGTTGTTAGCTGATTAGCCCAGAGGAAAACAGCGTGCCGAGGCAGCACGCATGCGCATTAGGTGAAGGTACAAAATTCACAACGCCATCTAATGACCTGGCATGGTAACTAAAGCGGATTCGGGAGGGCAGGGGGGAATCCTCCGGATGCATGTAAACCCAAAATCCGACCATGTCAACGCAAATCTTTTCTTCTAATTAACATAAGAAAGAACCTACGTTTCCCCCCATCGTGTCCGTGTAAATAGGGCCTTAGATATCCTCTTTCACCTAATTGTCCTGGATGTGTCTCTGCTATGCCTCATGTGCAGGGTACACAGCAAGGACAGTCTCCTCAACACAAGTGTTCTTCAAGGTATTTGTCACCTTATCACTTCTTGCCCTTTTCAGGACCAACTGGTCTATCTATTTAGCTCAGCATGTGTGCAGTTAGTCCTCTTTGTCTTTCTGTTTACAAGCATGCCTGCAAAGTCTAAATGCAGCTCAAGTGAACTGGGTAAGTGTGTGTTCACGTGTGCACCACGTCTGGGGTCCACATGGGGCAGTGGGCACAGAACTTGAGCTGATTTTGTTTCAAAGCAGAAAACCAAAACAGCAGAATCAAATTAATGGCTTGAACAGAGATTTATTAGTAATTACTTGAATGCAGCAACCCTAAATATTTAATATTTCACTAAAATTTTCAATATAATGAAAAATGAACCAATGTAAGCACTGTCTACCATGTTCTGACAAATCATGTCAAGTAGTTTACTAACAAGCTAAATATTTTTGAAACCATTAACACTAAATTTATGTTGGCAGTAAATGGAATAGATTAATCTCTAAGTCTGATCATGGAGGGGGTTTTCTTTACTGGTTCAACTTTTTCATTCAACAGCCAGCTTGTGCAAATATAAATGGTCATGTTCAGGAGACACTAACAAAGCCGCACACTCGTCATGTGACGTTTAAACACAACTTCACAGATAAACAGTTTCTTACATCATGAAGAACATAAAATAAACAATAATTATGAAATAAAACAGTTTGCATAGTTATAGACGAAATCCTCAAATACTCAGGTAGAATACCCCCTTCCTTATTTTTAGAGCAAAACCTGTGTGTGTGTGCGCGCGTGTGTGTGTGTGTGTGCACCATCTGTTTGTTAACAAAATACTGTATCTCTTGTTAACTACAAAACAGATTTTAATGGAAGTTTCAGAAAATAATCTTTCAAGTTGATTTTAGTTTAACTTGATTGTACTGGTCTGAAACATGACTAAACATGTTATTGTCAGCTATTTGTCTTGTTTGGAAGAGTCAGAGGCTGACATAAGTGTTTATTTAAAAAAATGTACTTCCTATTTGTTATTTTGTAAAAGGACTTTCTGTCTAAATGAGGACTCTAGAAACAAAGACACAGAAATTAGTTCACTATTCATCCATTCCATCCATTATCATTTACCTGCTTCTTCCATTTTGGTTCACGGGGTTCGCCGGTGCCCATGTCCAGCAATCACTGTGCAAGGGGCGGGGTACACCCTGGACAGGTCGCAAGTCCATCACAGGGTCAGGTGGAGACAAACGAGACACACATTAATTTAGGGCTGCAACAACGAATTGATAAAATCGATAAAAATCGATAAAAATCGATAAAAATCGATAAAATTCGATACAAATCGATGATTAAAAGCATTGGCAACGAATTTCATTATCGATTCGTTGTGCCGCGCGATTATGCGTCTTTCACGGCGCTGCAGAGCCGTTTTGTTCACCTGCAGTTTATTGTCAATGCTGACTGATTGAATAAAGTTTGAAAAAAAAAAAACAACAACTCTGCAGCGCGAGTTGAACAGCGAGGGGGGAGGTGGAAGCAGAGCAGAGGCTGTTTTCAAAGGAAATTAAGTAAATTTTACAAATGACCAACGCAGCAAAAACTGTTCGACCCAAGTCCTCCAAAGTGTGGGAGCTCTTCACAAAGATAAAAACTGAAACATGTTGCTTTGAAAATTTACGACACAACACGGGAGAACCACGGAGATGAAACGTAAATGTGTTGGAGTCACGAGGAGGAGGAAGGAGCTAAACAGCTGATACAGCATGTCTCACTCCCAACTCATGTGTTGGCAGGTGAGTCTCTACAATATTCACATTGTTCTGTTTCCAAATGAGAAAATGTAACGTCAGTCTCTCTGGTAGATGAAGCTGCTGCTTGTTTGTTTGTTTGTTTGCTGATTAATGACGGTGATAGAGAACGTGTGTGTTACTTTTTATTTAATTTAATTTGTTCAGGCAGTGTTTAAATGTGATTTATAAATAAATCTAATACAAAGATAATAATTTAATGATTAAGCTTCAACTTTTAATTTGCTGGCAAAGTCTGAAGACACTGCAGGTACGGCAGGATGAATTGCATTTAAACAGGAATTAAAGTAATGTATTACCTCTACTCAAATGTGTGGAATTAAGCATTTTGTGTGTGTGTGTGTGTGTGTCCTTGTTTATGCTACTTTGTGAGGCCCATTTTTCCAACTTAT
>NC_056507.1:39552723-39556148 GCF_014905685.2 Nematolebias whitei
GGTCATGGTTAGGCTATAGAAATGAATGAAAAATGAATGGAAGTCAATGCAAAGGCCCCATAAAGATAGCAAAACAAACCTGTGTGTGTGTGTGTGTGTTTAATTGCTCTTTTAGCTACTTTTGCCTGAACCTAACACTGTAAGTGAAACAAGACATGTCTTGAGTTGCTGTAAATTATGCTATAATACGTATAAACTTTCTCATTCCAGAAAACAACAACAAACAATGACAGACTTCATGATGGACAGACATCATGGACACCACAGCAGCAGCTGTCTTCAGTGAAAACATCCTGAACACGATCGTCACTGACATGAGGCCTCTGTCGATGGTTGAAGACGAAAGCTTCACTACAATGATCCACACTTTTAATCCAGGTTACAATAATCCACACTTTTAATCCAGGTTACACTCTTCCCTCAAGGACACATTTTACAAAGTAGCTACATATTTTGCAGGTATAAAGCATACATTTGTATATATTTTTGTGTACATTTATTTTTTAAAGCTATTTGACTAACTTTTATTTTTTATTATTCAATATTTTACTAACAGAATAGTCAAATAGCAACCTGTTTTTTGTGCAAATTTCTATGTCAGTCAAATGTTCAATTTTGGAATAAAGGGGTGGAAATTAAAACGCTTTATTTTTAGCCGATTAATCGATTAATTGAAAAATACTTGGCCAATGAATCGATCATTGAAATAATCGTTAGTTGCAGCCCTACAACCATTCACTCTCTCACTCTCACCTAAGGACAATTTAGAGTTACCAATCAGCCTAACATGCATGTTTTTGGTCTGTGGGAGGAAACCGGAGTACCCGGAGAAAACCCACGCATACAAGGAGAGAACATGCAAACTCCACCCAGAAAGGCCTCCAGACCGGGATTTGAACCAGGGACCTGCTCGCTGAGAGGCAGCAGCTCTACCAGTTGTGCCACCTTGCTGCCTTCACTAATGTTTTGTAAACAAAAATATGAAATATGTCAATCTTGTGCATTTTTATTTAAATTATAATTACACTTGAATAGTGCTGTTGTTCGGCCTGGATTTGAGAATTTTCTTCCACAGGGAGGTGAAGTGTGAAAACCATGGGGTTATAAGAACAACTGCGTTAGTAAGTGGGGAGGCCAACAGCGCTCGGCAGGTGAGATGCTGCAGGAGCTGAAGGCAGCAGTGCATGTGAGCATAACTCTGTTGTTACGTGATATGCGATGGGAGAAAGTTGTTTTGTTCTTAAATACAGACCACTGTGAGCAAAAAGCCAGCAGACTGACTAAAACCCACAAATCTCATTTGACCAGAAATAACATAAACTACAGCAACATCATATATTTGGCACCTGTGATGGAATTGCGACCTGTCCAGAGTGTACCCCGCCTTTTGTACAGTGACTAATGGAGAGAAGCTCCATCCCAGCAAGCGGAAGAGGAGAACCAGGTATAAGAAAATGGATGAAGGGATATGTTTTGAATGTTCCTCAGATTAGAAATTCTGTTTTGTTGTTGTTGATTAAATTCTTTACACATCTGACAGTTTTCATTCACTCTTATGTTTCTTTACAGTAAATGTGTGCCCATTGTGACTGTCTTTTATTCCATATTAAACCCCACTCTATGCAGCACCACTCCATCTATGTGTGTAATAATCATGCCTGATACTGTTATAGTTTTCTGTGTGTCCACTGCAGTAAGTGTGCCAGTCTGGGACTTGGCACAAGGTTTATGGACAGCAGCAGCCCTGAATTTAATCAGCGGAGCATCAGTAACTACCTGAGTCATACAGTCTGCCAGCTCCTCACACTACGCCAGCCATCAAATCAAGTTTGTTCTGCTGATTTCTGCACACCAAAATACAAAATGTGGTCTTTATGAGCTTTGCACACTCATCACCAGTCATGGCCTCTCTTTTTCATTGACCTGTACAGAAAACAGTAGCTTCTGGTCTCACATACTGTATGCCCTGTCTTTTTTATTCCTGAGACACACAAAGCTGTAGAGATGTATGTTCTTAAGCAGAATTTTCTATACAACAGTGTGCAAAAATAATCTCCTGTTTCACTTTGATCTTGGAGAAGAGGATTTAATTAGGCATAAATAGGGCAAATTATTAAAGTGTGCAGCAATCTCTATTTGGTAATAAAGCTGAGGTTTCTTGTGCTTGTCATGTACTGACATCTTGCCGTAACACTTCAAACTAAATTATCATTTGTGTTTATGTCTTTCATAATGTTGATTTACCACAAGACGGTGTTTAAAGACCAATAACAAGCCTTATTGCTCTTTACTGACTCTTCTGTGATTTGCTTTTTTTTTTTTTTTTTTTTTTTTCATTTAGCCTTTATTTATCCAGGTTAGTCTCATTGAGCCACGAGAACTCATTTTCAAGAGAGACCTGTTTAGGGAGCACATGGTGGGGGTTAAGGACCTTGCTCATGGGCCCAGAGTGGGGCGAATGAGGGTGGGGGCAAGTGTGGGTGTTTCACCTACCCCACCCACAATTTTTTTGATGTTGTCGGGGCCGGGACGTGAACCGGCGATCTTCGGATCACAAGCCCACCTCTCTAACCTCTGCGCCACCACTCCCCTTATACCTGATGTATAATTAGACTAAACATTAAAACAGCTTTCCTGTGTTGGAAACAGCACAATGTTGTTCAGTAACAATATGCACTGAGGTGCGTCATGTAGGGAGCTGTTGTTTTGCATTACTCCTTCAGCTGCTGGAGCTAATGTTGATATGTGTTGACATTCTTGCTGTGTAAGCCTCAGCACAGCAGACAGTATATGCTGGCATATGAATTTATTCTTGTTGTTTATAATTGTCATGTTCCAGCCACAGAGAGGAAGAAGAGGAGTGGGGGTGTTAACAGGATTATGCTATAAGGTACTGTATATGCTCTGTTTCAGTAGGTATCTGAAAAGCAAAACATGAAACAATGAACCACTGCATTCCACCAGGCTACCATCTCACTACAAACAACAACAGAAACCAGCTTAAAATTCATAGACATGAACAGAAAGGCATGAGAAAACAAGGGGGATGCAGAGGGTGATGGAAAATTTCATAATCAACCAAAATCAGACACATAAAAATGTGTGAGGATAAAATGATGGACATTAGGAGAAGAAGGGTAGGAAGAATCTAGTGTTACCTTTCAGGGGACGAGGATTTCTCCGAGTTCACGGACATGAGCCGAGCCTGTTTGCCGTTCTGTGGCCGAGGGACCACAGAAGACAGAGAATAGGAACAGAAAGATGCCTTTTCTCTTATTTTATTTACTGTCCTCTCCCCGTTACCACTTTGTGTCCAAGTACAGGAAAAGAGAGGGTTACTGCCTCCCTCCACTTCTCCTCCTCTTCGTCCTTTTCTCTCTCCTTTCTGTCTCTTCTGCCCTCTTTTTTTTTTGGGGGGGGGGGGG
>NC_056507.1:39556248-39569447 GCF_014905685.2 Nematolebias whitei
GGGGGGAATAAACAAGGAGGATGGAGGACAAGGCTTCACGGAGGACAATAAAGAAGTGGAGCAGAGCTCAGACTGACTGGATTTTCAGCCTGTGTTGATGTGTGAGCTGATAGCAAGAGCAGCAATGTCAGTCAGGCACCCCTCCTCATGCTTCAACCTCCTTCATCCCTCCCTTTCCTTCCTCCCTTCTCCTCCTTCACCTTGCTTCTCCCTATCTCTTCCCCTCTGCTGTCAATGATGCTCCTTCTCTTCACTTTTGTGTCCTTCCTTCTCAGGTGTCTCCTGCTGACATGGCTGATGAAATGACTTCACAGCTTCGGATCCACAGCCTGTCTGCCTCCTGTCTCTGCGTCTTACCCTTCCTTGTCTCTCTTGTCTAGCTGGCTCCGTAAGGCCTTGTGCAGCTCTGCACAACAACAGAGCACAGATCAAGCTGGAGCCTTCCATTCTCTGTGAAGGCAGAGGGGTGTTGGCTTGTCACACAGGCAGGAAAACTGATGCATTTCTCCTTAAAGGCACACACACTCTCCACTCCTCCGCTACCCGTTTTGATGTCGTCCTTACCATTCTCACTCACTTTCTCTCCCAACTGCCTTATTACGACATCCTGTAACTCAGGGCAACACTGCACAGATCTGCCACACACTCTCACCCCCTCCACTTCAGTTCTGCTCCTCTCTATCTGATACCCTCTATTCCTTTTCTCTGAGCCTAATTTCCACTTTATTCTATTTCCACTGCCTGTTCTGCAACTGTGCACATGCATGTGTCATCGTCGTCTTTTTTTCTGACAATCTCTTAGGGCAGATGGGTCTGCTTCTGCATGACTGAACAGCTCACACAGAGGTAGCCAGAGGGTGTGTGGTGATGGTGGTGGTGGTGGTGGTGGTGGGGGGGGGGTCTCTGTCTATCAATCTGACCTCAATACTGTTGTACGGGTGTTTAGAGGTATGTGTGTACTAGTAGATGCATGTGCAACAGAAGATGCAAATCAGGGGGATTAATGATTGGTAATCCAGGGGTTGGACAGTGGAGAAAATACAAATCAAATGTTTGTAATATCCCCCCCCCCCCACACACACACACACACACACAAACAAAACAAAACAAAAAAATACATAACATTATGCAAAAGTCTGATCCTGTATAAACAGTAAATTTATTAATAGAAGGAGGGTTAAAGCTGCATGACTCAATTGGTATCCAGCTATGAAATGTGCACCATATATATCACTAGTGATATATACAGGTCTATCGACTGAAAAAGAGACAAACAGACAGACAGATAGATAGACAGACAGACAGACCAAAAGAGACACAGACAGATAGACAGACAGACAGACAGACAGGCAGGCAGACAGACATGCAGGTAGACAGACAGACTGAAAGACAGGCAGACACACAGACCGAAAAAGAGACAGACAGACAGGCATACAGACATGCAGGTAGACAGACAGACAGGCAGACTGAAAGACAGGCAGACACACAGACCGACAGACCGAAAGAGAGACAGACAGACAGACATGCAAGTAAACAGACAGACAGACTGAAAGACAGGCAGACACACAGAACCACAGACCAAAAGAGAGACGGACAGACAGACAGACATGCAAGTAAACAGACAGACAGACTGAAAGACAGGCAGACATACAGGCAGGCAGACAGACTAAAAGACAGGCAGACAGACAGGCAGCTTATAATAATGCTTTTGCCCATGTCTGTGTGTGTGTGCAGGTCCCCTTTTGAGGACCAAAACGTGCACATTTTGGACCGAGAACACAGATGGTTTGAGAGGAGGGTGAAGGAAGCAATTTATGTAAAAAGAGAAAAGCCGTCTCTTAACAGAGGAGGAGGTCTCAGATTTCCACTTTCAAAAACATATAATGCAACTTTAAGACTGATTCCCAGTTGGTTTTCACACCTGATGGGAACAGAGGGGCCTCTTCTGTGAATTAGAGTAACAAAGACTTTAAGAAACCCCTACTGTTAAGGTGTTTAGGTGTGAATTGCCAATCTACATATGTTTGTGTGTCTTATCTCACTCAGCCTTATAACCTGAATCTCTCACTCACTGCTCTTTGAATTGAGAAAGCTCCTCGGATGAGGAGCGAAACGTCTTCTGTTACAAATAAAGTCCAGTTGTTCTATTTCATATAGGCTTCGTCCTTTAAGGTTGTTGCTTAGTGGGTTTATCCCGTCATGTGAAGCATTATACTGAATATATACCTAAACACCATTTTTTCCCCCCGCTATTCTACGGTGGAACCAGACGTGTTTTCCCTCTCTACCCCCCACCCACTTTCCTGCTGCGCTCTTTTGTCCTGTGAACCCTTAAAAAAGCTTATTTTTTTCCTGCATACCTCTTAATTCGAAGGATCAGCTGGTCTCTCAACAAAATCGATCAACTTCTCCCGACAGGAGTCAGGGTAAGGAGGACACTCTTACCTCGAAGGAAACAAATTGGATTCATGATGACAACTAGATTCTACTGTTTGGATTGGTGAAATCTTGGATAGTCTACAAATTCGTGTGGAGGTGTTGAAGCTTGACAGTGCTCGGACTGAATGTGGGAAGCTGTGACAGGGAATTGGAGCAGCTGTTATCAGGACTGTGATCTTCCTGGCAGCACTCATGAATGGTGGGAATAATCTGGAGAAGCTGTGAGCTCAACTTTTGGAGTAAAGGATCAATTCGGCTGTTTTGGAGTTTCCATCAGAGAATATGTACCAGCAAGACTTTAAAGGCAGAAACAACAATTCACGAGTTCTGCCTGACCCAAACTGTGGCCTTGACGCCAGACTTATCTCAACTCCTCCTGGAATGTTTTGAAAACAACAAAGATGCTTTGACTGTTTCCTCACCCCTCCCTTCCCCAAGGCCATGGACATGTGACAGAACCTCAACTGAGCTGATGATGAATGTCACCTCTTATCTGGACAATGGCTGAGGGGGGGCTCTTGACTATGCTACGACTTTCCCTTAAAAATTCAATGTTTTCCCCGGCCTTTATGTACATGTATAACGTCTGTTTATGTTGCTTTGCTGTGGTAGGTTTTTTTTTATGCCTCAAATTGTGCCCTGTCTAGGACACGGTGTGAGAGATCTTTTTTTAATACCGTCTCTCCTCATGTTTTCTTTCCTTTTCTCATCTAAGCAAAATATTATTCTGAATAAGAATAAGAAGGCCGCGCTAATTATTTATAGCGGCAGCTTCGTGCACTCCGCCCATCTTCGGACGACTGTACGTACATATTCGCGTTGTATCTTGGTGCAATGCCAATAAAGTTTATTCTGATTCTGAAAAATTTAGTCCACGCCCACCTACTGTGTGGGCCCAACCTGGTCTGCATAAATTACGTTAAGAGCGGGTAATCGGCTACCATTTTTCTTCAGCGAGCTAATAGCACTGTCAGAAGAACGAAGAAGGAAAGTTGTCTAGCTGACCAACCCTTGTTAAGACTGCCTGTGACTGTCACGTCAACCTCCTATCGTCCTGGTGAGGTTCTCCTCCCCGAGGAGAAACAGATGAGCAGTCTTGTTTCAAGGTAAGTGCCAAGGAGTATTTCTCAGTGGCAGGTCGCTACACGCTAGACGACGCCATCTTGTAATTTTCCTCTTATCGCCGACCCTCGGAGCGAATCGGATGGCTCCTCCGGGACAGGCGACGTCAGCAGCAGCCCCCCGCTGCTCATTCCCTCCTGGAGAGAGTAGTTTTGGTAGAGTGGGGCTGAGCGAATGCTTACCCCCCCCACCACCACCACCACCACCACCACCACCACTACCACCTTGTTTCGCATCGGCGACCACACCGCTCCCAGCCGCCGGTGCCCTCCTCTGGAGTTTGCCCGGCATAATCTAGGAGGCGGCTGAAGTGAAGGGACTTTTTTCCGTCCCTCGCCTCCCCCGCCAGTTCGGATGATCCAGCGGGAAGGTTTCTGGGCTCCACTCCGGCTTGCCGTCCTAATCCCATCTGGTCTCGTTTCCCAGTGGTGACGTCCTACTGGGACAAGGCTGCAGCCGGTTCCTGGTAGAATAGGGCGCTGGTTCCCACATCCGCGCCCATCACCAGAGTGGAGGGGTTTTTACCGAGCGGAAATTCCCTCAGTGTCCCCGGGAGCCTAGCGTTGACGGAGGCTTTTTCGGAGCAAAGATGTCCAGGTTGGACCAGCGTCCTGCGCCTCCGAATAGCATAACCAGACGGTGACGTTGCTCTCCAACCGAGCTCACCAGCATGCGTTCCAGGCGGCCGTAGCGAACAGCACGTTACGCTGTTGGCGTACAACGTTCAGAGGCGGGAGGAGACGTACGCTACCTCTGCAGGGCAGCTGACGTCATCCTCAACCGGTGCGCCTCTTTGTTTTCTGCCGGTCTTGCATCGCAGCCAGAGGACGAGGTTTCCCAGAGGTTCACCTGGCCTATCACTCTACCTCCCTCTCGGAGGAGCTGCAGAAAGCTTTTTGTTGGAGGGCCCTCATCAACGAGGGATCACTTTCAAGACGTTCCACAGCTGCACAACACCTCCCCGCTCTGCTACGCCAGCCCCGCCCGTCAGACATCCCCAGCATCCGGAAGTTCAGCTTTTCCCGGAGATCGCCAACAGGTGGCACCCTAGGACAACCAACCGCAGAGCTCAGGGGGAGATGACTCAATGACGGTTTGCTGGATGTGTGTGAAGATGACACGAATGTGGGAATAAAACATCATTTTATGATGAAAGTGTCTTTTTAGCCAGTCTGTCAGCTCGGATGACCTGACAGTGGCTCCGTCACCCCCCCCCCCCCCCCCCCCCCCCACACACACACACACACACGAATGAGCCGGTGGCCTTTTAAAGGTTGTTTTCAATCACCATTGCTCCAAACAAGGCGAGACGCCCGCATGACACAACAGTCATAAGTGAAGGTGGCCCGCACAATGAGTTTCAGTGGAATAACTAGTTTTTTCAGCCCAAGCTGCACACCCCTCACGAAACGGTGCCAACGCGCGCTCCCGCGGCATGAGCAGCTTTCACCCATACGACGCTGCATTATGAAGGCGCACACGCAGTTTCTCAGTGCTCACCGCTCACGTCAACATAAACGTGAGATCGCTGTACGAGTCCAGTAACGTATCTCGCTCTCGGCAGGAGCGACACGCATCTCACCGCAGTGGTGTCAAACGCTCGCTCCCTCGGCATCAACAGTTTTCACACGCCTCTCCTCAACACACACCGTTCCACATAGACATGAATGTGGACCTGCAGTCAAGCGCAGTACACAGACACGCTCAGAGCTGAGGTTCGCCTGTGGGTCACGCAAAACACACTCTCGCGGCTCATGACAGCGGTTGAGGCGGTGGATTGACTGACATCCGTTAAAACATGACACACCACCTAAACACGCGCCCACTCCACGAATGTTACGCGGAGTGGCTGTGGAGTCCAGCTCTGCCACGTAAGACCGGGCAGAGTAATAACAGATATTTTCCATCATAAAGCTGTTAAACACGATGTCGTCAACGTATGGCTCTGGTGAGGCAAGAAAGAGGCGGACGATCACTGTTCCTCCCTACGTGAGAGCAGACCTCCGACACTAGGAAAACCCCTGTTTTTTGTCGGAGGGAGCCCCCATCAGCAGACCTACGTTACACGTGTCGGTCTTCACAGACGCACCGGTGTCAGGTTGAGGGGTGACATGCCTATCTTGAACTGTAGGGGTGCTGTGGCTTTCTCACAACAGCTCATATAAACGTTCTGGAGGGTTGCACGGTTTTGAATGTGATTTAACACTTTGCTCCTCTGCTGCAGAATCAACACAGCCCAAATGTTACACATTGCGAGGAAAGTACTGTGTTGGGCACATCAAAATCTGCTCTCCATCAGAGATGTAGATCCCCGGTGTTCTATACAAGAGGCAGATGTGATGTCCAGGAGCGGTCCGCATTAAGAGGAGTGGACCCTCCACCTCGGTTTGATGGCCCAGACGTGGCAAGAATTTGGCAAAGCGGCCGTGGACCTGTTTGCCACATGAGGAAACGCTCAGTGTCAACTATGGGCTTCACTGAGCCCACAAGACGAACCACCGCTGGGGGTGGACGTGTTCACTCATAGCCCATGGCGCAAAACGATTTTACACGTTCCCCCACCTCCTCTGATACTACGGTTTTTTTAACCGAGTTCAGGAGGAGGGATTGACAGCTCTCCTGGTGGCTGCCGAGCGCGAGAACGCACCATGGTTCCGGTTCTACGACGCCTGTTATCGGGGCGCCCGTGGAAACTGTCGTGGAGGGAGGATGCTCTCCTCCAGGCGGGAGGAGCGATCAGGAGTTACCCAGAAATTGGACAGCACCTGTGGGTCTGGCCACTGAGCGGATCCGCTTAGAGAGGATGTGTCCCCCGCAAGATGTAGAGGCCACCTCATGTCCACTAGGCGACGTGCTGTCCTTTCTGCAGCAGCTGATGGACGGAAATTTGGCGTTCAACACGATTAAAATGTATGCTACAGTCATCTCTTCCTGTCACAAAGGTTTTTGCGGAGACAGAACAGCTTTTAATCATCCGCTGATGAAGTGTTTTGTAAAAGGTGTACAGAAAAGGTGTAGAGGCCACTTCATGTCCACTGGGTGACGTGCTGTCTTTTCTGCAGCAGTCGATGGACAGAAATTTGGCGTTCAGCATGATTAAAAGTATGCTGCAGTCATCTCTTCTTGTCACGAAGATTTCGGAGACGGAACAGCCTTTAATCATCCGCTGATGAAGCGTGTTTTTAAAAGGTGTACAGAGAAAGGTGTAGAGGCCACTACATGTCCACTAGAGGGCGTGATGTATTTTCTGCAGCAGCTGATGGACAGAAATCTGGCGTTCAGCACGAGTAAACGTACGCTGCAGCCATCTCTTCTTGTCACGAAGGTTTCGGGGACAGAACAGCTTTTAATCATCCGCTGATGAAGCGTTTTTTAAAAGGTGTACAGAGATGCAGGTCTGTTTCACGCCCACTTGCTCCACAGTGGGATTTAACGCGGGTCCTGCGAGCCCTGATCTACGCTCCATCTGAGCTACTGAATCAGGTTCCAATTAAATTCTTGTCTCTTAAAACAGCCCTGCTGCTGGCTTTAACATCCGCTAAGAGGGTGAGAGATTTCTCTGCCCTCTCTGTCGCTCCGTCATGTCTTAGAATTCAGGCTGATGGCAGCTCAGTTGATCTAAGACCGAATCCAGCTTTATGCCTAAAACACCACGAGCTCTTTAAATCAAGAGTGATATCGTTGGAGGGGTTCCCCCCCTCCCACACACACACACAATCAGAAGAAGAAGCATCTTTCCATCTTCTCTGTCCTGTGCGGGCGTTGACGTGTTACATAGAGCGCACAGCTGCAATGCGTCAAACTCAACATTTGTTTGTGCATTATAGAGATGCATCTGCAGGTCACTCGTTATCCACCCAGCGCCTGTCACACTGGTTGTGTGAGGCCATTTCTGAAGCCTGCAGAGCATCAGATTTAGAGCCTCCTGTCAACCTCAGGGCACATTCAACCAGAGGTATCGCATCTTCGACTGCGGTATGACAATGAAGGATATTTGCACTGCGGCTGCGTGGTCAACACCCTGCTCATTTATTCGCTTTTATCTACGTGATGTGACGGCTTGTTCCATGACACATTCTGTACTTAGTGTTTTAACAGAATGAATATTGTTGTTTCATGGAACCCCGTTTAACTCGCATCTGTCTGCATGCATTACAGTGTGAGATGTTATCAGTCACAAGTTGTGACTGTTATTTTGTTTCTATTGTCATTAATCAGTTCATGACTATCGTTACCAATCAGTTCATTTGATTAATAATCAGCTCTCTTGTTATTATTAATCTGTTCATACTGTTCAGCCGTGAACCGGTTGGTTCATGGCTCCTTTCAGCTTTTCTCCCCTCCGTTGAAACTTTTCCGGGGCGTCCGTGCATTCAGAACGCCTAATTACACAGCATGCGTCTGTGCATGGTACACATAATTACGCAACGCGTAACTACGCACATGGAGAACTGAGTGACAAGATGTTTTTTGGGCAAGCTTCCGCTTCATATGGTGTTCGAATGGACCCAGTGAGGCAAGGACCACAGCCGCTTCGCCCTTAACCCACTAAGCGACACCCTTAAAGGGCGAAGCCTATATGAAATAGAACGTTGGTTACGTACTGTAACCCCAGATTCTATGAATATAGGCATAGCCCTTTAAGCGTCGGGCCTCACTAGCTCCTAAGTGGCTGAAGAAAAAGCTGTTTGGGAGCCAATTACCCGCTCTTAACATAATTTATACGGACCGGGTGGGGCCCACACAGCAGGTGGGTGTGGACTAAATTTTTTAGTGCATTATGCTTCGCATGACGGGATAAACCCACTAAGCGACAGCCTTAAAGGGCTACATCTATATTCATAGAATCTGGGGTTACAGTACGTAACCAACGTTTTTGTATTGAACGCTTTTTTAATTCATCATGTCCTGGATGACTGAGAATCTTCACCAGCATATCCATTGACCTTCTAGCTGAGGAGGCAGCTCTGCCAACTTCACCACCATGCTTCTGTATATCTGTTGAGTAATTTGTTAAATATCTTGCTAGCAGTACAGACAAACAAACAAAAGTCCAGTTGTTTTTGTATTGAATGCTTTTTGAAGGTCAATGGATCGAATCCCAGTCCAGGGGCCATTCTGGGTGGAGTTTGCATGTTCTGTCCGTGCATGTGTGGGTTTTCTCCAGGTGCTCTAGTTTTCTCCCACAGACCAAAAACATGCATGTTAGGCTGATTGTTAACTCTGATTAAGTTCTGGCATGAAATGCATGTGGTTTTTCAATAAATGCTAGGTCTTTAATATCAAATATAATCTGTTTTTTATTGTGGGATGTAACCGGGACCCTGTGTACATAATCTCGTTCCACCACATGTACCACATGTGGTGTATATGACAATAAAGCTCTCTGACTCTGACTGACTGATTTAATTACCAACCTGAAACATTCATTTTCTAAAATGTAAAATTATATATTGCCTCCAAAGCCGTATTCCATAAAAATGCCACACACTTAGTTTCCCTTAGTCTTAAATTGATATGAAGGTACTGACTTTAGCTTTACTAATGTTAACATTTTAATACAGTATATAGATGTCAGGCAGCAATGCTGCAAAAGTATGCAAGCAGCCACATGAAAGAAAAAGACAAAGAAAACAGGAACACAATGATGTTCTTTCACTCCCATCTCCATAAAGTTTTACCTTCCCACATAAAAAGGACTGCAATGGGCACACATGTCTTTCAGCCAAACCATTGTCCTCATTCTCTGTGGATGTGGGCCAATGGTGGGCTGGTGATGGTAATGGGGAGGGGGAAGGGTTCACTTTTGGTCTCTGCGCATCCAGACGGCAGGAAAAATACTGAGCCAATACAAGAGGGTGCAGTCCACTTTTTATTCCATACCCACTTTTGTTTGGGTGAGTAGGGAAGCAGTCAGAGCACATGGAGAAGTGTTGGTGTATATCACAAACAAATCAAACATGATGCTATAACAAAAGACAAATGGCTAAATCTGTTAAATAGATAATTGTAGTAATTTAATCTCTTCATATACTGTAACCGTGAAATGAATATGTTGTTGATAAACTTGTAAAAATGATTAAGACCATTAATAGTAAATTTATACTTCAAATAGGTAGATTCGGTCAACCTATATTTATACAGGTTAATCTCACTGAGCCTCAGGGACTCATTTACAAGTGAGACATTTGATGTGAATTGGGTATCAATTAGGGCTGCTTGAGATTAGAAAAACATGATAATGTGATCCATCAAAAAAAAAAAGGTATTAAAAAAACAACAACACTGAACTTTTATTCTGAAGCTGAAGATGTTTCGCTTCCCATCCAAGAAGCTTCATTAATTCAAAAATGAATGGAGCGTGTGCAGTTCCAAGATTTATAGAACTGTATGAGAGTATGATATGCATGATAATATGATAGTAGAAGTAAATATTCCAATAACAAAATTAGTTGTGATAACGATACATTTTTTTCATGACAATGTTCATATCACTCTCCATGTGCTGTCTGTGGGCATTTAGTAGAGTGGAATTTGCATTTTCTGATTACAGTTTGTGGCTGTAATTTTTTTAAATACTTTGCAATTTTGATATTGCAATATCAGGGAGCACTATACAACACAATACAATGCAAAATTATAAAGCACATTAAAAACAACACTGTTGGCTAAAGTGATGCTAAATCAATCAATTTATGGATATACTCTGCAGCACTTGTAGCTTTTTATGAATCCATCTATCCATGGTAAATGAACTGTACTTATATAGCGCCTTTCTATCTTATTTCAAGATACTCAAAGCGCTTTACAGTACAATATAGCCCCTTATCCACAGGGCCTTTTGGTGCTCCTATGTAACTAGTTGGGGCCGATTGCGTAGTGTCTCCACAGCGCCTTCAGCGGTGGAACCCGCACGATTTTTGGGACCTACTTCTCTGGGGTCCCAGGTCTGGTTCTTGTTGGGTCCAGATGTGACGTCAGCGCACTGTCGGTCACTGATTGGTCAGGGGGAGGAGTCACTGTATCTTTCAGAAACTTTTCAAAACACCCTTCCGCCAATTGCAATTTCTCGGACCGGAGTAGCAGCTGGATCTATTTTAAAGATTTAAAAACAATAATGACAACACCGTGGCCTAATGCTGAAGTGCTGGCGTTTTTTTTGTGCTTGCTGGCCTACGACAAAATTCAGAGCGAGCTAGATGGAGCTCCACCGGTCTACCCGGGTCCTCTCCACCGCAATGTCGGAGCCGGGCAGGGCGTCATCTCCTCAAGCTAAAATTTATCCGTGGAAGTAAGTAAAAAACGATATTTACTGTTACATTTTTTTGAGTTGAAAACTGCATAAATGGTGAAAGTCTGTTTTCTTCTAGGGAAGCTAGCTGACCGTAGTTAGCATGTAGCTTTGTGTAGCTTCTCATACCGGTAGATATGTATGTATGTTTTATTTATTCATTTCATTTCATCCAAACAACAAATATACAATTTAAAGAAAAGAAAAAATATATACAATCACAGAAATAAAATGAAAGGCAGCAGAAGAAGAATGAGTTCTTATAATATCTGCCCCTTGTCCCCAAAATATATTCCAAACAAAATTACTATACAAAAGCAAGATGAATTAATAAAAATAAAAATAAATAATAAAATAAAAACTTAGCTAAAATATAAGATCAACTGTAAACAATTTTTATGAACTCACATTATACTTAATATTTATTTAAAAAACAAATTTTTATCATCTTCTTGAATATGTACATAGTTTGGGCATTTTTAATATCAACCTCCAGATCATTCCACACTCTAATACCCTGAGATATAGTGGATCGCATCTTCAGACTGGTGCGACACCACGGCTTCACAAACATCTCCATCCCCTTAAGATAATAATTACTTTCTCTTTTAACAAATTTCCCTTGAATGTTAGTAGGTAGTATGTTTTTGTTGGCCCCATACATAAACAGTAAGTTATTGTAATCAACCAAGTCATAAAATTTTAATATCTTTAGCTGATGAAACAATATATTTGACGGATGGTTATAATATTTTCTGGTAATAATTCTTATAGCTCTTTTCTGTAAAATAAAAATTGGATTTGTAATTGTTTTACATGCTTTACCCCAGACTTCAATACAGTAAATTAAATGTGGAACAATAATGGCATTATACAATAGAAACATTGCTTTATCATTGAATAACTCTCTAACTTTGTACATTACTGCAATCGATTTAGCTATTTTAGTTCTTAAGTTTTTTTACGTGCGATCTCCATGTTAGTTTTTCATCAATGATGACACCCAGAAATTTCACCTCATTGACTCTATTAATTTCAATTCCATCGACTCTAAATGGAGTATCAAGCACTTTCTTGTTATTACTAAAAATCATATAATTTGTTTTATCTACATTTAAAGATAATTTGTTTAGTTGAAACCAATTTTGTATTTTCACAAATTCTGTTTGTGCCATCTTCAACATTTGCACAACATTTTCACCCACACAAAGAAAAGTAGTATCATCTGCAAACAAAATACATTTAAAAAATCCAGACACATTTACCAGGTCATTCACATATAAAATAAATAGCTTAGGTCCAAGTATAGAGCCTTGAGGCACTCCACATGTAATATTACAGAATTCAGATTTTACATCATTTATTTGAACACATTGTTTCCTTTTTTCTAGATACTAGAGGGCATGCATTGCAGTGGGTATCTACCCACTGCAATGCATGCCCTCTAATACCATATTTATTTAGTTTTTTGAGAAGAATATTGTGATCAATAGTATCAAATGCTTTCTTTAGATCAACATAAATACTAATACAATTTTTTTTTTATCCACAGCAGTCGTTATCTGTTCCATTAAATCCATGAGTGCCATTGACGTAGAATTTTTAGGTCTAAACCCATATTGACTATTACTTAATATATTTTGCTTATTGATAAATTCATCTAATCTAGTGACAAATAATTTCTCTAAAATCTTCGAAAATTGTGGCAACAACGATATTGGCCTGTAATTATTAAACACACGTTTCTCTCCAATCATATAATGGTATTACCTTGGCTATTTTCATGTTATTTGGAAATACCCCTGTTGAAAATGATAAATTGCATATATATGTAAATGGCTCAATAACATAACTCATAATATTCTTTACAAGCATCATATCCATGTCCATCCAGTCTTTTGATTTTTTATCTGCAAGATGTTTTACGATAGTCATAATTTCTTCTTTATCAGTTCCCCCAAGAAAAAAACTGTTTGTGTAATCCGTAACCGTATGGTTTGCATTTTTATCTATATTTGGGATTTTTGCTGCCAGACTTGGGCCAATATTCACAAAATGTTCATTGAATCCATTTGCGATTTCATTTTGGTCATAAATTTCTTTGTCATCCTTTACAAAATATTGTGGAATGCTCGATTTTGTTTTATGATTATTCAGAACACTGTTCATTATTTGCCATGTTGCCCTGATATTACCATTACTTTTGTCTAATAATTCACTGTAATATTTCTTTTTATGATATCGACGGGATATGAATTTTATGTCATAACAAACATCCCAGTCAAATGTTAGATACAGTAGGAATGTGGACAGACTGACCGGCCGGCAAAAAAAAAAAAAAAAAAAA
>NC_056507.1:39569547-39573688 GCF_014905685.2 Nematolebias whitei
CGAACCTGCATACGTCAACACCTGCCCCAAAGTCACCACTCCAGATTTGCGGAACTTCTTGACAAGCGTGGTTCCCATTTGGCCGTTGTTAAAACGAGTCCCAAAGATGACTGGTTCCTGAAGCAACCAGTGAAGAGAGTCTGAGTGTGCTGGTCTCTTTATTTTTAACAAGTTCCAGGCCTTAAACAAGCTCTTGTAGAAACTCGGTAGAGTGCTGGTGTCAAGGCATTTCAAGTCCATCAAGAACAGTGTTTTGTTGAGTCCCAGCCCGCCAAGTCGGTTTAGGATGGAGCAGGCTAATGGTCGCTACAACAAGTTTGCAGGTCCACAAAGAAACCTTTGGATAAACATTAGTCAAAACGCCACTCCTCTACTGGCCAGGTGAATCAGGCCTTGTCCTCCAATGTCCTTTGACAGGTACAGGGTGCTCTGAGGGACCCAGTGCAAACGGTCCCAAAAAAAGTTTACAAGCACAGTTTGAATCTTGGATAGTAGATCTGGTGGGGGGTCAATAACAGACAGGCGGTGCCATAGAGTGGAGGAAATCAGATTATTGATGATAAGAGTCCAACCTCTATAAGACAACTTGTTTTTAATCCACTTCCACTTTGCGAGACGACCCTTGATTTTTTTCCAGCACATTCTCCCAGTTTTTCAGTGATGTTTTTCCATCACCTAAAAAAACACCCAAGTATTTTATTTCTCCAATTTTCCAAAACAACCCCGTTGGTAACTTAAGTTTATTTTCCAAATCTCCAATGCTAAAAGCCTCACTCTTTTCCCAGTTCACTTTAGCTGAAGAAATCAAAGAGAAAAGCTCAATGGCTGCTGTTAACAAATCAATGTCCTTCTGATTGTCAACAAAAACAACCAAATCATCAGCATAGGCTGACAACTTTACAGGAGACACACATCCTGGTAAACATAGTCCTTTAAGGTCAGTTCTCAATCTACGTAACAAGGGCTCAATGGCTAGGGAGTACAGCATACCAGATAAAGCGCAGCCCTGTCTGATGCCTCTTAGTACCTGAAAAGGAGCACACAAGCCACCATTGACCTTGAGTACACTCTCAATATTATCATATGTGTAACCTTGATGTGTTCCACAAAACCAGGGGAAAAACCAAAAGCAAGTAGAGTGTTCCATAAATATTGAGGTTCAACTTGATCAAAGGCTTTTTCCTGATCAAGTGACAGGATACCTGCAGTTAGACCATGAAATTTACAGATCTCTAAAAGATCTCTGAGCAAGATTATGTTGTCAGTAATGAGTCTACCAGGTACACAATAAGTTTGGTCAGGATGAATGACCTCTTCCATTGCCTTCCTTAGTCTGTTGGCAAGAACTTTAGATAGGATCTTATAATCTGAGCATAACAATGACACTGGTCTCCAGTTTTTTATCAATAGCAGATCACCTTTTTTTGGCAGTAGGGTGAGAACTGCTCTCCTACAGCTCAGTGACAAGCATTTGTGGCTAAGACTGTCGCTGAGTACTGCCAGCAGGTCTTCCCCAATCACTGGCCATAGAGATTTATAAAAATCGACTGGGAGCCCATCAATGCCAGGAGCTTTACCACTTTGCATGCTCTGTAGGGCATCTTGAAGCTCAGTAAGTGAAAGTTCCACTGACAGTGCATCATTAGTTTCCTTTCTAACTTGAGGAAGATCTTGATAAAAACTGTGTGACACAGCTGGGTGTTCTTGATATTCAGTGTTATATAACTGCCTATAGAAACTGACAGCATGTTTCCGAATAGTATCAAAATCAGTCAGTATCTCACCCGTGTCAGATTTTAAGGAGTGTATAATTTTCTTTTGCCCATTTTTACATTCTAGACCAAAAAAAAAGGATGAGGGGACATCCATCATTGCAACCTGATAGAAGCGGGACCTAACCAGAGCTCCCAGTGCTGCCGCCCCAAGCAGACTAGACAATGCAAAATTTTTGTCCTTAATTAAACCTACATAGTGCTGATCGCCTGTGGTCTCAAACTGTTGCTGCAGATTTTGAATCTCAGATTCTAAAATATTTATAGATGACTTAAGGGTTTTAGTAACATTTTGCGTATACTGCTGACATAAAAGCCGGATATTGACCTTGCCAACCTCCCACCATTGCTGCAATGATGTAAAGTTATTTTTGGAGCACTGATGATTTTTCCAGAAACACTTAAAAGTAACCTTAAAATGCTGATCCTCAAGCAAAGCTGTGTTAAAATGCCAGTAAGCACTACTGACTTTCACAGGCTTTATAAAGATGTAGGCAACAACAAGAGAATGGTCTGAAAAACCTACAGGGCTTATAGAGCAATTCCTAACAACATTAAAATGATGCTTAAAACAATAAAAACGGTCGAGTCTGGCCATTGACATAAGATTGTCTTTGCAGTGCATCCATGTGTACGTACTGTTTTTGTTTGTCATTGAAGTGTCTCCACACATCACCCAGTTCATAGGTCTCCAACAGGTGAAACAATCGAGTAGATGATGCAGAGTGAGGTTCCAAGTGGTTTCTGTCATATCTGCTGTTCACAGTACAGTTCCAATCCCCACCCAAGAACAGGTACTGTTTGCAATCACAGTCTTTAAGAACATTAAACAAGGTATCTAGAAAAATCAGTCTATCTTTGCCATTGGCTGGAGCATAAATATTAATAAACACCATGGTCACATTTTCATGCTCCACAACAACTTTCAATAGTCGACCTTTAATAATTTCTTCACTCTTAAAGGTGAGGGGAGTGAAGTTTTTGGAGAAACAAACTGCCACTCCCACAGCTGGTGCTGTTTTTGTGACTCAGGATAATATTACCACCCCATTCTCTTTTCCAGTCTGCCTCATCATCAGCAGTGCGGTGGGTTTCTTGTAAAAAAACAACATCTAGGTTTTTAAGACAGCACAGTCTGAACAAAGTAGCTCTTTTACATTTATCTCTGCCTCCATTTATATTCAGACTTCCTATCCTAACTTCACCCATGATGTTGGAGGGTAGTTGAACCAAAACTAAACCAGACAAAAGGATGATAAAACATAATTCAGTCATCAACAATTTGTCATTTTGCTTTCAGAACCAGCTTCTTTAACCTGTAAATCTCCTGGTCATTAAAACAATCCTGGCTTGCACCATCAGCGTTCCTCTGAAAATGTTTAGCTGAATCAATAAAAAGCTGTAGATCAGGAAAGAAGTCTTCAATCTTGACATTTCTAAATCCTTTGGTGTCTTTCAAAAAAATTTTAATGCTAAAAAATGGGATCAAATTTTTACTGGAGGGACCAGGCTGAGAGGAAATCAGAGACTCGACGTCAGAATCTAATTCAGCTTCACTACCAGAGACCAGAAATGGAACTTTAGTTACTTTAGCTGAAACACCTCCAGCATTTGAAGGCTTTCGTTTTTTATTCTTTGAACAAGGCTCATCAACAGGTATGTGCTTGTTGTCTACAATTACTCCAGTGACGTTTTTGACTTCTGGAGCCGGTTCTAGACCCACCTGCTCCTGTCCAGACCCAGCAGCAGAGGGAGAGTTTTGAGGCTCTGCAGCCTCTGGGGGGTCTGACACATTTTGTGGTTCAGTAACAGAATCCACAGAGGCTGGGTTATTTAGATTTAAGTCCAGTGTCTGTGTATCAGTGCTCTGTGCATCAGTATTACCTGAGTCCTGAACCGGGGCATCACCTGTTGCACTGGCTGCAGCCCCACCGTTTGCTTCCGGTAGTTTTTCTGGGTAGGCAATGTCCCTCAGAGCCACACCCAAAACACTTCATCTTTTCTGATGATGCATAAACTGTGTAATCAAAACCATCAATTTTAAAACGAAAAGCCATATTAAACTCCTGGTTGTTGTTCTTTAAAATCATATAGACCTGTCTCCTAAAAGACACATGTTTTAGCTGCGGAGACTTGCAGCCCAGAGGAATCAGTTTAATTGGAGACATGAGCTGACCATGTCTCCAATTAAACAGGCCAATTGAGCACAGTAATACCATGGTCAGTAAACCATTTACCAGTGGTTTTGGCACTGTGAGCAGGTGCCAGGTCGTGCTGAAAAATGAAATCTTCATCTCCATAAAGCTTTTCAGCAGATGGAAGCATGAAGTGCTCCAAAATCTCCTGATAGCTAGCTGCATTGACCCTGC
>NC_056507.1:39573788-39577356 GCF_014905685.2 Nematolebias whitei
AAAAAAAAAAAAAAAAAAAACGTGACTACTGCCGTGTTCTGTTCAGCTAGCATACATCGTCAGACCGCCATACACGTAGCACTGATCGCCATACTAGTAGCGCAAACTGATGGCTGCATCTATCCACAGTGAGAGCACCATACACTTCTTTTTAATTAGCCATATCACATTATCACGTAGCAGTTAACCTGTCAAATCATCATATTTTGTTATTAACTGCTGTATGATACCCTGACGCCGCAATCCGCCCTGAATAACCGCTGTATGATGCCCTGACGTCTCAATCCGCCCTGAATAACAGCTGTATGACACCCTGAGATAGCAGTTAACCTGTCAGATCATCATATACTTTGTTATTAACAGCTGTATTACACCCCAATGCCTCAGTTCGCCCTAACTTAGCAGTTTAACAGCTGTATGACACACTGACTTTACAGTTTAACAGCTGTATGACACCCTGAGTTAACAGTTTAGGCAGCAGATTGATTATATTGTCCTTATATTGTTTAAATTCTCAAAGCTCGGACTAACTTCACTTGCACGGTTCGCACATAAACAAACAGAGTTTTCGCTCCACCTGAAGTCGAGCACATATTACACGCAAAGCGTCACCAAAACGATTTACTTACGGTTCAGGAAATGCATTGCACACTGTAAATTGTGTAAATACACAATAATACCATGTGTACTTTGCACCAAAACAATTGACTAACTTACTTTCTGTTGTATCTTGCAGTGTAGGATGATCATACAGCTCCTCTGAACGTCACAGGCTTATTGTAAAATGTGCATGTGCGCACATGCGTATTAACTGAATGTATGATACCATCACATGTATGCTGAATGGACAGAACACCGGCCAAAAAACCCCAAACTGACATAATTGGTGTGTAGCTTCGTGTAGCTTCTCACAACTGTAGACAATATCGCCGGGTATCTAACATCTGACTGTTCTTACAGTCAGTAAACACCAGCAGATGTCCACAGTAGTGAAACATATGATTGTCAGCACTAACTAAACAGACCTGTATTAACATGTAATGTGTATCATTTCAGGTTAATCAGTCAGTTCCTGTCTGAAGATCCTCTAAAGCCAGGGGTGTCCTTGGAGAAAGATGGGACAGTAATCTGTGGCCAATGCACTTTAAAGCAAGTATGTCATGACACTGTAGTATGTCGGGACAGCTTTCGCTGTGGACATCCTATCAATTAATTATTCTTAAGGCTAGTTCAAGCACAATGAGTATTAATTGTTTAATTAACAACGGATTCTTTCTTTTTCGAGTTAAATTTCTGCCATGTGACCAAGATAACTTGAGAGTGGAGTGTATAATTAGTGACAGGAGACGTAATTTATCTTTGACCCATCAGAATAAATGCGGTCATTTATTTAACAGAATCATTAAAATTAACATCAATACATGTACACATGATTTGCTTATCTGTTTCTGATTAATAAACTTAGCAAGTTCAAATAACAATACAACAGAGGATTACTGATGGAGAATAATGCATGTCTGAAGGCATTTAGCTTGATTTACTGGCGAAGAGGTTTCAAGAGGATTGATTTAGATTTAAAGAGGAGATTTAGATGGATGAAGGAAAATGTGTTGACCAGGAATGGCACCCTTCATTCGACCCCAGCTCAGCCCTCGGTACACTCCGGGCGTGACGACTCGTTACCTTTGCAGAAGATAAATCAGCTCTGGTACAGAGGTCCATTTCACGCTCCCTTTCAGCGTCTCCGGTCAGAGTGTCTGGGAATCTTTCGAAGTAGTGACGGTACTCCGTTCAGAATAATCTTCCTTAGAAGTTCAGAGCATTTAATGTTCGGGGTGAGTTCACAGCGAGGCGTGCTGTGACTCCACTGGAATGGATGGACCCTTGGCTCATGGTCAAACTCCATCAGCTATTTGGTTCAGCTGTAAGACTCCAGCAAGACTGCAGTCCCAGCCAGAACTCCAAAATAGACTTCCAGTAAGAACTGAATAGTTCCAAGAAGTGTTGACTTTTAAAGGGTATCCACTTCCTGTTACTTGGTACTTCCTGATTGGTCGACACAACCAGCAGGGGTGAAGTTTTAGTGATGTCAGAGGGTTATTAGGAGTCGCAGACAGCAGAAATGTTTTTAAGAATGGTTAGTACAAACAGGAAAATATTTTGAAGAAGTGACAGACTTTGCAGGTGCCAGTTCTTATTTACTGTCTGAGAGTTTAAAAACAAGGCACTTCGTTCTCATAACTTGTTCTCTGACTTTTGACAGACATCAACACTCCACTCCTCATTCAGACAGAAGAGTAAAATGCACACTTACTTTGTAAATAGACATTTAACTTGTATGATCTAAGTCTAATGAGGTTTAAAAATCATTAATACTGTTTCACAGTTGATTTAAATGAGTGGTTCACTTCAACATTAGAAATGGTTTGAACTAAACACACGTTTGATTATCAAGATATTGTAAAATAGTAATTATAATATAAAAAGAAGAGTGTTCTTTCAATTGATTAATTCAGGATACAATTAAATAGTCTCTTGATGAGATAATTTGTATTTCTGGATTCAAATCAATGAAATAACAGTTCCTGTCCCCTGAAGGTCTTCAGAGACAGGTTGATGTAGGAGGTCTAGTTCACTACAACACAAACATTCAAAACTTGAAAATTACAGATAAAAACTATGGATAATGATGTTTAGAGGAGATTATAACAATTAATTTTTTGTTGTTTGTCAGATGGGGATGTGAAAACAGCCAGCCAGACATATGAAGTCATCGCTGGACCACAGCATAAGGATCTGAGAGTTTGTGCCTCCAGACTACACATCAACTGCAGCGGACTGTACCTCGGAGCTTCTCCGGACATTCTGCTCTCCTGCACCTGCTGTGACAACGGTGTTTGGAAAATAAAATGCCCACATTGTGCCAAAGATGCTGGAGTCCTCGCTGCCTCAGTTAAGAAACATTTCTGCAGTGACAACACAAGCGGGTCCTATGAACTCAGCAGAGGTCACACAGGTGCACCAGGTACAAGCTCAGGTGTTTGTGACAGAGCAGGAGTACTGTGACTTCATGGTGTGGTCTGGGTCAGATTACTTTATTCAGAGGATTGTGTCTGATGTGATTCTTTACTGAAGCAGTGAAAAATGTACAAATGTTCTATAGGTCAGTATTTTTACCTGAGCTATTTGCCATATTTTATTATTACTTATTGTTACATGTTTTGGAGCAGCCAAACTAACACAGGAATCAAGCACATGGTTAAGATTCCACTGATGATATTTTAAGATTATATTTCATACATAACTGCAGATGGAGCAATATGTTTTTATGTTTCTACAAATAACACCAGTCTTTCATTTTTTTTAACTGTTACAATTTTATTGACGTATAACATTTACAGTATTCAGATAAAGTTGCTTTGATATTTTGATTGGAATTGATTGTGTGTGTATATATATGTATGTATACATATACATATATGTGTATATGTATACACGTATACATATGCACATAACATATATATATATAATATATATATATATATATATATATATATATATATATATA
>NC_056507.1:39577456-39580418 GCF_014905685.2 Nematolebias whitei
ATTTTTTTGAAACTCTTTACTCCAACATTTTTGTTTCCCAAAGAACCAAAATAACTTTATATTTGTTGATACGTATTCACTCAACCTTTATTTAAACAGATAAGTCACATTGAGTCTCGAAGACTCATTCACAAGTGAGACCTGTTTGGACAGACAATAAAAGTGGTGAAAAATGACAAACATTAATATAATTAAATATATACATATATATATATATATATATATAGATATAGTTGTTGTGTACAGGTCATTCTCAAAAAATTAGCATATTGTGATAAAGGTCATTATTTTCCATAATTTAATGATAAAAATGAAACTTTCATATATTTCAGATTCATTGCACACCAACTGAAATATTTCAGGTCTTTAATTGTTTTAATACTGATGATTATGGCATACAGCTCATGAAAACCCAAAATGCCTGTCCCAAAAAATTAGCATATCATGAAAAGGTTCTCTAAACAAGCTATTAACCTAACCATCTGAATCAACGACGTAACTCTAAACACCTGCAAAAGATTCCTGAGGCTTTTAAAAACTCCCAGCCTTGTTCATTACTCAAAACCACAATCATGGGTAAGACTGCCGACCTGACTGCTGTCCAGAAGGCCATCATTGACACCCTCAAGCAAGAGGGTAAGACACAGAAGGAAATTGCTGAATGAATAGGCTGTTCCCAGAGTGCTGTATCAAGGCACCTCAGTGGGAAGTCTGTGGGAAGGGAAAAGTGTGGCAGAAAACGCTGCCCAACGAGAAGAGGTGACCGGACCCTGAGGAGGACTGTGGGGAAGGGCCAATTCCAGACCTTGGGGGACCTGCGGAAGCAGTGGACTGAGTCTGGAGTAGAAACATCCAGAGCCACCGTGCACAGGCGTGTGCAGGAAATGGGCTACAGATGCCACATTCCCCAGGTCACGTCACTCTTGAACAAGAGACTGCGTCAGAAGCATCTCACCTGGGACTGCTGCTGAGTGGTCCAAAGTTATGTTCTCTGATTACAGCAAATTTTGCATTTCCTTTGGAAATCAAGGTCCCAGAGTCTGGAGGAAGAGAGTAGACACAGAATTCAGATTGCTTGAGGTCCAGTGTCAAGTTTCCACAGTCACTGGGGTGTCATGTCATCTGCTGGTGTTGGTCCACTGTGTTTTATCAAGCGCAGGGTCAATGCAGCTAGCTATCAGGAGATTTTGGAGCACTTCATGCTTCCATCTGCTGAAAAGCTTTATGGAGATGAAGATTTCATTTTTTAGCACGACCTGGCACCTGCTCACAGTGCCAAAACCACTGGTAAATGGTTTACTGACCATGGTATTACTGTGCTCAATTGGCCTGCCAACTCTCCTGACCTGAACCCCATAGAGAACCTGTGGGATATTGTGAAGAGAAAGTTGAGAGGCGCAAGACCCAACACTCTGGATGAGCTTAAGGCCGCTATCGAAGCATCCTGGGCCTCCATAACACCTCAGCAGTGCCACAGGCTGATTGCCTCCATGTCACGCCGCATTGAAGCAGTCATTCATGCAAAAGGATTCCCGACAAAGTATTGAGTGCATAACTGAACATGATTATTTGAAGGTTGGTGTTTTTTGTATTAAAAACACTTGTCTTTCATTGGTGGGGTGAAATATGCTAATTTTTTGGGACAGGCATTTTGGGTTTTCATGAGCTGTATGCCATAATCATCAGTATTAAAACAATCAAAGACCTGAAATATTTCAGTTTGTGTGCAATGAATCTGAAATATATGAAAGTTTCATTTTTATCATTACATTATGGAAAATAATGACCTTTATCACAATATGCTAATTTTTTGAGAATGACCTGTATATATAAATATAAACATACGTATAATATAAATAATATATATATATATATATATAAATAATATATATATATACATAATAATATATAAATATAATCATATGTATATATATATATACACACACAATATGTGCATATATATACATGTACACATATACATATATATGTAAACGTATACATACATATATATATATATATATATACACACACACACACACACACACAATCAATTCCAATCAAAATATCAAAGCAACTTTATCTGAATACTGTAAATGTTATATGTCAATAAAATTGTAACAGTTAAAAAAAATTAAAGACTGGTGTTATTTGTAGAAACATAAAAACATATTGCTACATCTGAAGTTATGTATGAAATATAATCTTAAAATATCATCACTGGACTCTTAACCATGTGCTTTAATCCTGTGTTAGTTTGGCTGCTCCAAAACATGTAAAAATAATTAAAAATAATATATGGCCAATAGCTCAGGTAAAAATGCTGACCTATAGAATATTTCTACATTTTTCACTGCTTCAGTAAAGAATCACATCAGACACAATCCTCTGAATAAAGTAATCTGACCCAGACCACACCATGAATTCACAGTACTCCTGCTCTGTCAAACACATGAGCTTGTACCTGGTGCACCTGTGTGACCTCTGCTTAGTTCATAGGACCCGTTTGTGTTGTCAATGCAGAAATGTTTCTTAACTGAGGCACCGAGGTCTCCAGCATCTTTGGCACAATGTGGGCATTTTATTTTCCAAACACCGTTGCCACAGCAGGTGCAGGAGAGCAGAGCGTCTGGAGAAGCTCTGAGGTATGGCCCGCTGCAGTTGATGTGTAGTCTGGAGGCACAAACTCTCACATCCTGATGCTGCGGTCCAGCGATGGCTTCATATGTCTGGCTGTTTTCACATCCCCATCTGACAAACAAGAAAAAATTAATTGTTATAATCTCCTCTAAACATCATTATCCTTTGTTATTATCTGTAATATTCAAGTTTTGAATGTTTGTGTCATGACATACTTGGTTTAAAGTGCAGTGGCCACACATTACTGCCCCATCCTTCTCCAAGGACACCCATGGCTGTAGAGGATCTTCAGACAGGAACTGACTGATTAACCTGAAATGATACA
>NC_056507.1:39580518-39583141 GCF_014905685.2 Nematolebias whitei
GGTAATGGTTAGGTTATGGATAAAGGTCATGGTTAGGCTATAGAAATTAATGAAAAATGAATGGAAGTCAAAACAAAGGCCCCACAAAGATAGCAAAACAAACCTGTGTGTGTGTGTGTGTGTGTGTGTGTGTGTGTGTGTGTGTGTGTGTGTGTGTGTGTGTGTGTGTGTGTGTGTGTGTGTGTGTGTGTGTACATAAAAAAGGAGAAAAAGCCACAGGCAAAACAGAAACAAGATCATCCATTTTGGTTGTGTGTGTTTTTCCAGCTCCTCTTCTTCTAATACATGTTAGTGGTGGTTAGTAAAGAGCTTAATGTAACACTAGCACCACCATCTGGTAAGGCGCGTTGATATTAATGATCCGCCCACTAAAGGTTAACTATACGCCCACTAAAGGGGAACTATGGGCACTGTGGAGACAGAAATAAACTGGTCCCACTGGAACCGGCCTAAATAAGCCCCAATAGGGTCCTACAGGAACCGGACCTATGGATAAGGGGCTTAAGTGTTGTCATTTACCCATTCATACAGCACTCTACTAGATCTCTACAAAGCTAATTGAACAAATAATTCTAAAGAGAATAATCAGAGCTTTATTACATTCATACACCAATGGGACACACATCAGAGGCAATGAGGGGTTCAGTGTCTTGCCCAGGGACACTTCGACATTGGAGGACGACTGCTCTAACCACACAGCTACAGCCGCCCCATCCATCCATTACCTTTTACCTGCTTCTTCCATTTTGGGTCATGGGGGTCGCCGGTGCCCATGTCCAGCAATCACTGTGCGAGGGGCAGGGTACACCCTAGACGGGTCGCAAGTCCATCACAGGGCCACATAGATGTTTATGAATCCATCTGACAAATTCAGTAGTGGAATCTTACTGTTTGTATTTCAATGGGATAACATTCAACAAAGCAGTAAAGTCCATGCTCAATAATCCAGGTAAAAAATCCAACATTTTTCAGTCAGGTCATCTGGACAGTTTCTTTTTTTGTGCTGAAACGTTTCACCTTCGATCCAGAAGGCTTCATCAGTCAAGGAAACACACAACAAAACTTATTCTTCCACCAACAGCTTACTCCAAAGTGGAACAAACCAGTTCTGCTTGTGATTAGATGGTCTCCTTGGTATGCCCCTCCTCCATTGCCGACCATCTTCCTTGTTGACAGTCTTGTCAAACTGATTGAAAACAACAAAGTCCATGCTCAATAATCCAGGTATAAAATCCAACATTTTTCAGTCAGGTCTTCCGGATCCTTCCTGCCTTCCGGATCGAAGGCGAAACGTTTCAGCACAAAAAAAGAAACTGTCCAGATGACCTGTCTGAAAAATGTTGGATTTTATACCTGGATTATTGAGCATAGACTTTGTTGTTTTCAACCAGTTTGACAAGACTATCAACAAGGAAGAGGGCCAGCAACGGAGGAGGGGCGTACCAAAGAGACCATCTAATCACAAGCAGAACTGGTTTGTTCCACTTTGGAGTAAGCTGTTGGAGGAAGAATCAGTTTTGTTGTGCGTTTCCTTGACTGATGAAGCCTTCTGGATCGAAGGCGAAACGTTTCAGCACAAAAAAAGAAACTGTCCAGATGACCTGACTGAAAAATGTTGGATTCAATAAAGCAGTGTTTCACATAAACATTGGAACAAATGTGCTTCACTGATACACACTTTCAATATTAATTTGCAAACTCAAATGCAATATTTTGTTCCATTTTCTAAACGACTGAGATAAAGAAGAATTAGAAAAAGGAGGAAGAAGAGAGGGAGATGATGACTCTTGTGAGCAGATATATTTTGGGAGGTGGCACTGAAGCTGCCGGGAGCTATCTTTAAGTGGCCTAGTTCTCCTCACTGCCTGGTGGATGTTACGGAGAGACAAGAGGTTTATGCAGCGTGAAACTTGCCAACACACAGTGGACCTGAAGTGCTTTGGAACACAAATTCCACTCAAATACATAAATGTGACAGATGTGGTAAGTTTAATCATAAAAAGAAGAAGGCAAACTCACACACATACACACATTATACACTGTGTGCGTGTGCTGTCTGTGTGTGCACAAAAACAAGAAAATGAGATGCTACTTCTTCAGCAGTGACTGGACCTTTTACTTCAGCAGCTTTGTTGTCAAAACTTGCAAAGGTAACATCACACCAAGTTGAAACCCTGCCACATGCACACAAAGTGGATTGTCCCATAAACTGTGTGAGGGTTTTCTGTGCGCTATCAAGGAGCTTTACTGGGAAACTGCTTCAGGTCTGCCATACAAAGTAATTTTTTTCTGCTGCAGATATGCAAAGGCAACATGTTGTTTTAAAACAGGAGTGTCCAAAGAGGAGCCCGACTGATATATCAGTAGGAGTAAATATTTTTGGTCGATATAGGAGTTTGGGGGCATGTCAATATCAGTGATAACTGGCCGATGGTGATGACATGCCGATATAAACACTTCTAATTTTTAACCCCTAACATGCTGGGAACAAACCGTGTCCTTACTTGCAAAATATGTAATTGTACAATGTATCCAGCAGAGGGTGCATGTGGACTACTTTCAAGAGATATATATACATATATATATATATATATATATATATATATATATATATATATATATA
>NC_056507.1:39583151-39594540 GCF_014905685.2 Nematolebias whitei
TATATATATATATATATATATATATATATATATATATATATATATATCAAGGAGGGCCCAGTTCGGTTCATTTTCGGTACAAAAAAAGGCCAAAATGAAGACTTACAAAATATTTATTTTGAAAATATGCCAAGTAAGCAATACGTTTGTATAAAAATAAATAAAAGCAACCCATTTGGATAATATTTTAAATAAACGGCACTCTTTACAATAAATAAACTATACTAACAACAATAAAAATCTTAATAAATACAATAACAGTCAGAACCAGAACAATAAGCAGCAACAGACTGTTTACAATCTAACTAATTAAGTTTTAAGTTTTTGGTCAAAAAGACCAACTTGTTCACATTTTCTGCCAAACACATAGATGTAGTTGCAGTGAATATCTCCAGCGTTGGAGAAAACCGCTCACTAGCAACAGTAGCAGGAATAGAGAGGTAGCACTTTGCTAATTTTGCAGTGTGGCTGTATTTGGCCTCATTGCTCACAACTCTTGGACCGGCTCCCACATGTGGAACAGGTCCCTGGAAATGTTCAGAGTTCAGTCATCACCGACTTCTTAGCTGGAGGTGATCAATGGTGGATTTCCCTATAGAGGAAGAAACCTCCGCTATCTCTGTCCCAGACTGGAAATAAAACAAAAAGAGGTAAAAAAAAAAAAAAGAGTTAATAAGATTATAATTTTAAATAAAAAAGTTAATTAGATAATAATAATAAATTAAAGCTGCAAGCAGCATCGGAGGCCCTCGCAGCAAAGCGCCGCTCCGGACTTACGGCGACCGCGGGAGCTCCAGCTAGTCCACCCAGTCGCTATCGCGAACGCTCTCGTGTCAATCCCGCACGTGTTCACCATGGGGCCATTTCCCGAATCTTCGACATTGCCTCCGTCCATGTCGTTACTTGTCCAGCTGCAGGTCTTACAAGTATAGGCGAAATCTGACCTTCCAGACAGGAGTTATGGTGACTTCCTGTTTTTTTGTGAATGTTTGACAAGCACTTCCTTTATGCTTTTCAACATGTCATGTGTGGTAATCAACAGTTAGCGAACAAAGTTTTAGGCTAATATCTTACAGTGCGAAGCTGGAAGTGTCATCCAATAATCAACAGTTTTTTCTCTGAGTGGGTGGGGCTTAAGTGATGTCATGAATCAACAATACCAATGTGTCTACAAGTGCTCACTGATAAAGCACAAAAACTCAGGTTCAGATAGTATGATGTATCACTGAGATATAACTGTTGTAATAATGTAGCACTTGAGTCCAATGTTAAAGAACAATATCAATGTGTCTATAAGTGCTCACTGATCATGCATATAAAATCTGGTACATATTGGATGATATTTCACTGAGATATAACTGTTGGAATAATATAGGGGGTGCAATGGAGTCAAAAGTTAAACAACAATACCAGTTTGTGTAGAAGTGCTCACTAATGACGTACCAAAAATCTGGCCTAGATCGGATGATATTTCACTGAGATATAACTCTTGGAATAATCTAGGGGACTCACTTGAGTCATATGTTAAACTACAATATCAATGTGTCTAGACGTGGTCACTGATTGTGCATAAAAAATCGTTGGTTAGGTACTGTAACCCCAGATTCTATGAGTATAAGCGTAGCCCTTTAAGGCTGTCGCTTGGTAGGTTTATCCCGTTATGCGAAGCATTATCCCGTTATGCGAAGCATTAGCACTGAAAAATTTAGTCCACGCCCACCTGCTGTGTGGGCCCTACCCGGTCCGTATAAATTACGTTAAAAGCAGGAAATCGGCTCCCAAAATAGCTTTTTCTTCAGCCATTTAGGAGCCAGTGAGGCCCGACGCTTAAAGGGCTACGCTTATACTCATAGAATCTGGGGTTACAGTACGTAACCAACGTTCTATTTCGTATAAGCTTCGCCCTTTAAGGCTGTCGCTTGGTGGGTTAAGGGTGAAGCAGATGTGGTCCTCGCCTCACTGGGTCCATTTGAACACCGTATGAAGCAGAAGCTTGCCCAAAAAACGTCTTGTCACTCCGCTCCCTATGTGCATAATTACGCATTGCGTAATTATGTGAGCCATGCACAGATGCATGTTGTGTAACTATGCGTTCATGGCTGAGCAGTATAGACAGATTAATAATAACAAATGACTGATTATCAATCAAATGAACTGATTGGTAACAATAGTCATGAACTGACTAGTGACAATAGAACCAAAATAACAGACATAACTTGTGACTGATAACATCTCACACCGTGAAGCATGCAGACAGATGTGAGCTTAAACAGAGTTCCATGAAAACAACAATATTCATTCTGTTAGAGCACTAAGGACAGAATGTGTCATGGAATGGGCCGTCACAACACGTAGATAAAAGCGAATGAATGAGCAGGGTGTTGACCACGCGGCCGCAGTGCAAAAGTCCTGCATTGTCATACGATTATGCAAGGCAGTCGAAGATGCGATACCCCTGGTCGAGTGCGCCCTGAGGTTGACAGGTGGCTCTAAATCTGATGCTCTGTAGGCTTCAGAAATGGCCTCACACAGCCAGTGTGACAAGCGCTGGGTGGATAACGGGCGACCTGCAGGTGCATCTCTAAAATGCACAAACAAATGTTGAGTTTGGCGCATTACAGCTGTGCGCGCTATATAACACGTCAACGCCCGCACCGGACAGAGAAGATGGCAAGATGCTTCTTCTTCTGATCTGTGGGGGGGAGGGAAAAAACCCCTCCAACGATATCGCTCTTGAATTAAAAGAGCTCGTGATGTTCTAGGCATAAAGGCTGGGTTTGGTCTTAAATCAGCTGAGCTGCCCGTCAGCCTGAATTCTAAGACATGACGGAGCGACAGAGAGGGCAGAAGAAACACTCACCCTCTTAGCGGATGTTAAAGCCAGCAGCAGGGCTGTTTTTAGAGACAAGAATTTAATTTGAACCTGATCCAGAGGCTCAAATGGAGCTTTGATCAGGGCCCGCAGGACCAGCGTTAAATCCCACTGTGGCACAAGTGGGCGTGAAAAACAGGCCTGCGTCGCTGTACGCCTTTTAGAAACCGCTTCATTAGCGGGTGATTAAAAGCTGTTCTGTCTCCGAACCCTTCGTGGCAGGAAGAGATGGCTGCAGCGTACGTTTTAATCATGCTGAATGCCAACTTCCTGTCCATCAGCTGTGTAGAAAAGACAGCACGCCGCCTAATGGACATGAGGTGGCCTCTACACCTTTCTCTGAACACCAGCGCTGAACTGTCTACTTTGATGTGTACAGCGCTGTGGTAGATGCAGCACGTGAATCCTGGATTGTGCGCACTACCTCCTGTGGGAGACCCATCCTCTCTAAGCGGAACCGCTCAGTGGCCGGACCCACAGGTGCTGGTCTATTTCTGGGTAACTCCTGATCGCTCCTCCTGTCTGGAGGAGAGTGTCCTCCCTTCATGACAGTTTCCACGGGCGCCCCGATAACAGGCGTTGTAGGGCTGAGAACCATGGTGTGTTCACGCGCTCGGGGGCCACCAGGAGAGCTGTCAATCCCTCCTCCTGAACTCGGTTCAGGAACCATAAAATCAGAGGAGGTGGAGGAAACACGTGCAGAAGCGTTTTGGACCATGAGCTGTGGGCAAATGCATCCACCCCCAGTGGTGGTTCGTCTCGCGGTCTCAGGGAAAACCATAGTTGACACTGAGCGTTCCCTCGTGTCGCAAACAGGTCCACAGCTGCTTTGCCAAATTTCTGTCACATCTAAGTCATCAGGACTGGATGGAGAGTCCAGTCCCCGTGACGTGGGCCGCCCCTGGACATCACATCTGCCCCTTTGTTCAGAACACCGGTTATGTAAACTGCTCTGATGGAGAGCAGATTTTGGTGAGCCCAACACAGAAGCTTTCGCGCAATGTGTAACATCTGGGCTGAGCGCATACCCCCCCTGCTGGTTTATGTACGCAGCAGTCACCTTGTTGTCTGTGTGAATCAACACATGTTGATTCTGTAGCGCGGGAGCAAAGTGCTGAATCACATTCAGCACCGTACAACACTCCAAAACATTTATGTGGGCTGATGTGTGATGGGGCCACAGCGCCCCTTCTGCTTGAGATAGGCATGCCCCCCCCCAGCCTGACTGCGACGCATCCGTGAAGACTGACACGTGACGTGGGTGTGCTGACGGGGGCTCCCTCCAACAGAACCAGGGTGTTTCCCCAGTGTCGGAGGTCTGCCCTCACGGAGGGAGGAACAGTGATCAACTGTCTCTTTGTTTTACTGGATCCACATGCAGATGCACAAACCACCTCTGGCGGCGTCTCATGTGTAATAAACCCAGCGGGACCACTGTGTGAGCTGATGACATCATTCCTAACAGCTTCATGACAGGGACAGCTGTTACCACTCTGCCAGGTCTTACGTGGCGGAGCTGGTCTCTTAAAGTGTCGATTCTCGTTTGTGATAAACCAGCCTTCATGGTGGTTGAATTTAACTCCACTCCCAGATAAACAATTGTCTGGGCCGGGAAAATCGAGCATTTCTTCCAATTTATGGCGAAGCCCAGATTTGACAGGTGCGATGTCAACACCTGAGCCTGCATCACTGCTTCCTGTCTGGAGCATGACCACCGCAGCAGGTCGTCCAGGTAAAACAAAACTCTCATCCCTGCTCTGTGTAACGGATGCAGGGCTGTCTCCACACACTGAGAATGTACGAGGCGTGAGGGAATACCCGACCGGCAGCCCGTTGTACTGATACTTCATCCCCTGAAAGGAGAAAACGCAGGAATTTTCTGTGTTTTGGGATGATCGGTATGCGTTTCTCTGGATGTTGTTCAACAGTTGTCTGGTTGTCAACATGTGAAAAACGGTCTGTCCATGATCGCCTTGTTGAAAACTGACAGATCCAAAATCGGTCTCATCCCTCAGTCCGTTTGGGAAACAGGAAGTAACGTGAGTAAAACCCTGTGTTTTCCTCTCCGTTGGGAACCCTGGAGATCACTTTTATCAGAAGCACTCGGACTTCTGCATTTAGGGATGAGATTTGGTCTGGTGATGACAGGACCGTTTCTATAACTCCTCCGAACGGAGGGGGTCGGGTTGCAAACTGTAACTTGTAACCATTTGCATAACACCTTGTCCATCCATCTGACTGGCGAGCATGTTTTAGCCACTCTATGTAACGTTCATGGAGTGAACGTGCGTTTAAGTGATGCGTCATGTTTTGTACGGCTGTCACCAGTCCGCCCCTCAACCGCCATCATGCGTCACGGGAATGTTCTCCGCGTGACCCAGGGCGAGGCTTCCTCGAAAAGGCTCTGAACGCGCCCGTGCGTTGCGTTCGGACCGCGGACCAACCTTCATGTACAGGTGGGCCGGTGTGTGCTGAGGCGAAGCGTGTGACAGCTGATGACGCCGTGGGGCTGCGCGTTTGACGTCGCTGTGCGAACGTTAAGAGGCAGAGTGCGTGACTTCATCTACGCCGTGCTGTTGGAGTGAAGGCTGCGAGCCCCGCGGGAGCACACGTTTTCTCTGGAGGGATGTGCGCCGCTCTCACTGGAGGGACGTGCGCCGCTCTCGCTAGAGGCGAGACTCGTCACCGGGTTCATTCAGCTGTCTCACGCCTATGCTGCCGTGAGCTGCCGAGCGCTGAGACGCGGTGGGTGACGGCTGCCCGCGTTTGCTTCGGTGAGGCGTGTGTTGCTCTTGTGACAGTGAGGACCTCCACCGGACCCGACCTGCGGTCCCACATTTATACCGATGTGAGCCGGTGAGCGCCGTGCAGCTGTGTGTGTGCGCCATCATCAACGCAGCGCCGTTGGATGGAGGCTGTTGCATCGCACGAGTGCGCGTTTGACACCGCTTGGGTGAGGATCGTGCAGCTCGGGTTGACAACGAGTTATTTTCGCTTACCATTGTGTCGTGTGATCGACTCGTCATGTCTTGGAGCGACGGTGAGTTTAAAAAAACTTTATTTAAGGACACCGGCTCGTTATGTGTGGAGGATGTGTGCACAGCCGCTGTGAGTTCATCCGAGCTTACAGACTGGCTAAAAACAGACACTTTGATCATTGAATGATGATTTATTTCAACTTTCGTGTCACTTTTACGCACACCCTCCGTAGACCGTAATTTTTTAAAACTTCTCCCCCTTGAGCTCTGTGATTTGTTTGTCCAGAGCACTGTCTTGCAGGCGATCTCTGGGGAAACGCTGAACTGCAGGTTGCCAGGATGAAGAGGGCTGGACTCTGACGGGCAGGGCTGGTGGTGGAGCTGAGCGAGAGACGTCGTTGCGGCCGTGGAACGTCGTTGTTTCTGCCTCTGCTCGCGACGGCCCCTCCAGCGGGCCAGGGGGCGGGATGAGCCGCGCGGCTTGATGAGGTGGCGCACAGCCTCTGACCCTCCTCCGACTGCTTCGAATTCGCCAGCATGGTTTTGAAGCTGCTCCCGAACAGAACGTCCGCCGTGATGGGGCCCTCTATCAGGTCTTTGTGCAGTTTCTCCGGCAGCGAGGGGGGGTAACGAAGCCAGGTGGATCGTTGGATCATCGTCATCCACGCTGCAATCCTGGACAAGCAAACCATAGAAGAGGCACACATGTTGAGGATGACGTCTGCTGCCTTTACAGAGGGAGCTCTTTGTCTCCTCAGGCAGATCTGCGGCCTCCAGCCCCTTGGACATGCTATATGCTAACAGTGCCACGTTGTTGCTAGCTGCGGCTGCCTGAAAAGCACATTGATGGGCTCGATTGGAGAGCGTGGTCACCGTCTGGTTGTGTTTCTCAGGAGGGACGGGACGCTGCTCCAACCTGGACAGCTTCGCTCCGAAAGCTTCCGCGAGGCTTGGCTCGAGGGGGGGTTACTGAGGGATAGCCCCGCTCGGTGAACCTCTCCACTCTGGTGATGGGTGCGGACTGGAGACCGACTCCCCCAATCTACCAGGAAGAACCGTCTGTGGCCTCACCCGTAGGACGTCCTGTTGGAACACGAGGCCATATGGATCAAGACGGTGAACCGGAGTGGAGCCCAGTAAACAACCTTCCCGCCGGATCATCCGAACTGGCGGGAAAGGCGTGGGACGTAGAAAAAAAGGGTCCCTTAATGTCAGCCGCCTCCTGGGTTACGCCGGGCAACCCCTGAGGGCGCCGTCGGCCGGGAGCGGTGTGATCGCCGATGCGAAAAGAGGTGGGATGGGGTGAGCATTCACTCAGCCCCCCTCCACCGATACTACGCTCTCCAGGAGGGAATGAGCAGCGGGGGCTGCAGCTGAGCGCGCCTGTCCCGGAGGAACCATCCGATTCGCTCTGAGGGTCGGCGAAAAGAGGAAAAATTACAAGATGGTGTTGTCCAGCGTGTAGTGACCTGTCACTGAGAAATACTCCTCAGCGCTTACCTTGAAATAAGACTGCTCGTCAGCTTCTCCTCGGGGAGGAGAACTCACCAGACGACCGGAGGTCGACTGCCGGGCCAAGCATCCTTAACAAAGGTTGGTCATCTACACAATTTTCCTTCTTTGTTCTTCTGACTGTGCTATTAGTTTGCTGAAGAAAAAATGGGAGCCGATTTCCCGCTCTTAACGTAATTTATACGGACCGGGTAGGGCCCACATAGCAGGTGGGCGTGGACTAAATTTTTCAGTGCTAATGCTTCGCATAACGGGATAATGCTTCGCATTACGGGATAAACCCACCAAGCAACAGCCTTAAAGGGCGAAGCTTATACGAAATAGAACTGGTTCCGATCCAATGATGTATCACTGAGATATAACTGTTGGAATAATGTATGGGGCGCACTTGAGTCAAATGTTAAAGAACAATACCAATGTGTCTATAAGTGATCACTGATCACGCACAATAAATCTGGTACATATTGGATGATATTTCACTGAGATATAACTGTTGGAATAATGTAGGGGGCGCACTGGAGTGAAAAGTTAAAAAACATTACCAATGTGTCTAGAAGTGTTCACTAATTATGCACCCAAAATCTGATTCAGAACAGATGAAATATCACTGAGATATAACTTTTGGAATAATCTAGGGGGCACACTCGAGTCAAATGTTAAATAACAACATAAATGTATATAGAAGTGCTCACTGATCACGCCCAAAAAAATCTGGTGCAGATAGGATAATATTTCATTGAGATATAACAGTTTGAATAATGTAGGGGGTGCATGTTGAGTCAAATGTTAAACAACTATACCAATGTGTCTATAAATGCTCACAGATGACGCACCAAAAATCTGTTGCGGATAGGATGATGCATCATTGAGATATAACTGTTAGAATAATGTAGGGGGCGCAATAGTCATATGTTAAACCACAATATCAATGTGTGTAAAAGTCCTCACTGATGACGCACAATAAATCTGGTGCAGATCAGATGTTGTATCACTGAGCTATAACTGTAGGAATAATGTAGGTGGCGCTGTGGAGGCTATTGCCCACTCATCATGGATACTTGTTTAAGGGTCGGATAATGATAGATCATAGAGATTTTGGTGCAACTCGGCTGCAATCTGTACAATTTAAAGCCAAACGTATTGCAACGGCAACACATTCATTTGCCACTCCGCCACGCCCACATCCTCAAGAAAAAACAGTTTGTGCTTTAAATCAAGTCAGACCATATTATCTGTCTTCTAACACAGGATCATCCTGATTAGGTCAATGGTGTCAAAGAGGGAGCATTCCAAGTTAAAAAAGAAACTTCCTGTTCCGAGGGGGCGGGGCTTTGATTACGTCAAAATATGACCACAGTGGATTGTCGGGCAGCCAACAGGGATGAGTCATGCCAAGTTTCATGCAGTTTGGTCTTTCAATGTGAAAGTTATAGCGTGAAGCAAAACTTTGAGGCCTGGCCACTCCCCTTTAACATATACGAAAATGCAAGGTTTTAATAACTTTTATTCTCCAATGTCTTAAGGGCATATCAACCAAGTTTGAAGGCAATCCTTCAAAATTCCTAGAAAGAGTTCATTAAAATTCGCAATTAGAAACACTCAAAAATGACCCTTTGACTCAAAATGGCCGACTTCCTGTTGGTTTTACACCATGGCTCCAAGAGACTTTTTTCAGAAGAAGAAGGGGGGTAAACACACACACAAACGATGACGAGTCATCGCAAGCTGGACACTCAGAAACAGCTACTGCTGTGCTGACGGTTCAGACAAACCAAGATTACACAGATAAGGCTGAACGCGTGAAGAAGCGTCAGGAAAAACCCAAGAGGTTTCTGTGTAACTTTATCAGAAGGGGGGTCGCCAAAAAGGCGTACCTGTCAGTAACGCTCGAAGGTGTCCTCACACACGAAGCACTCTTGGACGGTGGGGCAGACATAACAATTATGTCAGCTAAACTGTTCGAGGAGCTGAGGACGGCCGCTGCCAGTGTTAACAGGATAATACCTCTCTCTGAATGTGCTATAGAAATGCAGGGTCTCTCAGAGGTGAGAACAACCCTGACAGCTATAGCAATGGTTCACATGCAGATTGGCAAAATGACACTGTACCACCCGGTACACGTGTCTCGTGTTGACTCATTCCCATTTTTGGTGGGCCAGGATTTTATAAATCACTTCGACGCGATTATAGATTATGGTGATCAAACAATGTGGACAACAGTGAGCAAACCACTGCCAATAGATACGCCTCCGGAGTGTGACACAGACTGCCCAACAGCAGGTACCGCGGAAGGCGCACAGGACTCCTCAGCCGAGGACACGAGCCCGGTGAGTACTCCTCTGACATCATGTGAAACCAAAGAGACCCACCCAGTGGTCCAAACTCTGACCCAACAAGACAGTCTCCTCTGTGAGCTGGAGCAGTCAGAGTCCACCAAACACTACCTACCACTGGTAGTTAAGGGTGTAGAGATCCAAGGGTCCCACACCAACGATGCTGTTCTGTCTCTGTGGACAGATAAATCAGCAATTAACCGAGCTTTCTATGAAGCCCTGGTTCACAAACACGTTGGTCTAGAACTAATTAAAAAAGCTTTCCGCTTTCCATTAGTTCCCAATAGTTCACAGGTAATGACCGCAGAAGGAGTCATTAACCTAAAACTGAACTGGAACCAACGAGAACTGGTTCACCCGTTTCTCGTTATCCAAAACTTACCACATGCATCCTACATAGGCTCTGACATTTTGGTAAGGTTAGGTGTCCACGTGGACACCATCAACAAGGTGCTGTGGTCCCTAAAGCCAGCCACAAAGGATCCTCCTGTGCTAGACACAGCGAGCCTTAAGGCTGGGCAGACCATTCGAGAGGCCTGCCAAGTTGCTAGCAACCAAACCACCACAGTACCACCTCAGGTGATTAACCTAATGGTGCAAATCCACATCATAGCTGGACAAGCTATTCGCCATAAACAGGCATATTTTCAACCCTCTCCTGCATTTTTCAACTTGGGACTGTCCGTGGAAGCCACGAACCAGGTGAGTCTTGACTCCAGGACCACATCTATTGCTGTGTGTAACACGGGCATGGATGAGGTGCTGATCCCAAAAAACACTATGCTAGGATGGTTGATTTCAACTGACTTTCATGATTTTGAACTAGGCATTCCATTTCTGGGAGGACTCCCAGATAACCTGGTACCGAGTCAAGAAGCTGGGCCAGTATGGTTCACAAAACCAACACAGGCCATAGCCCTTTTCTCAACCGATGATGTCGACCAAGGACCTCAAACCTATGGTGTCTTACCCATAGACAGGTCCGACGACTCAGAAAGGGATTCGTTGGAGCTCCCCAAGGAGCAAGAACCCTTATCAGTCTCATCACAGATTGATCAGGTGGTCGCCCAAGCCGACGCTCTGACATCTGATGAAGAAAGAGACAAACTTCGCCAAGTTCTTTTAAGATATGAAAAGTCATTTGCAACTGATTCAACAGATTGTGGGTTGACCTCACTCCACGCAGTGAGAATCCCAACCTCACCCAACGCACCGCCAACATTTGTCAGACAATACAAGATCCCTCTGGCAGCGTACCAGCCTGTCCAGGAGATCATTGATGACCTTTTGGTCAAAGGTATAATCAGACAATGTAATAGCACCTACTCTGCGCCTCTATGGCCAGTTTTAAAACCAAATGGTAAGTGGAGACTTACCATAGATTACAGAAAGCTAAATAAACAAGTACCCTTATCCAAGTGGCCAATGACTCAGCTCCATCAGGAACTGCCAAAGGTCACCGATGGTAAGTACTTCTCGACCCTCGACGTCGCCTCTGGTTTTTGGACCATCCCTGTGCGCGCCGAGGACCAACACAAACTAGCTTTCACTTTTGGCAGCCGACAATACACCTTTACCAGGTGTCCCTTTGGCTACGCTAACTCACCTGCAGAGTTCAACATCTTTTTGAACAAAGCATGTCCAGACGCCCACGAGCGTGGGACACTGATCTACGTGGACGACATCCTTTTGAG
>NC_056507.1:39594640-39632195 GCF_014905685.2 Nematolebias whitei
GGAATCCTAATAGGCCTACAGATGGCAGTGGAACGCTCCATCCAGACGCTAGTCATCTGCACTGACTCTAACTATGCTCGACTTAGTTTCTTGTGTCATCTCGCTCTGTGGAAACAGAACGGTTTTCTCACAAGCAACAAAAAGGTGGTAAAACACAAAGAGCTTTTCATGACATGTGATCACTTGGTGACATCACATGATCTACAGATCTTCTGGAAGAAAGTTCCAGGACACTCCAGAGTCCCAGGCGATGACAAGTACTACAATGACCTTGCAGACTCCCTAGCCAAGGAAGGAGCCGTTGACGGACCCACGTGGTCCTTTAACCCCTCCTGGCTACTCAACACTCAGTCGTCACAAGCTACAACTGAGGTAATGGCAGTCACACGTGCACAAGCTGCAGCTAAACCTGCTGATAACACAGTTTCTGTGCGCCCAATGCTGACTGACCCAGACATCATCCAACTTCAGAAGTTGGATCCTGCAATTAACTCGATGATGCTGTATCTGACTGACCCAGACAAATACACTCCATCGAAAGATGAACTGGATTCCATTCCAGACCTTAAAGTCCTCTTTCAGCTGCGCAAACAGCTAAAACTACTTAAAGGCATCCTAACTTTTGCTCATGGGCGGACGTCCTCACCTGTGTTCGTGGTCCCCCATGACCACAGGGGGGTGATGTTAGTCCATGCACATGACCTTCCGTCCGCAGGACATAAGGGTGACAATGCCACGCTGAAAGCATTAAAACAGATTGCTTATTGGCCTGGAATGAAAAAGGATGTCAAAGACTACATAAAAGGGTGCCTGGTTTGTGGCCAGTTTCAACCATCCAGACCACTTCACAGAGCACCACTGCATAGTAGAGGCATTGCATTTCCATGGTCGGATCTCCAGATTGACTGGGTCGGACCACTCACTAAGACCTCTAGAGGAAATAAATATTTTCTCACGGTAACCTGTGCGTTTACCAAATGGGTAGAATGTCTACCAGCCCCTAATGACACAGCACAAACCACTGCTATGTTATTAATGAATCATGTATTCTCAAGGTTTGGACTTCCCCTCAGGGTGAACTCGGACCAAGGTACACACTTCACAGGTGAAGTAATGAAGGAACTGTGGAAGACGCTAGGCGTCAAAGCCAACTTCCATATTGGCTACCACCCACAGGCTTCAGGCCAGGTTGAGAGAGCAAACAGGACTGTGGTGAGTATTCTGAAAAAATACGTAGCCGCAAACCACAAGGACTGGGACGTGAAACTCCCTCTGGTCCTCATGGCCATAAGGGCCACTCCACACACGTCGACTGGCATCTCTCCTTTCGAGATGATGACGGGTCGACAAATGACTCTCCCTCTACACCTGTTGTACCAACCAGGCGATGCTGCCATGGCAACAGCCTACACTACACAACAATACATGAAAGACTTGGAAAAACACCTTAAAAACACTTTTGCTTTCGCACAGAAAAACCTGGAAAAATCAGCTGACGGACGCAAAGCGTACTACGACCAAAAGGCCTCTCACGAGGAACTCCAAGTGGGAGACAGGGTCTGGTACTACACGTTTGCCCCCAAAACTGGGAGAAGAGAGTCCGGGACCGGAACTCTCGCCCGTAAACTGATGCCTAGATGGACTGGACCCCATCTGATAACCGACAAACTGTCTCCAGTTGTCTATCAGATAAAAATCAGTAAAGGCCAAAAAGAGCCAACTGTTAAATGGGTACATCGTAACCAGGTTAAACCACACAAGGCGTGCAATAACTCCTCAGGAGACAAAGATCTCACAAAATCTGACCTCGTGGGAATAAGGGTCATCCAAGCAGAAGATAACTAATGGATAATAAACTTAACCATAGTTTAAACTTGCGGGTCCTACCCCCGACAATTAAGAAGCCAAGACCTATCTCTTTGTGTTTCCATAGGACAATGATGGTACCACTCCTGGTAATCTTCACCCTCTTGGGTGCCACCCAAGAAATCAAAGCCCTCGTACATGCGGTAAATGAGTTAGCCCTTAAGGTTGAAGTGGATTACGCTGTCGCACACCTAATGGACAGGATTTTTGCTGACATGCTTAGAGATATCAGTTCGTCGGTAGATACACTAGCCACCGGTAGGATCCCACCATATCTAGTCTCTCTACAGATGGTGAACGACATCCTCAGCTCCGCTACGCGCGAAAGAGTCACGCAAATACAGGCTCACCTGGCTTACACTCTCGGTAGCGCAATCCCAATCTACGTCAATCACAAAACGTTTGAAATGGCGTTCATTATCAACCTACCGATAATTCCCTCAAATGGCATCTACAGACTCAGGGACGTTGTTAATGTTGGCAATTGGCACGGTGAAAACCATGTTCAAATTGACACACCAAAGATGGTTGCGTACCACGACAATAACCCCTCAGTTTATCTAGCTCCAAACCTTCAGATGTGTGTTCTCACTCGGGAGATACATTATCTGTGCGCGAGTAAGCCGTTTGTGTGGAATCAAACCGCGGGCTTATGCGGGTTGACACCTATTCCGGAAAATTCTAAGTGCTCAACGACCGTAACGCCTCGACACCTGGCTAAAGCTGCAAAAGCGGAAATAATTGGCTCACGTTGGCTAGTGAACGCTCCTCAAAGAAAGGCGATCATAGCCTACGATCAACCTGGAGCAAATAGACCTTTGACGTTACCGGACAAAACAATGTGGATCAGTGTTCCCCAGGGAACAACCATACACATTGGTGATTTGACGCTCTATCACCTCGATCCGGAACAATGGGACGCGACTCTGGATGACTCAGAGTACCTGGGGAATATGTCTATAGACATAGATCCAGAGACTCTGGGAAGGATCCGTTTTGAAGGCACCAAAGTCGTCGACGTGGAACCAATAAACCGAGTTCTCAAGTCCCTCAGGTCCACAATTAAGAACCCGATCCAACCAATTACCTATGCGTGGTCAAGCGCGGACACGTTAATCATAGCCCTGCTAATGACGATAACCCTCGTATTGTGTGGGATACTCGCATCCCTGTTCCGGGGCCAAACGTCACTCCGAGTCGACCTGGATCACCATGCAGCGCACCTCGATATGATTATGTCTCGCATATGTGGGTCTGCAAAGAAGCCACTCACACGGGACAGCGTGACTGAATCTGACAACCAGGGTGTGGTGAAGCAGTGAACGATGTTTTAGTTGCTTAGTCACTACTCTTGTCGGTGTTGAAACGTTGTTGAATTGGTTTTGGTTGTTTCTGAGGTAAGAATGAGTCTTGTGTGTAAGTTTAGTTAGAGACTAAGAGGCCTTTAACCATGCCAACATGCAGTTCATTCGATAAATTGCAATCTTTGCGGAGTCAATGTATATTATTGCTACCTTAAGTACCATAATCTACATTGATCTCACAACGCTTAAGCCGAACCTACTCGAACAATTCTATTCGGGGGGATAGCTATTTCTTTTTGATGAGTCTCGCCATAGGCTTCCAAAACAGTTATGGGAAAACCAAACACCCAGTCTCAAGTCGTTCGTCTAAAAGACAACAGACAATTGAACCAAACTATATTTTACCATGTAAAGCTAACTTAAACCGAGTTAGAAATGGAAAAATAGTTTGGAACCCTTTCTATAGGTATAAACCCCTGTAGTTACCCCTTTTTCAGCATGCTCCAACCCTTAACTGGTAGTTGTAGCTGTTCCCAACCATAATAGCTTACACACCAGGTGCATATAGTTTAAGGCCTTATGTAAAATCCCCTTCATAAGCCCACCTTAAACCACATAATTGCATGTCACATTGAACCAGAACGGCACCGACTGGACATCGCCCAGAGACGACCTTCGCTGGAGGCGACCTGCAATCCTGACGTGGTCTCCACTCTTCGTCCAGTGGCCGCATCTTCAGTTCAATCCAAGGGTACCCCTCTGTATGCTGATTAATCAACACTTCCAATCGTTGTGGATTTACCGTTGTGGATTATATGACTTTTTCCAATGGATTACAGACTCTGTTTCCAAGGGGTTAAAGCATTGCTACAATGGAATTACCGAGACGTTATGGAATTATAATCAACACAATGGAATTGCCAAGAACATTGTGGAATTACCTTGACTTTGTTTTCCTTGCTGGAGTACTTTTGACTTTTGTTTTCCTTGCTGGATTACTCTTGACTCTTGTTTCTTTGCTGGATTACATCAAGCTTCAAGGACAATCGAAGGCGTAAGTTCATGTTTGGAATTCATCCCCATGGACAGGTGAGGATTTCCAAAGGGGGGACTGTAGTGAACTTAACCTGATGTCAAGACTAAGCCTAAGGTCAAAACCCTTGACCTTAAGAACCTTGTGGGACAGGACCTGTCATTTCATTGATTTGAATCCAGAAACACAGGTTCACCCATCCTGAGACTCTCTTTCTTGAAAATCAAGTGGAAGAACACTCTCTTTTTATTATCATTACTATTTTACAAATGTTGATAATCAATGTGTCTTAGTTCAAACCATTTTAGATGTTGCAGTGAACTAATCAATTTTATTAACTGTAGAACAGTAATAATGATTTTTAATGCTTATGCAGAGTTAGAATTCATGTTAAGGTCTGTTACAGATTTTTATGCATTTTCTGATTTCTGTCTTTGAATGAGCAAGTGTGCGTTTTCCAAGGTCAGGAGTCGAAGCAGACATGTGTTGGAACAACTGTCTTGTTTACATCCTCTCAGACGTAGAGCTGGCACCTGTTTCTAAAACTCGCCAAAACAAAACTCTCTCTGTCTCTGAGAACAGTCTAACCTGTTCCATAACAATTCTTGCTTTTTTCTGACTCCTAGTAACCTCTTACGTCACAAAACACACCCCTGTCTGGTCGGTACTGACCAATGGGAAGACTCCCAAATGAACTGGGAAAAGAGCTCTTTAAAAATGTCAGTACTTCCTGGTTTACACAGTTCTGTGGGTTTGGAGAAGTCGGCGGTGCGGACAGTTCTGATATGTCCTAGTGCTGTGCAGTTGCTGTGGGAGCCAGTTCTGGATTTGCCCAGTTCTCAGTTCTGTGAAGTTCTGTTGGGTCTGGCTGGGAGCCGGGAAGACCCTGACATGACCACAGAGCTCTTCCGAGTTTCATGGGATTATAACACTTTCCACTTGCTGAGGTGAGCTGGTGTCGGACGGAATCTCGTCACTACTTCGGACGAGTCACAGCCATCCTATGGAGATGCTGGACAGGTAGCGTTAACTGGACCTCCATATCTGCTGATTAATCTTCAGAAAGGTAATGAGTCAAGTTTCCTACCGAAGCGTACCGAGGAAAGCTGGGTTCTGATGGAGAGTGTCGGTTCTGGTGAACACTTCCCCTCACATACCATCTTTTACTCCCTTTAAACTTCATTCCCATCTTTAAATTCTTCTCTCAAGTAGAAATCCTTCCAGATATTTTAGAAATGTCTGTGTAAAGTGCTCATCCACCGCCGTGTGGATAATTGATCATAATTGTACAGTTTTCATAAATGTCTGTGGTGAAGCAACGGAAAATCATGGCCGTATGGTTTTCCTGATTGATTGATTATGTTGTTATTTTCATATTTTGCCAAATTAATGTAAATGTTTGATGTTAAACTTTGATTCTGTAAATAAATGACCGCATTCATTTTGATGGGTCAAAGATAAATGACGTCTCACGTTTGCATTTCATTAAATTCAATGCACGTTTTATTCAGTCCAGAAAAATGAGGAATCCGTTTTAATTGATGAATATATCTCTGCATCTGTTCATCTACAGTCCTGAGAAGATACAGATGTTCACTGAGTTTCAGAATTATCTGTCAAAAAATGGCTAGGGGCTGAGGTTTTAAAATGTTCTAGGCAGCGCTGTGGAGGCTATTGGCTGATTTTCATGGCTTCCTGTTCAAGGGGTGGCTATTGATCGATCATACTGATTTTTGTGCAGCTCGGTTCAAAACTGTGGAATTTAGAGCTAAACATATGGCAACAGCATTACGTCTTACTTCGCCGCGCTGCCCACATGCTCCACCCAAAATTGTCAGTGTTAGAAAGCAAGTTACACCAACATGTCTTTGGTCACTGGACACACTACCATGCTGATCAGGTAACAGGGGTCAGATAGGGATTGTTCAACATAAAACTTTATACTTTCTGTTGTCAGGGTGTGTGGCTTAAGTGATGTCATGATTTGACCATTCAGTCTTGCAGGGGACAGAATGTGGATCATTCACTGAAAGTTTGATGTCTCTGACAGTTTTCTTGTAGGAGCTATTAGTGTTTTGTTTTTCATGGCAAGATGTCAAACTTTGAGGTCTGGCCTCGCCCCTTCAGCATGCTCCGAAATGAACCATTTAGATAACTTTGTGTCCCCCATGCTTTTTGACCATAATGTCCAAGTTTGAAACTGATTGAACGAAATCCCTTGGAGGAGTTTGTTCAAATGCGGAGGCTGTAAACCGCCAAAAAGGTGTGAAAATTGGGACGGCATTCCAAAATGGCTGCCTTCCTGTTTCGCGTCAAACGTTGGTGCCAGAAGGTTTTCTGTGCATCTTGGAGAATTGGACAAGCGCACCAAATTTCATGTTTCTACGACAAACTAAGGTTAATGCGGAGGGTATTTTGAAAATTTCTAGGTGGTGCTCTTGATCTGTTTCTGTTGCGATTTTTGCCACCCCCTTTAAATATGTACTTTTTCACCAGTCCTGATGCATCCGCCAAATTTGGTGACTCTTGGGATATGTTAAGGCCCCCAAAACACCAAATCATTTGGCGGAAAAAATTGCAGCTCGGGCCTGAACAGAGCGATTACAATAGGCCTTCGCAGCGCTTATTACAATAGGCCTTGACAGCGCTTCGCTGCTCGGGCCAAAATAATACCTCTTCTTGAACGGCCATCATTCCTGTTATGAGGTGGTTGAATCTCTCGGTCATCATCATCAGGGCAGGGCTTTAGGTTTAGCTTTAGGTCCAGGGCTTGTTGACAATATCAGTTTTAGCTTTTTCATAAAGTGCTGCTACAACTTTTTGGCTGAAGTGTTGATGTGATGGATGTCGTAGCGGGGCTCAATAACCTTAAAGCCGGCGCATCAGCAACATTTGGACGTAGATCCAGAGCTTTAAAACTCCTACAGCTTGTGTTATTGCTTTGGACCGATCTGAATTACCTGATAAAGGTTGTTTAAATGCTGCTGTTATCGGTGTTTGCACCAACTATAGAAGAGACGTTCACGTTCGGATTATGGCATTTCAAGCATGTTAACAAGTTAGACGTGTTGCCTGCTGCAGATCCAAACTCCGTGAAACAACGTCGATACACGCTTTGGATTTGTTCACTTGTCATTTAACAAGAAAGCTATAATGTTCCCAAACAGGAGACTGCAAGAGAAGCTATGCTAATGCTGTGCGTACTGCAAGATAATAGCGCTGTGCTGAAACAAGCGTAGGAACTTTAGTTCCGCGGTGCCTAATCTCTCGTTAATAAAATTTAATTAATGAAAAAATAAGCAAAACGGTACGCATGTGGACCGAACCGAACATGCCGTACCGAAACGGTTCAATACACCCACGTGTACCGTTACATATATACACCGTTATATATACACACACACTCATTGCCATTCACTTTCACTTTCATCACAGCTGAAGCATCGAGCAATACTGTGTAGTGTATTTTGTTGAACAGAGCATGTAACTGATCTGTAAAGTAAAATAAAAAAATCAACACTGTAGTGAACTAGGCCTCTGACATCAATCTGACTCTGAGGACCTTCAGGGGACAGGAACTGCCATTTCATTGATTTGAATCCAGAAATACAAATGATCTCATCAAGAGACTATTTAATTGTATCCTGAATTAATCAATTGAAAGAACACTCTTCTTTTTACATTATCATTAATATTTTACAATATGAGTGACGAAGTACTCAGTTCAACAGAACAAAGTCCACATACAGAACACCATGGACTTTGTGGATAAGGTGAGGGATGTCATCATGGAGACTGATAAAACAATGGTCTCTTTTGATGTCACATCACTCTTTACGTGCATTCCTGTTGATGATGCAGTATAGATGGTCAGTTTAAGATTAAAATCAGACACCACTCTGAGCAGCAGGACCACGCTTTCCACAGAACAACTGTGTCAACTCTTGAAACTGTGCCTGCAGTCAACCTACTTCACATATGGGGAGCAATATTATAGGCAGAAACATGGGTGTGCTATGGGGTCTCCAGTTTCTCCTATTGTTGCCAACCTGTACATGGAGGAGGTAGAAAAGAGAGCCTTGACGTCCTTTTCAGGGACACCACCAAGTCATTGGTTCAGGTATGTTGACGACACCAGGGTTAAAATTAAATCTCAGGAAGTCCAACATTTTACTGACCACATCAACTCTGTGGATAAATACTTCAAGTTCACACGAGAAGATGAAAAAAATGGCAAGTTGGCTTTCTTGGACTGTGAGGTCTCAGTCTCTGATAGAGGACATTTGCAAACTGAGGTGTACCGCAAACCCACCCACACAGACCAGAATTTGCAGTTTGACTCCCATCACCCTTTGGAGCACAAGTTAGGAGTCATCAGGACTCTGTATCACAGAGCAGACAGCGTCCCCACTAGCTCAGGAGCCAGGCAGAAGGAGAAATCCCACACAAGACAGGCTCTAGAGCAATGTGGATATCCTAACTGGGCCTTCCTAAAAGCAGAGAAGAAACCCAAACAGGACTCCAGTCAGCCAACAGGTGAAAAGGAGAAACCCAGACCCAGACCAGTGGTCATTCCATATGTTGAGGGAGTATCAGAGAAACTGAGACGTTTATTTTCTAAACATAACGTCCCAGTGGCTTTTAAACCCCAAAATACATTACGGCAAAGACTGGTTCATCCCAAAGATCCAGTCCCCGTGCACAAACGGAGTAATGTTGTGTATGCTGTTCAGTGTCAGGAGGGCTGTGATCAGTCTTACATCGGGGAAACAAAACAGCCACTGGCCAAAAGGATGGCCCAGCACAGAAGATCAACATCATCAGGCCAGGACTCTGCGGTCTACACTCATCTCCAGGCCAGCGGTCACTCTTTCAGGGATGAAGATGTGCACATCCTGGATAGAGAGGAACGATGGTTTGAGGGAGGAGTAAAGGAGGCCATCTTTGTGAAAAGAAACCGTCCATCGTTAAACAGGGGTGGAGGCCTACGTGTTCAATTGTCCCCCTCTTACAATGCTGTGATTGCTAGTATCACTCAGCCCTCTGTGAATAGTAAACAGCCATCAGTGTGCTAATGATCCATTGTTAGGCTGATGGTCCTTCTTGAGCATGTGATCAGCTGGTTTTGGTTGTCAGCAGCAAAACTGGTTGATCCACTCTGAGAAGGTGCTATTTAAGAGACTGAGCTGAATACAGCACCTCAGACTGAGGAAGTCTCTCGGATGAGAGACGAAACGTTTCTACATTTTTTTGTTGTTTTGCTTTGTTTTTTTGAATGTCCAGAGGACCAGATTTAACTTTTTTAGATCTCAGACAGTAAAATAAGAACTAGCTGGCACCTGCTTTGTCTCACTTCTTCATAATATTTCTATGTCTGTACTAACCGTTTTTAAAAAATTCCTGTCTCCTGACTCCTAGTGACCCTCTGACATCACTAAAACTACACCCCTGCTGGTTGTTTCAACCAATCAGGAAGTACCACGTAACAGGAAGTGGATACCCTTTAAAAGGCAACACTTCTTGGAACTCGTCAGTCTTAGTCTTTTTCCAAGTCTTGGTCGTCTGTTGGAGACTTCGCAGTCTTTTCCAGTCTTCCTGGAACTTTCAGCCGAAGATGAGACTCAGTCTGATGGCGAGTCGTACAGGAACTTTCAGTTCTTACTGAAAGTCAACTAAGTAGCGGATGGATTTGACCATGTGCCAAGGGTCTCTCCATTCCAGCGTAGTCACAGCCTGCCTCGGCTGTGACTCAACCCGAGCAGTAAATGCTCAACTTCTAAGGAAGCATATTCTGTTGAACTGAGTACTTCGTCACAATTTCTGACGACCCCAGCTACTTTGACCGGAGACGCTGAAGAGGGAGCGTGCCAATGGACCTCTGTTCCGGAGTGGATGTATCCTCTGCTAAGGTAACAAGCCGTTGACGCCCTGAAGTGTACCGGAGGGCTGAGCTGGATGTCGGAGGAAGGGTGCCATGTTCTGGTTCAACACGTAACTTTCATCCATCTAAACTTCCTCCTTAAATCTATTCCTTCTCTTTAAACTTCTCTATTCGCCAGTAAATCAAGCTAGATGCCTTCAAAGATGAATCAGTCTCAATCAGTAATGTTCTGTTGTCTTGTCTAGTAAATCGTGCCAAGTTTATTAATCAGAAACAGATCAGCAAATCAACGTGTACATGTTTTGATGTTAAATTTTGATTCTGTTAAATAAATGACCGCATTTATTCTGATGGGTCAAAGATAAAATGGCGTCTCATGTTACTGATTAAACACTCCACTCTCATTGTTATCTTGGTCACATGGCAGAAATTTAACTCGAAAAAGAAAATAATCCGTTGTAATTAAACAATTAATATTCTTTGTGCTTGAACTAGCTTTAAGAATAATTAATTAGTAGTGAAGCTAACAGCTACATCACTACAACACTAATAAATTATCTTCGATCCTCCAACCCATTTGTCATTAGCTACGTGCCTCTCAAGGTAGCAAGCTAACATTTAACATAGGCTATTGGCTTGTAAAACTTTAGCCAGAGCAATACATCTAATATAGAGGTAAAATATATCAGTGTTAGTAACGTTATCTTTGTCGTCCTCAATGAAATGCATTGTTGATATGAAATCTTTACCTTTCTGCAAAGAAGAAAAAAGAAAACGCAGCTGCTGTCCACACTAACTAGGCCTTCACCATGACTGACTGTTTAAACAATGAACAGGGAAGGGCGTTTCTTTGTTTAATTTATATTTTTGTAACACACTTAACTTCATGATGAATAGTGGAGGATAGAAAATGTGAATGCAGGATAGGAAGACTGTTTCAAGACTTCAAGTGTTAAAACAGGTTTAAAAGAAGTTGTTTTCTTAGATTCTTGGGGGTGGACAAAGCGTAAAATTTTCCAGCCAATATATCAGATATCGGCATTAGCCTTCCCCTCCCAATATTGGTATTGCTGATAGCCAAAGTTTTCATATTGGTCAGTCTCTAGTCCAAAGTGTAGTTCACGAACCATTGTTGCAGTTCACGAACCATTGTTGGTCTTTGGAGGGATGTTTTGTGACCCACAACTGCAATTTAAAATTGGTATAATTTTGTCCAGTGGGCTTAAGATGTTGATGCAGATGGACACCTTTTGCTAATTTTAAGTGTATTATTTTATACCTTATAGGTTTAAGAGAAAATTGGACAAAAAAAATCAACTGTGAATTATTAAATACAAGTTTTTAGTTTTTAACCATATTTATTGTTTTAATTTCAATTGCATAGTAAAAAAAAAAGTACCACATATGTCAGTGTTTCCCCTAGTTTACTTGCCTTGGTAGATCTTCTATGATTTTTGTCGACAGGGTTAGGGATGAAGAGACAGAGACACATCTGCGGACCTAACTCTAACCCTGTAGATGAACAGATGCTGAGAAATATTCATCAATTAAAACGGATTCTTCATTTTTCTGGACTGAATAAAACGTGCATTGAATTTAATGAAATGTAAATGTGAGACGTCATTTATCTTTGACCCATCAAAATGAATGCGGTCATTTATTTTACAGAATCAAAGTTTAACATCAAACATTTACATTAATTTGGCAAAATATGAAAATAACAACATAATCGATCAACTTTACAACCAGGAAAACCATACGGCCATGATTTTCCGTTGCTTCACTACAGACATTTATGAAAACTGTACAATTATGATCAATTATCCACCCGGCGGTGGATGAGCACTTTACACAGACATTTCTAAATTATCTGGAAGGATTTCTACTTGAGAGAAGAATTTAAAGATGGAAATGAAGTTTAAAGGGAGTAAAAGATGGTGTGTGAGGGGGAGTGTTGACTCTCCATTCGAGCCCAGCTTTTCCTCGGTACGCTTGGTAGGAAACTTGACTCATTACCTTTCTGAAGATAAATCAGCAGATATGGAGGTCCAGTTAACGCTACCTGTCCAGCGTCTCCATAGGATGGCTGTGACTCGTCCGAAGTAGTGACGAGATTCCGTCCGACACAAGCTCACCTCAGCCAGTGGACTTCACATGAGTGGAGTTCTTCAGAAGTTCCACTCAGAGGTGGAGGATGTTATAATCCAAACTCGTAAGAGCCTTATCATGGCTGGACTTCTGTTCTCCCAAACGACTTCACAGAACTGCGAACATCTCAGAACTTCTCCGCGCTCACCGAACTGAGAGAACTAGGAAGTACCGGCATTTTAAAGAGCTCTATTTCCGGTATATTTGATCGTCCCTGATTGGTCAAAAACAACCAGACAGGGGTGTGGTTTGTGACGTAAGAGGTTACTAGAAGTCAGAAAACAGCAAGAATTGTTATGGAACAGATTAAACTGTTCTCAGAGACAGAGAGAGTTTTGTTTTGGCGAGTTTTAGAAACAGGTGCCAACTTCTCCGTTGACGTCTGAGAGGATGTAAACAAGACAGTTGTTCCAACACATGTCTGCTTCGACTCCTGACCTTGGAAAACGCACACTTGCTCATTCAAAGACAGAAATCAGAAAATACATGATTACTCTGTAACAGGCCTTAACATGAATTCTAACTTTGCATAAGCAACTAAAAAATCATTGTTACTGTTTTACAGTTAATAAAATTGATTAGTTCACTGCAACATCTAAAATGGTTTGAACTAAGACACTTTGATTATCAACATTTGTAAAATAGTAATGATAATAAAAAGAGAGTGTTCTTTCACTTGATTTTCAAGAAAGAAAGTCTCAGGATGGGTGAACCTGTATTTCTGGATTCAAATCAATGAAATGACAGTTTCTGTCCCACAAGGTTCTTAAGGTCAAGGGTTTTGACCTTAGGCTTAGTTTTGACATCAGGTTAAGTTCACTACAATTGCATAGTAAAAAAAAAAAGTACCACATATGTCAGTGTTTCCCCTAGTTTACTTGCCTTGGTAGATCTTCTATGATTTTTGTCGACAGGGTTAGGGATGAAGAGACAGAGACACATCTGCGGACCTAACTCTAACCCTGCGGACATGTGTCAAAGCTCTACCGAGCCGGGTGATAAACACTGCACCATCACTTATCAGGACTATGGTGGTGGTGTTGGTGGTGGGGGTGGGGGGGGGGCGCTATCTGGACAGTGTTCACAGACTTTCCCCTCAAATTCACCACCATTGCTGGCCTCCCTTATGCATGTCTTTATGTCACTAGTATGTGCTGAGGTTTTTAATTTTTTGTTTTTTTTGCAACCTCACACGGTGTCCTGTCAAGGACACCGTGTGGGATATGATATATTTTCTACCTTCTATTTCCTCATGTTTTCCTTTTTTCCTTATCTAAATAAAAAGGGCTGCACTTCCCACAAGGCTGCAGCCTCAGGCATCCCCGTCTACCCATGTTTGTTTTCTTTGGACGGCTGTACTGAAATGTAATTTTGTTGTGCTTCTGTGAAATGACAATAAAGTTTGATGTTGATTGTGATCTGTCTGTGCGCATTTTGCGTGCCATCACCTTAGAGCTGTTGTTGACCAGGTGGGGGGGTTGTCGGTAGGCAGGGTGCTGGATTCTATTGACAGGGTGGGGCGTCCTGCTTTTATAATGACATTATATGTACAGACAAGTAGTGTAGTCTTTTGGGTAGTAATGCGCAATATAAATGGTATACGGTAGAAATGATAGAAATTTAGCCTACGATAGAGATCTGTCTTCTACCAGCTAACCGCAGTAATGCTGTGTCTGAAGTTAAATCAGAGTTGTCAGTTTAATCGTTACTTTTTTTGTTGAAAACTGTGCATAAGTGGTGTTCAAGGGTAAAATCAGAGCTGTCAAATTTAATCCTTACTTTTTTTGAGTTGAAAACTGTGCGCAAGTGGCGTTAAAGAATTGCGCCGCTCAAGGTGGCTGCATGCTGGAGTAGCTCTGTTACTTTTATTATGAGATTTTGCTTTTGGAAACATTAATTCTTCTTTTTCTGGATGTAAATCACATTTTTTTGGATGATTGTTTCCTCTGGTATCAGATGCTGTGCAGCTGGAAGGATTTTTACTGAAACTTTTTTAGTTTTGGACATTTGTTATGATGCGTAACCATGGCAATAATATGTTTTTTACAACTGGGAGCAGCTGATTAACATCTCAAAGCTCAAGTAATACCTCAACTACAGTCCCAAATCCTAAATGAGTTGTAAAGGAGGCGCCGTGGATGCATCTCCGTCTACCTGGTGGCGGTGCTCGAGTACCTGACCGCCCAAATTCTGGAGCTGGTGGGAAACGCAGCTTGTGACATCAAGAAGACCAGGATCATCCCCAGGCTGTCTGCAATGATGAGGAGCTCAACAAGCTGCTGAGAGGAGTGACCATCGCTCTGGGAAGAGTTCTGCTCAACATTCAGGTGGTCCTGCTGCCCAGGAGGACTGAGAGTCTCACCAAGTCCAAGTAAACAAATCAGCGTCTGTGGCCAGTTTCTTCAGATTAACTATGATGGACCACCACAAGAGATTCTTTCTGCCCACAGCCATCAGCATCTAGAACAACTCTTTAATAAAACCAGGAGAATGAGCTACAACAAAATTTAATTTCCCTCTGGGATTAATAAAGTATTTTTGAATTGAATTGAATTGAATTGTTAAAGTCTTTTCTTCGAGAGCTAAATAGCGAAGCTACAAGCTAACTACAGCCGGCTTGCCGTAGAGTTGCCGTATTCTGACGCATGCGCAAAACGCTGTGTTCCGTCAAAAGGTTTTTTTTCCATCGAAAGTTAAAGTAAGCGTTGGTCAGCTTTAGAGAAACCTGCTTTCTGATCTGTGAAAAGAACACAATTTGTGAATTGTGTGAATTTTACTGAAAGACCCTCTGGTCAAAGCCACAGACTCATTTTGTGTCAGCTCTCCATTAAAGCAGAAGGAGTTGCCCACTAGAGGGTTGGAGGGTGAAGTGTTTTCAGTGTAAAATGCTGCTCTGTTGCTGTTCATTTATTAAGTGAGAAGACTGGAAACTGCTAAGAGTTAACAACATATTTTTTTGTTTAAAACATATGGCTAAAACTACATTTGATATATTTTGCACTGTTTTGCACTACAACATATTTTTTTGTTTAAAGCATATGGCTAAAACTACATTTGATATCTTTTGCACTGTTTTGCACTACAAGAAAGAAGCCTAATACTTGATTTGTTTATTATTTAAAAACTCTCTGGACCTAGTAGTGGAATTTTCTTAATTCAAAATATACGATGGCAAAAGGACACCCTATGCTTTTTTTTTTTTTTAGCAAGTTTTATACCAAAAACATATTGCGATATATATCGTTATCGCCACCCTTCACAATACATATTGTGATATGAATTTTATGCCATATTGCACATTCCTACTTTTGGGTAACCATTTTATAAACTTAGTTATATACAGTGGGGGGTATCTGTTGCAGTTAATCACATTTTATTTGTTAAGGGAATATAAAGTGGGCATAGCTTACATACAAATTGTTAAATTTTCTAGTGTCTTTTCAAATCTAATATTGTATAAATCAGCTTTAGCGACTGCCAACTAGGAATGCGCGATATAAACATATACGGTAGAAACAATAGAAATTTAGCCTATGATATAGAACTGTCTTCTACCGACTAACCGCAATAATGCTGTGTCTGAAGTAAAATCAGAGGTGTCAGTTTAATCGTTACTTTTTTAAGTTGAAAACTGCGTAAGTGGTGTTCAAGTGTAAAATCAGAGCTGTCAGATTTAATCGTTACTTTTTTTAGTTGAAAATTGTGCGCAAGTGACGTTAAAGTCTTTTCTTCGAGGGCTAAGTAGCTAAGCTACAAGCTAACTATGTCCGGCTTGTCGTAGTGTTGCCGGATTCGGACGCATGCGCAAAACGCTGTGTTCCGTCGAAAGATTTTTTTTTCCGTTGAAAGTTAAAGTAAGCGTTGGTCAGCTTTAGAGAAGCCTGCTCTCTGATCTGTGAAAAGAACACTGTGTTGTGTGATTTTACTGCGAGACCCTCTGGTCAAAGCCACAGAGTCATTTTGTGTCCGCTCTCCATTAAAGCAGAAGGAGGTGCCCACTAGAGGGTTGGAGGATGAAGTGCTTTAGTGTAAAATGCTGCTCTGTTGCTGTGCATTTCTTAAGTAAGACTAGAAACTGTTAAGAGTTAACAACATATTCTTCTATTTAAAACATATGGCTAAAACTACATTTGATACCTTTTGCACTGTTTTGCACTACAAGAAAGAAGACTAATACTTGATTTGTTTATTATTTAAAAACTCTCTGGACCTAGTAGTGGAATTTTCTTAATTCAAAATATATGATGGCAAAAGGACACCCTATGCTTTTTTTAGCAAGTTTTATATCAAAAACATATCGCGATATACATAGTTATCGCCACCCTTCACAATACATATCATATGAACTTTATGCCATATCGCACATTTCTACTGCCAACTATACATTTATTCAGTACTTCAACCACTCCTGTAGCATGGGAATGTGGGTCCCAAAATTTATGGGAAAAAAAACTCAGGCGATTCACCTCAAGTGTCTACTGCAGGCCACATTACCCCTTGTTTAGCAACTGTTTTTGAAGGAAGATGACCCATATTACAGTTTTCTTCCTGGGAATAGACTAAAATGTACTTTCCAAGCACAAGAAAATAACTGTAATAGATGCAACAAATCAAAGTAAATAAATGCTTTTCTTTTTATTAACACTTGTATTGCTTTTTAGGCGGGGGATCATCCATGCATTCATTTTTGTCCAGGTTTTATTCATATATTTTGGTGCAGTCAATAAACGATTTTTTTGTGACAAAGCCTAAATATCCTTGGTGTTTTTCATTTTTGCAATTTTTTTTAATTTTTTGTCTTTTTTTTTTTTAATGCTCCCATAACCTCACAGGAACTTCACAGTAACTTTAATATACTCTCATGTTTCTTAGAGGGAAAATAGGCCTCACTGAAATACATTGTAAATACAACTTTTAATCCCATATTTATCTTATCATATAATGCATTCCTCTCAGTAATCTTTTTTATTTTTACTTCTGCTGCATACTTGCATACCCTTATACTATGCATCATGAAGGACCCCACTCACCCAGCACACACACTTTTTGCCCCGCTCCCCTCAGGAAGGAGGTTAAGGAGTATTAAGTGTAGAACTACTAGACTGAGAAGCAACTTCTACCCTGAGGCTGTTAGACTCATGAATATCTAACCAGGATAATCACTGTGAAAAATCACATCATGTTGCTGCTGATCTGTTTCATGTTGCTGTGTTCATGCATTCACATCTGCTCAAAGACTCATGTTCGTGCTGCTGTTCGACGTGATGTTTTTATGCTATCAGTGCTTAGTGTATATTAAGCTGATGTTTTTCTTAGTTCATATCTTAGATCTTATTACTGTTTTTCTTTTACATTTTATTGTTGGATGTAACTGGGACCCTGTGTACTTAATCTCGTTCCACCACATGTACCATATGAGATGCAAATGACAAATAAATCTCTCTGTTCTATTTCGTATAAGCTTCGACCTTTAAGGCTGTCGCTGATGGGTTATCCCGTTATGCGAAACATTACACTGAAAAAATTTAGTCCACGCCCACCTGCTGTGTGGGCCCCACCTGGTCCGTATAAATTACATTAAGAGCGGGTAATCGTCTCCCATTTTTCTTCAGCGAGCTAATAGCACTGTCAGAAGAACGAAGAAGGAAAGTTGTGTAGATGACCAACCTTTGTTAAGAATGCTTGGCCCATCTCGTCGACCTCCGGTCGTCCCGGTGAGCTCTCCTCCCCGAGGAGAAGCTGACGAGCAGTCTTGTTTCAAGGTAAGCGCCGAGGAGTATTTCTCAGTGACAGGTCGCTACACGCTGGACAATGCCATCTTGTAATTTTCCTCTTATCGCCGACCCCCGGAGCGAATCCGATGGTTCCTCCGGGACAGGCAGCGTCAGTAGCGGCCCCCCGCGGCTCATTCCATCCTGGAGAGCGTAGTGTCGGTGGAGGGGGGCTGAGCGAATGCTCACCTCATCCCACCTCGTTTTGCATCAGCGATCACACCGCTCCCGGCCGACGGCACCCTCTGGGGTTGCCCGCGTAACCCAGGAGTGGCTGACATGAAGGGACCTTTTTTACATCCCGCGCCTTTTCCCGCCAGTTCGGATGATCCGGCGGGAGGGTTCTTTTTCTAGGCTCCTTTTTCGGCTCACCGTCCTGACCCCATCTGGCCTCGTTTTTCCAAACAGGCATCCTACGGGACGAGGCCACAGCCGGTTTTCCTGGTAGAATGGGGGCCCGGTTCCCACAGCCCGCGCCCATCACCAGAGCAGAGGGGTTTTCACCGAGCGGTTTTTCCCTCAGTGCCCCTGGAGCCGAGCCTGACGGAGGCTTCATCGGAGCAAGATGTCCAGGTGGACTAGCGTCCCGCGCCTCCGGTTAGGTTAATCCAGACGGTGACACCGATCTTCGACTGAGCTCACCAGCATGCGTTCCAGACGGCCGCAGCGAACAACACATTACGCTGTTGGCGTACATGTTCAGAGGCGGGAGGAGACAACGCTCCATCTGCAAAGCAGCTGACGTCCCCCCCACTGGTGCGCCTCTTTGCTGTCTGCCGGCCCGCATCACAGCCGGAGGACGGAGTTTTTCAGCATTTCCCTGAGACCGCCAACAGATGGCGCTATAGGACAACAAATGGCAGAACAAATGACGGTTGTGGCAGAGAATGTGTGTAGGTGACACGAGTTTGGAGTAAAACATCATTTAATGATGAAAGTGTCAAATTTTAGCGAGTTTGTCAGCTCAGATGATCTGACAGTGGCTCTCTCTCACACCCTCCACACGAAATGAGCCGGTGGCAAGATGGTTCCACGGCCGTCTCGCTGAGCTTCAGCCTGTCCGGCCCTCTTCATCCCGGCAACAGAGTGTCCAAAGTTTTTCCCAGAGATCCCCAGCAGAAGGCGCCCTGGGCCAACGAATCCCAGAGCTCATGGAGGAAAAGATTCAGAATGATGGTCTGCAGAGGATGTGTGTAAATATGACACAAATGTTGAATAAAACATCATTCAATGATCAAGTGTCTGTTTCTAGCCAGTCTGTAAGCTCGGATGGACTCACAGTGGCTGCGCAAACACCCTCCACACATAACGAGACGGTGTCTTTAATAAGGGCTTTTTAAACTCACCGTTGCTCCAAGACATGACGAGACGCTCACACGTCACAATAGTAAGTGAAATAACTTGTTGTCAACCCGAGCTGCACGATCCTCACCCAAGAGGTGTCAAAAGCGCACTCAAGCGACGCAAACAGCCTTCACCCAAACGGCGTTGATGATGGTGCACACACAGCTCCCCGGTGTTCACCGGCCCACATCGGCATAAATGTGGGACTGCAGGTCGGGTCGGTGGAGGACCTTCACTCTCAGTGAGAGCGACACACGCCGCATTGAAGCAAACACGTGCCGCCGCGGCACAGGCAGCCTTCATCCACCGTGTCTCAGCGCTCGGCCACTCATGGCGGCATAAGCGTGAGACAGCTGAGCGAACCCAGTGACGAGTCTCGCTTCCAGCGAGAGCGGCGCGCGTCCCACCAGAGAAAACATGTGCTCCCGCGGGGCTCCCAGTCTTCACTCAAACGGCACGGCGTAGATGAAGTCACACTCACAGCTTTGCAGCGCTCGCCCGCTCATGGCGGCATAGATGCGAGATCTCAAAGCAAACCCAGCGCAGGACACCGCACGCGGCAGGAACGACACACGTTTTCACTGCAGTGGCATCAAACGCGCAGCCCCATGGCGTCATCAGCTGCCACGCTTCACCTCAGCACACACTGGCCCACCTAGACATGAAGGTTGGTCCGCGGTCTAAACGCAGCACACGGGCGCGTTCAGAGCCCTTTCCAGGAAGCCTCGCCTTGGGTCACGCAGAAAACATTCCCGCGACGCATGACGCGGTCAAGGCGGTGGACTGGATGACATCCGTACAAAACATGACGCATCACTTAAGCGCACGTCCACTCCATGAACATTACGCGGAGTGGTTAAAACATGCTCGCCAGACAGATGGATGGCCAGGGTGTTATGCAAACGTCACACGTTGCAATTTGCAACCCGACCCCCTCCGTTCGGAGGAATTTTAGAGACGGTCCTGTCATCACCAGACCAAATCTCATCCCTAAATGCAGAAGTCCAAGAGCTTCTGATAAAAGAAGTAATCTCCAGAGTTCCCAACGGAGAGAAAAACACAGGGTTTTACTCACGTTACTTCCTGGTTCCCAAACGGACCAGAGGGATGAGACCGATTTTGGATCTGTCAGCTTTCAACAAGGTGATCATGGACAGACCGTTTCACATGTTGACAACCAGACAGCTGTTGGACAACATCCAGAGAAACGACTGGTTTGTTTTCCGTCGACCTGAAAGATGCTTATTTTCACATACCAATCATCCCAAAACACAGAAAATTCCTGCGTTTCTCCTTTCAAGGGATGAAGTATCAGTACAACAGGCTGCCGTTCGGTTATCCTCTCGCGCCTCATACGTTCTCAAAGTGTGTGGAGACAGCCCTGCATCCGTTACACAGAGCAGGGATGAAAGTTTTGTTTTACCTGGACGACCTGCTGCTGCTGTCACGCTCCAGACAGGAAGCAGTGATGCAGGCTCAGGTGTTGACATCACACCTGTTAAATTAAATTTTCCTGGCCCAGACAATTGTTTATCTGGGAGTGGAGCTAACTCAACCACCATGAGGGCTCGTTTATCACAAACGAGAATCGACACTTTAAAAGACCAGCTCCGTCACGTAAGACCTGGCAAAGTGGTAACAGCTGTTTTCCATCATGAAGCTGTTAGGAATGATGTCATCAGCTCACACAGTTGTCCCGCTGGGTTTATTGCACATGAGATGCCTCCAGAGGTGGTTTGCACGTCTGCGTGTGGATCCAGAAAAACAAAAGAGATGGATGATCACTGTTCCTCCCTCCGTGAGAGCAGACCTCCGACACTGGGGAAACACCCTGGTTCTGTCGGAGTGAGCCCACGTCAGCAAACCCACGTCACACGTGTCAGTCTTCATGGACGCGTCGCCGTCAGGCTGGGGGGGGACATGCCTATCTCAAGCAGTAGGGGGCGCTGTGGCCCCATCACACATCTTCCCAAATAAATGTTTTGGAGTGTCGCACGGTGCTGAACGTGATTCAACACTTTGCTCCTGTGCTGCAGAATCAACACGTTTTGATTCACACAGACAACAAGGTGAATGCTGCTTACATAAACCGACAGGGGGTGTGCGCTCAGCCCAGATGTTACACATTGCACGAAAGCTACTGTGTTGGGCTCACCAAAATCTGCTCTCCTTCAGAGCAGTTTACATACCCGGTGTTCTGAACAAAGGGGCAGATGTAATGTCCAGGGGCGGTCCACGTCACGGGGACTGGACTCTCCATCCAGACCTGATGACTCAGACGTGGCAGAAATTTGGCAAAGCAGCTGTGGACCTGTTTGCGACACGAGAAAACGCTCAGTGTCAACTATGGTTTTCTCTGAGCCCGCGAGACGAACCACCGCTGGGATGGATGCGTTTGCCCACAGCCCATGGCCCAAAACGCTTATGTATGCATTTCCTCCACCTCCTCTGATTTTAAGGTTCCTGAACCGAGTTCAGGAGGAGGGATTCACAGCTCTCCTGGTGGCCCCCGAACGCGTGAATGCGTCATGGTTCCCAGTCCTGCAACGCCTGCTGTCGGGGCGCCCGTGGAAACTGCCATGGAGGGATGATGCTCTCCTCAAGGCAGGAGAAGCGATCAGGAGTTACGCAGAAATAGGCCAGCACCTGTGGGTCTAGCCGCTGAGCGGATCCGCTTAGAGAGGATGGGTCTCCCACAGGATGTAGTGCGCACAATCCAGGATTCACACGCTGCATCTACCACAGCATTGTACACATCAAAGTGGACAGTTTTTCAGCGCTGGTGTACAGAGAAAGGTGTAGAGGCCATCTCATGTCCACTAGGTGGCATGCTGTCCTTTCTACAACAGCTGATGGACAGAAATTTGGCGTCCAGCACGATTAAAACGTACGCTGCAGTCATCTCTTCCTGCCACGAAGGGCTCGGAGACAGAACAGCCTTTAATCATCTGCTGATGAAGCGTTTTCTAAAAGGTGTACAGAGACGCAGGTCTGTTTCACCCACTTGCTCCACAGTGGGTTTTAACGCTGGTCCTGCGAGCCCTGATCAAAGCTCCATTTGAGCCTCTGGATCAGGTCCCAATTAAATTCTTGTCTCTTAAAACAGCCCTGCTGCTGGCTTTAACATCCGCTAAGAGGGTGAGTGATTATCTGCCTTCTCCGTCGCTCCGTCATGTCTTAGAATTCAGGCTGACGGCAACTCAGCTGATTTAAGACCAAATCCAGCTTTATGCCTAAAACATCACGAGCTCTTTAAAATCAAGGGTGATATCGTTGGAGGGGTTTTTCCCTTCCCCCCACAAATCAGAAGAAGAGGCGTTTTTCCATCTTCTCTGTCCGGTGCGGGTGTTGACGTGTTACATAACACGCACAGCTGCAATGCGTCAAACTCAACATTTGTTTGTGCATTACAGAGATGCACCTGCAGATCGCCCGTTATCCACCCAGCGCTTGTCACACTGGCTGTGTGAGGCCATTTCTGAAGCCTACAGAGCATCAGATTTAGAGCCTCCTGTCAACCTCAGAGCACACTCGACCAGGGGTACTGCATCTTCCACTGCCTTGCATAATGGTATGACAATGCAGGACATTTTGCACTGCGACCGCATGGTCAACACCCTGCTCATTCATTTGCTTTTATCTACGTGATGTGACAGCCCGTTCCATGACGCATTCTGTCCTTAGTGTTTTACAGAATGAATATTGTTGTTTTATGGAACTCCGTTTAACTCACATCTGTCTGCATGCATTACAGTGGGAGATGTTGGTATCAGTCACAAGTTGTGATTGTTATTTTGGTTCTATTGTCACTAATCAGTTCATGATTATTGTTACCAATCAGTTCATTTGATTATAATCAGCTCTCCTGTTATTATTAATCTGTTCATACTGTTCAGCCATAACCGGTTGGTTCATGGCTCTTTTCAGCATATTTTCCCTCCCCGTTTAATTTTTTTCCAGGGCATTCATGCATTCAGAACGCATAGTTACACAACATGCGTCTGTGCATGGCACACATAATTACGCAATGCGTAATTACGCACATGGGGAGCTGAGTGACAAGACGTTTTTTTGGGCAAGCTTCTGCTTCATATGGTGTTCGAATGGACCCAGTGAGGCGAGGACCACATCTGCTTCGCCCTTAACCCATCAGCGACAGCCTTAAAGGGCGAAGCTTATACGATATAGAACAGTGGTTACGTACTGTAACCCCAGATTCTATGAGTATAAGCGTAGCCCTTTAAGCGTCGGGCCTCACTGGCTCCTAAGTGGCTGAAGAAAAAGCTATTTGGGAGCCGATTACCCGCTCTTAATGTAATTTATACGGACCGGGTGGGGCCCACACAGCAGGTGGGCGTGGACTAAATTTTTTCAGTGTAATTCTTCGCATAACGGGATAACCCATCAGCGACAGCCTTAAAGGGCTACGCTTATACTCATAGAATCTGGGGTTACAGTACGTAACCAACGACTCTGACTCTGGCTCTCTGATACTTTCTATTTTTATATTGGCACATAGCCAAGCAGTGTAAGTGGTCAGAGATGAGTGCTGCTAATCATCCAAACACGCACAGGTAATCACATAGCACTTTCTGTGCTCCATAACTCTGGAGAACACACTGAAGAACAATAAGTCTGAATGGGTTTGTTCAACAAGTGTGTGCATTTGTGTGTACGTGTACTGTGTGTGTGTTTTATGTTTACATTGGTTTTGAAAAGTCACATTGTAAGGCCACATTTACTTCAAAGAAAAAGATTAAAGGTTAAGCACATTTGTTGATCAACTAATAGATTAATTTAAATCAGTGTAATGTTCCCAGTAGTAAAGGTAACGCAACTGTGTGTGTGTGTGTGTGTGTGAGTGTGTGTGTGTGTGTGTGTGTGTGTGTGTGTGTGTGTGTGTGAGTGAGTGAGTGAGTGAGTGAGTGAGTGAGTGAGTGAGTGAGTGAGTGAGTGAGTGAGTGAGTGAGTGAGTGAGTGAGTGAGTGAGTGAGTGAGTGAGTGAGTGAGTGAGTGCGAGAGAGAGAGAGAGAGCGAGAGGGAGATTTGGATCTCATTAACTAAGTGGTGTGTGTTAAATTGATAAATGACGAATGATTGGCTCACACCCTCTCTTCCTGCCCTTTGACCTCAGCTGCTTCACTGAGCTGAAATGTTTAAATGGACCACACAGCAAATTGCAGTTCCCCCACAAAATGGATGGCCTCAAGTTTTTGATGTCATTCCTTTTCTGTAATGAAATAATGAACCATTCCAGTGACATATTAATTACACAGAGCTGGAGTTATCAGTGTACAACAAATGTGTTGTTGATACCAATAAGAAAAATAATTATATTTAGGTTTTACCATTAATAATAGCTTAAAAAATGTAAGTTATATATATATATATATATATATATATATGTGTGTGTGTGTGTGTGTGTGTCCCCTCCCTGGGCTGCCACTTTACCGTGGTGGAGGGGTTTGAGTGTCCCAATGATCATAGGAGCTATGCTGTCAGGGGCTTTATGCCCCTAGTAGGGTCAACCATGGCAGACAGGTCCTAGGTGAGGGACCAGACAAAGTGCAGCCGAAAGACGCCGATGATGACACAAAAAAATGGACCTAGTGTTCCCTTGCCCGGACGTGGGTCACCGGGGCCCCACTCTGGAGCCAGGCCTGGAGGTGGGGCACGCGGGCGAGCGCCTGGTGGCCGGGCTTTTACCAATGGAGCTCGGCCGGGCACAGCCCGAAGAGGAGACATGGGTCCCCCTTCCCATGGGCTCACCACCTGTGGGAGGGGCCAAAGGGGTCGGGTACAATGTGGGATTGGTGGTGGCCGAGGGCGGGGACCCTGGCAGTCTGATCCTCAGCTACAGAAGCTGGCCATAGGGACGTGGAATGTCACCTCACTGGTGGGGAAGGAGCCTGAGCTGGTGTGTGAGGCTGAGAGGTTCCGGCTAGAAATAGTCGGACTCACCTCTACGCATGGCTCGGGCTCTGGAACCAGTTTCCTTGAGAGGGGTTGGACACTCTTCCACTCTGGAGTTGCCCCTGGTGAGAGGCATCGAGCAGGCGTGGGCATACTTATTGCCCCCCAACTTGGTGCCTGTGTATTGGGGTTCACCCCAGTGAATGAGAGGGTGGCCTCCCTCCGCCTACGTGTGGGGGGACGGGTTCTGACTGTCGTTTGTGCTTATGCACCAAACGGCAGTTCCGATTATCCACCCTTTCTGGAGTCCTTGGAGGGGGTACTGGAAAGTGCACCTTCTGGGGACTCCCTTGTTCAGCTGGGGGACTTCAATGCTCACGTGGTCAATGACAGTGAGACCTGGAGGGGTATGGTTGGGAGGAACGGCCCCCCTGATATGAACCAGAGTGGTGTTCTGTTGTTGGACTTCTGTGCTCGTCATGGATTGTCAATAACGAAACCCTTGTTCAAGCATAAGGGTGTCCATATGTGCTCTTGGCACCAGGACACCCTAGGCCGCAGTTCGATGATCGACTTTGTCATCGTCTCATCTGATCTGCGGCCACATGTCTTGGACACTCGTGTGAAGAGAGTGGCGGAGCTGTCAACTGATCACTACCTGGTGGTGAGTTGGCTCCAATGGTGGGGGAGGATGCCGGTCAGACCTGGCAGACCCCAACGTATTGTGAGGGTTTGCTGGGAACGTCTGGCAGAGTCTCCTGTGAGACGGAGTTTCAACTCCCACCTCCGGGAGAACTTTGAACATGTTCCGAGGGAGGTGGGGGACATTGAGTCTGAGTGGACCATGTTTCGTGCCTCTATTGTCGAGGCGGCTTACCAGAGCTGCGGCTGCAAGGTTGTCGGTGCCTGTCGTGGCGGCAACCCTCGAACCCGATGGTGGACACCGTCGGTGAGGGATGCTGCCAGGCTGAAGAAGGAGTCCTATCTGGCCTTTTTGGCCTGTGGGACCCCGGAAGCAGCTGATGGGTACCGGCAGTCCAAGCGACATGCGGCTCGGGTGGTTGCTGAGGCAAAAACTCAGGCATGGGAGGAGTTCGGAGAGGCCAAGGAGAACGACTTCCGCATGGCTTCGAGACGATTCTGGTCCACCATCCGGCGTCTCAGGAGGGGAAAGCGGTACGCCACCAACACTGTTTATAGTGGGAGTGGTGTGCTGCTGACCTCAACTCGGGATGTTGTGGGTCGGTGGGCGGAATACTTTGAAGACCTCCTCAATCCCACCGGCACGTCTTCCACTGAGGAAGTGGAGCCTGGGGACTCTGGGTCGAGCCCTCCAATCTCTGGTGCTAAGATCACCGAGGTGGTTAAAAAGCTCCTCGGTGGCAGGGCCCAAGGGGTGGATGAGATTCGCCCAGAGTTCCTTAAGGCTCTGGATGTTGTAGGGTTGTGTTGGCTTACGTGACTCTGCAATATTGCGTGGACATCGGGGGAAGTTCCCCTGGATTGGCAGACCGGGGTGGTGGTCCCCCTATTCAAAAAGGGGGGCCGTAGAGTGTGTTCCAACTACAGGGGAATCACGCTCTTAAGCCTCCCTGGTAAGGTCTATTCGGGGGTTCTGGAGAGGAGGGTCCATCGGATAGTCGAACCTCGGATTCGGGAGGAGCAGTGCGGTTTTCGTCCTGGCCGTGGAACACTGGACCAGCTCTACACTCTCAGCAGGGTCGTGGAGGGTGCGTGGGAGTTTGCCCAACCAGTCTACATGTGCTTTATGGACTTGGAGAAGGCGTTCGACCGCGTCCCTCTGTGGGGGGCCCTGTGGGGGGTACTCTGGGAGTATGGGGTACCGGGCCCTTTGATACGGGCTGTTAGGTCCCTGTATGACCGTTGTCAGAGTCTGGTCCGCATCGCCGGCAGTAAGTCGGGCTTGTTCCCGGTGAGAGTTGGACTCCACCAAGGTTGCCCTTTGTCACTGATTCTGTTTCTGTCACTTTTATGGACAAAATTTCTAGGCGCAGCCAAGGTGTTGAGGGGATCCGTTTTGGTGGCCTTAGGATTGCGTCTCTGCTTTTTGCAGAAGATGTGGTCTTATTGGCTTCATCAGATCGTGATCTACAGCTTTTGCTGGAGCGGTTCGCAGCCGAATGCGACGCGGCCGGGATGAAGATCAGTTCCTCGAAATCCGAGGCCATGGTCTTGAGCCGGAAAATGGTAGAGTGCCCTCTCCGGGTCAGGGAGGAGGTCCTACTCCAAGTGGAGGAGTTGAAGTATCTTGGGGTCTTGTTCACGAATGAGGGAAAAATGGAGCGTGAGATCGATAGGCGGATAGGTGCAGCGTCTGCAGTGAAGCGGGCGCTGTACAGGTCTGTCGTGGTGAAGAGAGAGCTGAGTCAAAAGGCGAAGCTCTCAATTTACCGATCGATCTACGTTCCCACCCTCATCTATGGTCACGAGCTTTGGGTTGTGACAGAAAGAATGAGATCTTGGATACAAGCGGCTGAAATGAGTTTTCTCCGCAGGGTGTCTGGGCTCTCCCTTAGAGACAGGGTGAGAAGCTCGGTCATCAGGGAGGGACTCAGAGTAGAGCCGCTGCTTCTCCACGTCGAGAGGAGCCAGTTTAGGTGGCTTGGGCATCTGTTCAGGATGCCTTCTGGACGCCTCCCTGGTGAGGTGTTCCGGACACGTCCCACCGGAACAAGGCCCAGAGGAAGACCCAGGACACGCTGGAGGGACTATGTTTCTCGGCTGGCCTGGGAACGCCTCGGGATTCCCCCGGAAGAGCTGGCCCAAGTGGCTGGGGAGAGGGAAGTCTGGGCCTCCCTTCTTAGGCTGCTACCCCCGCAACCCGACCCCGGATAAGCGGAAGAACATGGATGGATATATATGTGTGTGTTCCCTCAGTGAGGACTAACCTTGGCAAAAGGGCCTTCTCCTACTCCGCTCCTGTTTCCTGGAATATCTTGCAAAAAGAGCTGAAGCTCTCAACCTTGACCTCTCTAAGGGTGCATTCACACTAGCCCTGTTTATTCCGCTTTAATCAAACTCTAGCTCGTTTTCCTAGAAAGTCCGGCTCGTTTAGGGAGTTGTGAACGCACCATCGAACTCTGTCACGGAACAAAAAGGCGAACTCTGGCCCGGGCTAAAACCTAGGTCTCGGTCCGGTAGAAGCGAACTCCAGCGCGGTTCGAGTACAGTGTGAATGTAAACAGACCGAGCCCCGCTCCGCAGGGTAAACAAACACGCATTTCTCTGACCTTATATGGAGCCGTCAGCTGCCTTGTGTGGAAAATCAAAATTCTCCATGGTCTTCTGTCTCATCTTCTGTTCATGCTGTCCATTTTTGAAAAATGACAAAATACAACTCCTAAAACTGCTAAAACTTGATGCCACTTCGTTTTTATTTTTATTTACAGAAGAAGAAGAAGTATCTTCAGAGGTTTTTGTGTCGTTTCTTTCAGTAGTTCTTGGTGCAGCGCCCCCTCAGGCGAGCGGGGGAACGGGTTGGTTCAAGAGGTTGACTCGACTGCACAGTGCAGTGTGAATGCAAATGCACCAGCTCAAATGTAAACAAAAGCTCATGAATATTGGTCCTGAACCAAACCGAGTCTACCGGACTATCTGGTGTGAAAACGACCTAAGTGGCTTTAAGCATCTGTTGGACTCCTGGCAAGAACCAATGCAGACATGTTCCTGTTTTTAGATTTCTACATTTGCCTTATAATCTAGCTGTTTTTTGCTACTTTGTTTTGCCATCTTATTTTAATTTGTAAAAAAAAAAAAAATTGTATGCGTCTTTTATGATTGTTGTTGGTGTCCACTTTTGTCATCACTCTTTGTTGACATCAGGTCTCTCTTGTAAATGAGTCTTCGAGACTCGGTGGGATTAATCTTTCTAAATAAAGGTTGAACGAATATCTCAGATGAAAGTGTGCAGTTTTTTGCATTGCAGTGTGTTCTTCGGGGCTCCTCAAATAACTTTTTCAGTCTCTTCTATGGAAGAAAACATCACTTTATAAGGTTTTGAAAGTTTGAATTGAGGCTGCAGTAGCTTGGTGGTCAGTGCCGTGGTCTTGTAATCTTGAGGTTACAGGTTCGGGCCCAGGTTGCATAAAGAAGGGCATCCTGCGTAAAACAATTACCAAATGTTTCATGCGAGTTTGCTCACTGTGGCAACCCCTGAAGAAGGGAATGGTAAATGGACTGTACTTATATAATGCCTTTCTATCTTATAGAGACATTCAAAGCGCTTTACACTATGATCTGTGTCCTCATTTACCCATTCATACAGCACTCTACTAGATCTCTACAAAGCTAATTGAACAAACCATTCTTAAGAGACTAATCAGAGCTTTTGCACATTCATACACTGATGGGACACACATCAGAGGCAACGAGGGGTTCAGTGTCTTGCCCAGGGACACTTCGGCATGTGACTGCTGGTGGATTTGAATCCCCAACGCTTGCATTAGTGGATAACTGCTCTAATCACTCAGCCACAGCACACAAAGGGAGCAGCCAAAAGAAATGGGGGAGTGATGGCGCAGAGGTTAGAGAAGGCTGTCTGTGATCGGAACATGGTCGGTTTGATCCCAACAACATGTTGGTGGGAAATATGAGACACCCACACCAGTGTTTCCTCTACTACTATACAAGCAGGGTGCCCCGCCTTTTCCACAGAACCGAGCGCCCCGCCTACCGAACCGAACTGTATGCAATTTTTCATATTTGCTCATTTATTGAATAAAGTTTATTACATTACAGTTACCTTACTGGCTCTAAATATGAACAAGTTGAGCACATACAAATAGTCAAAACTTTATTTTAGTTGTTATAAGTTTGTTTAGGATTGAAATTTGCAGATATTTAAGATATGAAAAATAAAAAATGAACAGAGACATATCTTCGCTATAATTTTGATAAATTTATAAAACTTCATTCACATACGCATCATCACTAGGCATAGTGTCACACACAGATTTCATCACCCCAGCTTCAAGGTGAAGGTCACAAGTCAAAGGCAAGTTATTCAAAGTCTTTGCTCGTCCAGGCCGTTGCTATAGAGCACGGGTCACCGACATGGTGACCGCGTGCACCTGGTTGCACGCAGAGACCACCTGAGTTGCCTGCAGGGCATATTCTAAAAAAAAACCCTCAATATCAAGGAGCACTGCCTAAAAATCGTCATTATCCATCCATCCATTATCGTCCGCTTGTTCCGAAGTCGGGTCGTGGGGGCAGCGGCTTGAGCAGGGAATCCCAGACATCTCTTTCCACAGCCATCTCTTCCAGCTCTTTTGAAAGAATTCCAAGGCGTTCCCAGGTCAACCGAGAAACATAGTCTCTCCATCGTGTCCTGGGTCTTCCCCGGGGTCTCCTCCCATTTGGATATGCCTGAAGCACCTCCCTAGGGAGATGTCCAGGGGGGAACATTACCAGATGCCCGAATCACTCAACTGGCTCCACTCGATGTGGAGAAGCGGCGTTTCTATTTCGAGTCTCTCCCTGATAACCAAACTTCTCACCCTATCTCTAAGGGAGAGTCCAGCTACCCTAGGGAGGAAACTCATTTCCCCCACCTGTATCCGCAATCTCATTCTTTCGGTCACTACCCAGAGGTCATGACCATAGGTGAGGGAAGGAACGTAAACCAACCGGTAAACAGAGAGATTTGGCTTACAGCTCAACTCTCACTTCACCACAACGGACCAGTACAGAGTCCGTAATACTGCAGACGCTGCACCAATCCATCTGTCAATCTCACGCTCCATTCTTCCCTCACTCGTGAACAAAACCCCAAGATACTTGAACTCCTCCGTAGAGGCAGAACCTCACCCTTGATCTGGAGAGAGCAATCTACCCTTTTCCGGTTGAGGACCATGGCCTCAGATTTGGAGGTGCTGATTCTCATCCCAGCCGCTTCACACTCGGCAGCAAACCGCTCCAGTGAGAGCTGAAGATTACAGCACGATGATGCCAACAGGACCAGATCATCTAAAAAGGCAGAGATGGAATCCTGAGGCCACTGAACCGAAAACCCTCTGCCCACTGGCTGCACGGAGAAATTCTGTCCATAAAAGTTATGAACAGAATCGGTGACAACAGGCAGCCCTGGCAGAGTCCAACTCCCACCCTGAAGGGGTCCGACTTACTGCCGTCAATGCAAACCAAGCTCTCGCACCACTTGTATAGTGACGGGCCCCCAATCCCACACTCACAGAGCACCCCCCATAGTGTACAATTCAATTCAATTCAGTTTATTTATATAGCACCAAGTCACAACAAAGTTGACTCAGGGCACTTTATAGAAACATTCACATACATAAAAGCCAATTAGTAAAGTTCTCTATCTAAGGAATCTCGAGGAACACAATCGAATGCCTTCTCCAACTCCACAAAGCACATGTAGACAGGATGGGCAAACTCCCAAGACCCCTCGAGGATCCTAGTGAGGGTAAAGAGCTGATCCAGTGTTCCTCAGCCAGGACGGAACCCATATTGTTCCTCCTGGATCTGATCTGAAGTTTGACCAACGATAGGACTCACCTCACCAGTACCCTTGAATAGACCTTTCCAGGGAGGCTAAGGAGCGTGATGCCCCTATAATTGGAGCACACCCTCCGGTCCCCCTTTTTGAAGAGGGGAACCGCCACCCCAGTCTGCCAATCCAGTGGCACTGCCCCCGATGTCCACGTGATGTTGCAAAGGCGTGTCAACCAAGACAGCCCCACAACATCCAGAGCATTAAGGAAATCAGGGTGAATCTCATCCACTCCCGGAGCCCTGCCGCCTCAGAGCTTTTAACTACCTTGGTGACCTCAGCCAAAGTTATGGATGGATCAACCCCAAAGTCCCCCGACTCAGCTTCCTCTATGGAAGACATGCTGGTGGGATTGAGAAAGTCCGAGAAGTATTCCTTCCACCTCCCGACGACATCACTGGTTGAGGTCAACAGCAGCCCACCTTCACTGAATACAGTTTTAGTAAAGTGATGCTTTCCCCTCCTCAGCCATCTAATGGTTTGCCAGAATCTCCTCAGAGTTGACCAAGAGTCGCTATCCAAGGTCTCAATGAACTCCTCCCACATCCAAGCTTTTGCCTCAGAAACAGCCATGGCTGCAGACCACTCGGCCCCTTCGGTACTCCTCAGCTGACTCTAGAGTCCCACTGGCCAACAAGGTCGGATAGGACTCCTTCGTCAGCTTGACAGCCTCCCTAACCCGGGGTGTCCACCACCGAGTTCGTGGATGGCCACCGAAAGAAGCACCGACAACCTTGCGGCTACAGCTCAAGGCAGCTACATCAACAAGTGAGGTGCGGAACATGGCCCACTCAGACTCAATGTCCCCCACCTCAGCTGGGATGCGGTTAAAGCTCTCCTGGAGGTGCGAGTTGAAGATCTCTCTGATGGGTTCTTCTGCCAGGCGTTCCCAGCAAACCTTCACTACACGTTTCGGTCTACCGGGTCTGTCCAGCATCTTCCCCCACCATCTGACCCAAATCACTACCAGGTGGTGATCAGCTGACAGATCAGCTCCTCTCTTGACCCGAGTGTCCAAAACTAACGGTCGCAAATCAGATGACACAACTATGAAGTCTATCATCAATCTATGACCTAGGGCATCCTGGTGCCAAGTGCACTTATGGACACCCTTATGTTTGAACATGGTGTTTGTGATGGACAAACTATGACTAGCACAGAAGTCCAACAACAGAACACCACTTGGGTTCAGATCAGAGGCCGTTCCTCCCAATCACGCCCCTTACCCACGTGGGCATTGAAGTACCCCAGCAGAATTTTAAAAAAATCGTCATTAATTAAATGTTTTTATATTTAAGTAATAACATTTGCAAAGATGTAGGTTTGAAGTGAAAATAATTACTGAAAGCTTTGAAAATAAAATGTTTTATGTACGCAGCTTAGCAACCTTATCTGGAGTCAAAGTTCTGAATGATGCAGAGATGCACTAAGATCTCTGCGAGCGGCACAGCTGCAAACTATTGTTACCTCGCTGAGTGGAGGGGAAATGGCAGTAAAGAAAACTTTTTTTTTTACAGTGATTGGGAGGAAGAGGTTTTTTTAACAGTTGCGAAAGACAAATATGTGCGTGTCTCATTTGTGGGGCGACTGTGGCGACACCAAAATGCTGCAATGTGGAGCGACACTTCACCAGCTAACACATTAGCTTTAATGCTAACTTCCTGCCTAGCAGGGCATGATGGGCAGAAAAACAGCGTGAGTTAAAGGCAGCTTTGAGCAAACAGCAGTCTTTCTTGATGAGGCATTTTCACATGTGGAGGTCTTGATAGAAGCAATAAACAATGTAAAAAGTATCCAACATTTTTCAGTCAGGTCATCTGGACAGTTTCTTTTTTTGTGCTGAAAAGTTTCGCCTTCAATCCGGAAGGCTTCATCAGTCAAGGAAACACACAACAAAACTGATTCTTCCCCCAACTGCTTACCCCAAAGTGGAACAAACCAGTTTTGCTTGTGATAAGATGGTCTTTTTGGTATGCCCCTCCTCCATTGCCGGCCCTCTTCCTTGTTGACAGTCGTGTCAAACTGGTTGAAAACAACAAAGTTTGACACGCTCAATAATCCAGGTATACAATCCCAACATTTTTCAGTCAGGTCATCTGGACAGTTTCTTTTTTTGTGCTGAAACGTTTCACCTTCGATCCGGAAGTCAAGGAAACACACAACAAAACTGATTGTTTCCCCAACTGCTTACTCCAAAGTGGAACAAACCAGTTTTAAGAAACTGTTTTTTTTTGTTTTTGTTTTTTTCCCCCCCTTGTCCCGTCTGGCATTGTGACACTTAGAATTGTTGTCTGAGTGTCAAAGTGATGCTCAACAGATTTACTTTCACAAGCAGAGCATTATGGCTGGCCTTAATGCTCCACTTGATATATAAATTTAATTTTATTAGAATATGCTTTGGGTTTGTTCCAGATGTAATGGACATGGGGACAGAAAACAAAGAAGATAACAAAGCAGAAAAGTGAGAGAAGAATTAAAATGTAAAGAAGGAGATAGGAATAGAGGAGAGAGAGAGGGATAGAGAGAACACATATCAACATCATTGAAGTCTGCCTCTAGACCTGTGGAAAGAAAAAAAAAAAAAAACGAGAAACCACAACAACAAACAACTTATATAATGATACTTATAACATCATTAGAAAGTATTTTATACAGTACATGGTAATACAATATATATTTGATGGCCACCACAACCCAACTGAGTGTGTATCTGATAAACACCTGAATCTAAACACCTGTGTGAGCATACTTATCACTATAAGGTTTCTCCATAAAAATGTTCAATAGTGGATGTGGGGACCCATAAACCCGTCCCCACAGGACACAAAGGTAACACAGGGAAGATCGGAACCACAGACACACAGCGGTCCCCAAGCCCGGAACTCCGGGAGTCCCCCAACAGGAACACCCACACCCCCCAGAGAGAGAAGCAAAGGGAAGCCCCGGGCGATCCCCAGCAATCACAATGCAGAAACCCCCAGGAGGCTATAGCGACGAGTCAACAGGCCCCGCCGGCAACCCGCCCCTCCAGAGTGGATCCGGCCATGGACACCAAGCCCCGAGTCCCGAGGTCATACCACCCCCCAACAGAGGCCCGACAGAGCCAGGGTGCCCAGGCCCCCCGCAGGCAGCCACCAGGGCGGGCCCGCACACACCCCACCACCCAGCCCCAGCTGCTGAGAGCCGCCAATGCACCGGCGGCAGGGGGGCCTACCACTGGAGGGGAGCACGACACACTAAATGGGGGGCCAAAACTGATCCGAGAGGGGGGCCACCCAAAATCCAACCTGAGACAAACAGGCACACAGAGACAGCCCGACACAGCCTCTGTCGGCCCGTCCATGCGCCTCACCCGCCCAACAGTGACCGCAAGCCGGCCCCAGGCCGGGGGCCAGAGCAGCAGGGAGCAGCAGCTGAGGATGGCCGGCCCAGCACACCAATGCATCCCTAAAGCCCCACACCACAGGCCCAGAGAAGCCCCGGCATGCCACCCATGCAATCAGTATCAGTATTAATTGTACATTTAAAAATACAAAGTTTTCAAAGTTTTACAAAGTATTTCAAATGTTACTGTTTGAGATTACAATACAGTAACATACTGTAAATGTTTATGCTTGTCTTTAACCTTTATTTTTGGAAATGTTTTATGCTTGAATATCTGTTTATTGCTATAGTAAATCATCAAATAGGTCCTCCTTTTTCCCAATCAGGGTCGGGGTGGGGGCTGGAGCTTATCTCAGCTGCCTTTGGATGAAGACAGAGGACAGCGTGGACAGGCCTCCAGTCCATCACAAGGACACAGACAAAGAGACAAACAACCATTAACACTCCCAGACATCTAGAGTAATTTAGAGTCACACAGAAGAGCTCCAAAGGGGATTCAAACTGAGAACTTCGGTTCGGTAGGCAGGGCGCTGCACCCTACTTGTATAATGGTAGGGGAAATGCTGGGTCCTGTGTTGGATTTCTGACCTGTCCAAGGCATAGCCCGCCTATCACAGTGATGGCTGGATATGTACCCCTATCAGTAACTCTACTTCTTCAGGTGGCCAAGGCGAGCTGGACTAGGAAGTTCAGTCCTCACCTCTTTCTACAGGTGTGCAGTGGAGAACATATTGTGTTCCAGCATCAACATGTGGCATGGAGGCTGCACAGCTGCAGAAAGAAAAGCTCTGCAGAGAGTGGTGAAGGCTGCACAGAAGTCTGTTGGAGTCAGCCTCCGCACTATCACAGACATCTACACCTCCAGATGCAGGAAGAGGACCACCTGCATAATGAAGTACCCCACTCACCCAGCACACACACATTTTTTGCCCCACTCCCCATCAGGCAGGAGGTTGTGGAGCATTAAGTGTAGAACCACTAGGCTGAGGAACAATTTCTACCTTGAAACTGGTAGACTCATGAATCCCTAATCAGGATTATCACTGTGAAGAATAAAGAATCACTGTAATGCCACTTTAACTGGTGATATGTGACTTATATGTGCTGCAGATTATCCATGCTGCTGATCTCATGCGGCTGACTATCTCATGCTGTTGTATATATACATACCCATCTATTCACCATAGACTCATGTTCAGGCTGCTGTTTAATATACCATACTCAAAAAGCGTTCAATATAAAAACAACTGGACTTTATTTTGTAACAGAAGACGTTTCGCTCCTCATCCGAGGAGCTTTCTCAATTCAAAGAGCAGAGAGTGAGAGATACAGGTTATAAGGCTCAGTGAGATAAGACACACACACACACACACACATACTGTATATGTAGATTGGCAGATGAGGAGCGAAACGTCTTCTGTTACAAATAAAGTCCAGTTGTTTTTGTATTGAACACTTTTTGAATTCATCATGTCCTGGATGACTGAGAATCTTCACCAGAATATACCATACTATTTTACATTATTAGTGTTTAGCGTATATCTTAGATCTTTATTGTATTGCTTAGCATTCGTTTAGAATTAATCTACAGTAAGTGTATATCTTAGATCCTTATATACTGTTTCTTTATATATTTTACACTTTTGCTATTTTTGGGTGTAACTGGGACCCTGTGTACACAATTTTGTTCCACCTCATGTACCACATGTGATGTGAATGACAATAAACATACTTCAAATTGAACTATGACACGAAAAGGAAAGCAGGTGAGGATAATGGATGGATGGAGTTTGCCAGCATCATGTAGAAATATTTCCAGCACTTTTTGTGCAATGCTCATGTCATTAGAATGCAACATGAAATTCAACTGTACATTCATATCAAAAAGTCCAGACAAGCTTGTTAAATCATGGTCAAATTTAAGCTTGTTTGGTTCAACAAGTAGGGTCTTTGTATCTCATGTTTAAATAATAACTGCGCCACACATAAAACAGCATTGTATTCAACATGAAAAGCACACAGAAAGTGGCTTAAGATTTTTTAACTAGGTAAGCACTGTTAAGAGTAATGTGTTCAGCCAGAATGAGCAGGAGAGCAGCATCCACCATGAACATTTGTATGTACTGTACCATAAAACTGAAAGCTGGGCCATGCCTACCCTCTACTGGATGGAATAAAAATGTCACGTTTGAAATTCAAACCTGCACACACAACACAGTTCTTACTGGACACGGTATATTGCATCTATATTACAGTACAAGGCACCAGGGAGATGTAAAGAGCAGCACTTTAGGAGGTCAAACCAGGATAAGAAGATGTTTTTCTCCTTACGCTGTCAGAAAGCATGGCGAAAGTTGTGCGGGGGGGGGGGGGGGG
>NC_056507.1:39632295-39633935 GCF_014905685.2 Nematolebias whitei
AAATCAATGAAATGACAGTTTCTGTCCCATAAGGTCCTTAAGTTCAGGATTTGACCTCAGGCCTAGTTCACTACAAGTAGAATGCCCATAAATCTGGCCATTTTTGACATGGAAAGTACCAGCAGGACTCAAGGCTGACAAGAAAGAACAGTATGCCTGAAGAAAATCAACAATTGTGTCACAAACGGGTTTTTGGATTCTTAATAAGCCAGACACAGGAGTGCAAAAACAAGAACAGTTTTTATTAATTAATCTGCTGGTTGCTTCTCAGTCTGTACGTGGCAGGTGAAATCCAGAAGCGTGGTCTGATTGTCATAGCAGGGGTCAAGCACATTGAAGCGAGAAGCAAGAACAGGGCCGAGTCGTGATCCAAAAGAGTAGTCAAGGGAGAGCAAGAGTCGTTACCATGGTCAGATATGCAGACAAATCCAGAAAAGGGCAAGGCAAGGCTAGGAGTCAAAAAACAGGTGAGGGTTCAAGACAAGACAAGGCAAAGATACAAAGCTATGGAACAAGGTACTATGGTAAAAAGCTTCATTATCAGGGACCATGAGTGGTGTTTATATCACGTTTCTGTGCCCAGCTGCCATGTTTTGTTCCCCCTTCATGCCACAGCTCCTTTGTTTTCATGTTTCTGTTTATTATTTCATATTTTGCTTAGTCATGTGTTGCTTCAACCACTTTCTTTCAAATTTTCAAACCAGGCCTCTCCAAACTCCTCCCATGCCCGAAGTTTTGCCTCAGCGACCACCCGAGCCGCATGTCGCTCGGACTTCCGGTACCCATCAGCTGCTTCCAGGGTCCCACAGGCCAAAAAGGCCAGATAGGACTCCTTCTTCAGCCTGACAGCATCCCTCACCGACGGTGTCCACCATCGGGTTTGAGGGTTGCCGCCGCGATAGGCACCGACAACCTTGCGGCCGCAGCTCCGGTAAGCCGCCTCGACAATGGAGGCACGGAACATGGCCCACTTGGACTCAATGTCCCCCACTTCCCCCGGAACATGTTCGAAGTTCTCCCGGAAGTGGGAGTTAAAGCTTTGTCTCACAGGAGACTGCCAGACGTTCCCAGCAGACCCTCACAATACGTTTGGGCCTGCCAGGTCTGACCAGCATCCGCCCCCACCATCGGAGCGAACTCATCACCGGGTAGTGATCAGTGGACAGCCACTCTCTTAACCCGAGTGTCCAAGACATGTGGCCGCAGATCAGATGAGACGACGACAAAGTCGATCATCGAACCGCGGTCCAGGGTGTCCTGGTGCCAAGAGCACATATGGACACCATTACGCTTGAACATGGTGTTTGTTATAGACAATCCATGACGAGCACAGAAGTCAAACAACAGAACACCACTCAGATTCAGATCAGGGGGGCCGTTCCTCCCAACCACACCCCTCCAGGTCTCATTGTCATTGCCCACATGAGCATTGAAGTCCCCCAGCAGAACCAGGGAGTCAGTAGGAGATGCACTTTCCAGTACCCCCTCCAAGGACTCCAAAAAGGGTGGATAATCTGAACTGCCGTTTGGTACATAAACACAAACGACAGTCAGAACCCGTCCCCCCACACATAGGCAGAGGGAGGCCACCCTCTCATTCACCGGGGTGAACCCCAACACACAGGCACCAAGTTGGGGGG
>NC_056507.1:39634035-39637219 GCF_014905685.2 Nematolebias whitei
GGGGGGCAATTAGTACGCCCACGCCTGCTCGGCGCCTCTCCCCAGGGGCAACTCCAGAGTGGAAGAGTGTCCAGCCCCTCTCAAGGAAACTGGTTCCAGAGCCAGAGCCATGCGTAGAGGTGAGTCCGACTATTTCTAGCCAGAACCTCTCAACCTCACACACCAGCTCAGACTCCTTCCCCACCAGGGAGGTGACATTCCACGTCCCAATAGCCAGCTTCTGTAGTCAAGGATCAGACTGCCAGGGTCCTCGCCCTCAGCCATCACCCATCCCACATTGCACCCGACCCCTTTGGCCCCTCCCACAGGTGGTGAGCCCATGGGATGGGGACCCACGTCTCCTCTTCGAGCTATGAAAAGCAATTATGGACGCTTTAAATTTCACTATAACCACATAACAGTTTTAGGTGTTAGGTGAAACATCCTAAAGACAGTTCTTGGTGCTTTAAAGCAGTTCCTCCTTTTTATATTAAGTTGCCAAAAACATCTCTGGTTTTCTCTTCTTCAGTTGAGTTCCACTTGGTTTTATTTAAGTGCTGATTGTGGAAATTAGTCTATATGACAGATAGGTTAGACTAATAAAATCTACATTTAAACATTACTCCAGCTACATTGAAAAGGAGAAGCAAAATATTTTTGCGTAAAAATGTCAAGGACATGTCCTCAGTCAGCCAGAAGATGGCAGTAGAGGGAGCTTTAGTGGGTCTCCATCCTGCCTGGCTGTGATAAGCTGCTGTCCTTACAGAATTACATACCCTATTAATGTCTCGCTGTCCTCCATCCACAATGACCCACTGGCCTGCCCAAGGGTGTCAGAAGCATTCGTAATGTGGGGGGGACACAATGATGTGTGTAGGTGTGTGTGTATGCGCACGCGTATGCATGTGCACGTGTATAAAAAAAAGGTGTTCACTAGTGAACAAAAAAGCAACATTTCACCTAGATTTCCTTTAATTCCACATATTTGAAACATGTTTCTCATCAAGTTTGTGTAAATTCAGCTGTGGGTTTAAGAGACATTTTAACTTTAATACACTTTAATACAAAGCGTCAGGTCGGCATTATTTGTTTTTATAGAGAAATAAAAACATCACCACTAGACATTTTTACTTGTGTTCAACACGACTCATCTAAATGATGTTTCTTGTGAAGCTTGAGGACAATAAGGTGTGGGGATTTAAAGACATTTCAACTTTAATGCACCTGAACACACAGCGTCTCTTACACCTGCAGCGTCTTACAGCGTCACAGTTACAGCTGAGCTAAGATGCTACAGATGTAGCGCTCCTCTCAAGCATCCTCCTAACATGAATATATGTTTATGATAAACCCCCCGGTCAACAACTGCCTGCACAAAGCTCGCTAAACTGGCGAGCGAGTAACACAGAGGCTTCTTCATCTCCTCCACCTGTGCGCATTTTATGCCGAGACAGGAGGAGGCGCACAGAAACACTGCAGGTATTACACCATATTCTGTCACCACCGTATATTGTGACTGTGGCAACAGGCTGCTGTGTTTAGAGTTGGAGGTAACCAGGAAAACCTGGAGTGGAGTTTTAGTGGTTTGAGTATTCTCCTATTAATCAAGTGGAATGGATTTGTTCACGAAGAAAGAGAAACTGCGCCGCCTGAACTAATGTTTCATAGTAAGAGTGTGTGTGTGTGTGGGGGGGGGGGGGGGGGTGTCCAAATGAACGTTTTTGGAATGTGGGGGGACTTGTCCCCTTCACATATAATGGTTGCGTCGCCTATGGGCCTGCCACCACAGATCTGGATTGCCCTTCACAAGCTGAGACTACCTGTATAAATAAAGGCTAAATGAAAAAAAAAATTACATGAAACAAATAAATCCTTTATGGACCACACACAATCCATGAAAATGTCTCTTTAATTTTCTCTTGCTCTTACTCATCATTTGGTTTGACTACCAGCACAGCAGACTAGGCGTCTGAGAAAACAGCATGTCAATTCCTAACAATTAAGCTTAAACTCTCTCCCCGTCAGACAAACACTAAATTTGTGAAAGGGAACAAAACAACAACAGCTACTGGTAAATCAACTCTATTACCCCAAAAGCGTGCAAGTTAATGAGATGATTTATATTCAGTAATAGCAGATTAGAGTTCAGGCTGGGATGACAAGTTTCATGTTGTGACAATTATTTAAAAAAAAATCTGAGGTGGCAAATAATACACTATCCTCTTTAAATTGTTATTAAAAAGTGGAACTGAAATTGCAAGCTCCTTTTTTTGCCTTTTACATTCAAAAGTATTTGTGTCGTACTTCTATATTCAATCAGTCTGTCAGGCAGCATTAATCCTGGCACTGTGGCCACCAGGGGAAATCCTTCCCACTTAGAGGAAATGGATAATATCTTCTTACAATTGTTGGATTTCATGTTTTATCTTTTATGATTATTTTACTCAAGCGTGAAATTTTGGTTATAAAATGAGTGTGTCAATCTTTGAAGGTTTTTAATTACTTATAATCATTTAAATATTAATCAGTTACTTTGATTTGAATTACTTAGTTAAATAGAATATTAACTTCAGGTAGTTTGCTTAAATATAATCTAGTAGAAGTTCTCACTCACTCACACGCACACACACAGATGAGAGACACACACACACACACAATCACACACGCAGGGACTGACACGCACACACACAGATGAGAGACGCTGAGAGTCTCTGAACACATTTCAATGTAGTTTGCTTAAACATAATTAGTAAAGATAATAGAACTTAATATAGCTGACTAAACATAATTAGTAAAGATAGTAGAAAGTAACATTTAATCGTTTAACAAGCATTTAATCGTTTAACAAGTATGCTCAGCTCAAGAGAAAGTTAACTAACAAAGGACCATAAAACCATAAAACCTTATCTTTTTGGTATGTGACCTCCAAGGCCGAGGAGCCCCGTAACCATGACAACGGGGTGTTTAAACCAATCAGGAGCAGTCTCTGTAAAATAAGGGAAAGAGTCAGGACCGAGGTCGTTGCATTTTGCTGGAGGATTGCCATCATACAGGTCTGTCTGAGAAATGCCCGTGTATGCATACATGTAATTGTATCTTTGAACTTCTGAGTACTTGTAAACCCTGTCAAATAAATCTCTTTGAACTAAGGAACTGCTTCAGCTGTATTGAACGCCAATGTGGTTCTTATAAGCCACGACAGAAT
>NC_056507.1:39637319-39639841 GCF_014905685.2 Nematolebias whitei
ACGCTTGATTAAAATAATCATAAAAGATAAAACATGAAATCCAACAATATCTATTTTCTTTTCTACAGGACAGGTTGGAAGATCGACGATTCAAGTGAACTATATTACCTGTCTAACCTATTGTCTAACATATATTTTTGTTCCATTTTAAAGCTGATTAAATGTTTATTACACTGATGTTTTTGACTGTATGATGAATTATTGTGATATAACCAAAGGAATTTTTTCCTACGCATACGAATAAAAAAAACAACTGTTGAATGAAAAGATGAAAAAGATAGGGTCAGTTAGCAATAAGAGTTATTGTTTCAGCTCCTGAGTACAAAAAATGATCCATAAATCTGCTCTTTCCTGAGACTTCTACTCAGTTAAGTATCAAACACACATTAATACACTGAAAATCATGGCTGTTGAATCAAATGAATTAAAAGTGTTTCTTAAAACAAACAAAGGGGTGGAGAAATATTAATGCTAAAACAATAATTATTTGGTAGAATGAATGTATTGTATTGTATTCTCTTGTTCTTTTTACATATATTTTCAACAGGAAATGACTGCCAGCCATGTTTGACAAAACAAAGATGCTGCAGAAGCAGAGAAGCATGTGTTGGACAAAGAAGAAAATGCCCAAACGGTTGATTCAATTGCATGATTTAATATAAGCATGAAATCTAAAAGTTAGCAAATCCTTATCACTACTAACCTTAACAAATGTCTGCACATGAACTGCATGAACATGCACAGTCACGCAATCACCACATCGAAACTATAACAGGGAGGTGGATGACAATCAAAACTTTGAGTAGCTACAGCTTAATTTTGAAAACTTTTAACACCACGGCTTTTATATTACACAGTTAACAGCTTTTTACCAAGCTATTTCACTAAGCTACTTCACTAAGCTACTTCATTAAGATACTTCACTAAGCTATTTCACTAAGCTATTTCCATAAGCACGAATCAGGATGTTACAAAAGAAAAGGAGAAGGGAAGCATGTTTTCATTACAGGTGCTGAGAAAGGAGATGAGCGGATGACAAGGATTTCCAAAAGGAAATAACACGACACAAGGCGTGAGGGTCCACACCAGAAGTTCCAAGGCAAGCCGCACCTACTGCAATCAACATCGAGGGAAGCTCAACATGATTGCCATCACAAGCTCAAGACGACTCAGGACAGTGTTGCTTCAAAGATAAACATTGAACCTGATACTGAGAGAAAGGCAGAAAATGTCTGACTGTTTTGTTTTAAGTGATGCTAGAGGCATCGACACTGACAAACCATCTGCTGGAGAAGGTGAAGATCACCAAAGATCACCTAACACACGTCAACCATTCATCAGAACAAAAAGCAGCTGCCAGCAACAAGGAAACAAGACGTCAAGCCCAAGTTGAGTACGACACAACAAAAAACATCCCTTATAGGCCATTTATCTTACCAGCATTCACAATAACACATTCTTAAACACACTAAATCAAACCAAGCGTAGTACAAAAAAGGTATAATTTAAAAGAAAAAGAGATTCAGATGGGGAGTGGTGGCGCAGAGGTTAGAGAGGTGGGCTTGTGATCCGAAGATTGCCGGTTCACGCCCCGGCCCCGACAACATCAAAAATTGTGGGTGGGGTAGGTGAAACACCCACACCTGCCCCCACCCTCATTCGCCCCACTCTGGGCCAATGAGCAAGGTCCTTAACCCCACCATGTGCTCCCTAAACAGGTCTCTCTTGAAAATGAGTTCTTGTGGCTCAATGAGACGAACCTGGATAAATAAAGGCTAAATGAAAAAAAAATAAATTTCAGATTATAGTGTAATGTGAAACTAAAAGACAACTTCTAGGAAAAGTAATTAAAGTTTAAAAGAACCAACAAACAATGATTTATGGAACTAAAATAGAATAAGCAACTATCAGGTTGAATAACATATTAGTTACAGTAAATAATATAAAACCAAAAAACTCTATTAACAGAATTAAATATCTGTACCTTGAGTAAACAAACAACCCATATTGAGATTTTAACTGCTACAAAGTCAGATATTACATCATCAAACTTTGAAACAACATCTACAGATACTGCAGAAGCAACCAGAACATCTGAACTATTAACAATCAAAACATGGACTCCAGAGATTGAAAGTACCGTCTGTAACTACTAGAATCAGAACCATAGAGAGCAAAACTTATAAACTAACTTCTAGGCTCATTATTAAAGCAACACCACAGAGTGTTAACTAGCAGAAGAAAGCATAGTAGTTTGACATACTAAAATAACATATTTTTAACTTCAGGGAGGATTGGACAGATTTAATGTAACTAAGCATAAGTGCACTGTTAAACCTTTGTTTAAATTAGTTAAGGCCTAGAGCCCAAATACAACAATTGTCTCCTACAACAGGGAGGGAAAAGTGATTTTAGGAAAGAAAAAACATAATTCTGAGAAATGCATAAAGTTACAGCTTAAAAAAAACCCTGTAAAGAACATGAAATGAACAATCAAACAGGGATATCACTATTCTTTAAAA
>NC_056507.1:39639941-39646228 GCF_014905685.2 Nematolebias whitei
GGGGTTATCAGCACCATCTGACTCCAGTTGATAAATCCTGAGGCCCTTTTCGCCTCCAAATCAGCTTGACAGTTTCCTTTAGCTATGCTTGAGCAATCTGTATCATGACCTCGACATTTCACAATGGCAATTTCTGTTGGTAACATCAGAGCTGTTTCTAATTCTTTCATATCTGCCTCGTGTTTGATCGGTTTCCCGTTAGCTGTACGAAAACCTCCCCTCTTCCACTGGGCCAGCTCCACATGAGCTGCTCCAAAAGCATACGCTGAGTCTGTGAAGATAGTCACTTTTTTGCTTTCCGCCCAAGTAAGTGCTGAAATCAGAGCCCTCACCTCAGCTCTCTGTGCTGACTGAGGCCCCTGCAATTTCTCACACACTACAGTTTGATAACCCTGGTCTGTTTCCAGCACGACCGCAAAGCCTGCGCTGAGTTGTCCCTCCTGCGTTCGAAAACAACTTCCATCACAAAACAGCACCTGTCCCTCTCCAAGAGGTGCGGCCTTTAAGTCTGGTCTGACCCTGTCATCAATTTCCACTCTCCTCTCACAGATGTGTGGTTCACCTCCTCCAATCTTCTCTGCCATGTTTATTCCCTCATGTGTGAACAACAAGTTCGGTGCTTCCAGGATCTTGTTTATCCTCTGTTGTCTTAACGGTGACATAGTGAAGTTTTGTGAATTTACAAAGGCAACCACACTATGTGATGTCAACACATGCAGGGTGTGTCCCATCACCAGGTGGGCTGTTTTTTGTACTAATTTAGCCACGCCCGCGGCATGTTGTGTGCAGGGCGGATGCCTCTTTTCTGTATTGTCTAACAGACAGCTGACATACATCAAAACTTTCCTTCCCCCCTCATGTTTCTGAAACAGAACGCCGTTAATCACCCCTTCTGTTTCAGAAACATCCAGATGAAAGGACCTGCTGTAATCCGGCAAAGCTAAATCTGTAGCTCTGCTCATCTGTTGTTTTACCTCAATGAAGACCCTCTCAGCTTCCTCATTCCACACCAGCCTGGCAGTGGGTCGTCTCATGCCCTGTTCTTTGACCAAATCGCGCAATATTTGGGTTTGGCCTGCATAATTTGGAATGTAATTTATGCTGTACCCAGTCAATCCTAAAAATGAGAGCATTTCTTTAACTGTCTGTGGTTTTGGATGATGTAAAATTGTGTCACGGTGTGCAGCAGAGAGTCCTGCTCCTTTCTGTGAGATCATCCTCCCCAAAAAGGACACCTGACGTCTCGTCACCTGTAGTTTGTTTTTACTGACCTTAAAACCTGCTGCATGCAGGTGTTCTAAAACCTTCCTGGTCGCTTCTAATGAGTCTTGCACAGTGGGACTCGCAATCAGCAGATCATCAACATATTGAACCAGTACCGTCCCTTCTGGGAGCATTACTTCACGCAAAACTTGTTTCAACACTTGGTTAAAGATGCCAGGTGACAGCGCAAAGCCTTGAGGTAGTCTTGTGTATCGCAACTGTTCACCACGAAAGGTGAATGAAAAAATGTCCCTGCAGTCTTCAGCTAGAGGAAGACAGAAAAACGCGTTTGCCAGATCTAGACAACTAAACCATTCATGATTTGGTGTTAGATTATTCAACGCTACATATGGATTTGGTACCGGTACGGTCTGAGTGATCAATAATTTATTGATGGCTCTCAGATCGTGTGCCATCCGGTATTTGTCTGTACCTGCTTTTTGTACAGGTAAAATTGGTGTGTTCCACTCTGCGTAGGAGGGTTCAAGGACGCCGCTTTCCTTTAAACCCTGAATTGTTTCAGCGATGCCCGCTTCTGCTGCTGGTTTGTGAGGATACTGTGAAATCCAAATTGGGTATGTGTGATGCACCTGGAACATTATGGGAGGGCAGTTTATCAGTCCCACGTCCGTGGGTCCCTCAGACCATAATGACCCAGGCATGCTATTAATTAAAGGACCTGCATGCGGGTGGTCCATCAGTTCGTGACCGTGTTCTCTGGGGAGCACATCATGTTGCATTACAGCAACATCATGTGCCACAGAGATGATTGAATAACACTCACAGCTGGGGGAATACCAGACGGATGTTAAAGATGTTTCAACCCAATCTGAGGTCTCTAACGCACTCTTGACCATAGGTCCTAAGTCCCTTGCTTGAAATGCTGGATTCAATGCTAGTGAAATATGAGGCGCTGCTTCAGCCCCCATCTTATACCACTCCTTCTGTTCAGGTGTTAAGTTAACACTAGCTGCTACTCCCTCCTTGCCAACAATAATATTCCCACTTTCAATGGGCCAGACGTTCCCTGACAGTTGTTCTGCAAAGTGGTCCTGGAACACCTCATCGCCTTTGCGATCATAAAAGAGAGTGACATGTTGGGGGTCAGGTGGAGCAGAGAACGGATGTAATGTCATTAGCCAAGGCTTCCACGTGAGAAAAACAGAAAAGATACCTCCTCCACCCATGACCTCAGGTTCAAGCAGTCCCCAGTAGATGTCAATATATTCATCATGGACAGGCTGGATCACACACTGTGAGTGAGTAGTGGTGACCAGTCCGCACTCCAGCGAGGTGCCATCAGGTAATCTCACCACAAGTCCATCAGAAGAACACAAAATTGAAGCTCCCAACCTGATGAGAAGATCTCTCCCTAAAAGGTTAGCTGGTGAATGTTCAGCTATCACAAAGGGATGTAACAGAGTCTGAGTGCCCACTTTTGTGCGAAGTGGACACGTCACCGGCAGTCTTTGTTTAGCCCCAGAAAATCCAACCACCTCCACCGACCTATTCAACAGTTCACAGTTTCGTGGGAAGTGAGTAATTGTTGAAAATGTCGCTCCTGTATCAACTAGAAACGGCAACTTCTCCGTTCTAACTGTCACCTCCAGTGTTGGGTCTGCCCCTCCTCCAACACTCAGCATTTTCTGTGGGGTGTTTCATTGTTGTTGGAATCCCTTCCCCTCTATCCCGAGAGGAGGATATCCTGCTTGTGGTTGTTGAGGCTGCAGTACCGGTGGTGCACTTGGTATCGGGTGTGCAAAAGGATGTGGTGGTCACATGGGTTGCTGGAATGACCCCTGGAAGCCTCCTCGTGGCCCGTAGTTTGATGCGGCCAGGTAGTAACAGTCTTTAGCCCAATGTCCTTGTTGGCCACAGATGAAACAAGCATCCCCCGCTGTCCCCACTGTGAAGAACCCCAGCCCCATGACATCGGTCTCTGTCTCGCTCCCCCTCTTCCCCGTCCGACTGACCTCATCGGATGTCCACCTCTGGCCCTCCGGCCTGGTGTTTCTGACCACTGCTGCAGAGCAACTGTTCCAGTGGAAACCGGCTCCTCATTTACTTCTGTAATTGACTGGACAGATAATTGTTTCTTATCTTTAGTCTTTTTCTCCTCAGTCTGCTTATGTCTGGCATCCGACAGCTGAAGTTTAAGTAATTGTGCACGCATAGTCTCTAATTCAGCAGCCTCTTTGTCACCTTGCTTTTTCTCATATTTCAAACGATGTATCACGTGTTTCTCCCACCGATCAGGAGATGCTGTGAGTAAGTCAACATTCTTTTCCAACTCTTCCACAACTTCTTTTGGCAGAGAGTCAAGAACTGCTTTTCTAAAATACGGGCGTTGTTGTACAGCTTGAGCATGAACACCTGTCACTCTCTCCCAAGTGTCCTTACACTGCTCCATATATTCCCACGGGTCTACAGTCCTGTTCCATTTAAATTCTGGTACCGCAACACCAGCCGGTAATGGGTACAATGTTCTGATAATAGGTGCTAAGTGCATAAACACGTCACACAACGGAGTCTCATCTGCAAGTTCTAATATCCTACCACGGCCCTGAGAAGTATCTATAGTAGAGTGTAAGTATGTCTGAACGGTGGCTTGATTAGCACAGCGTGCAAAAACGGCGTTTAGATCCCCCACTGCCAAGGTCAAACCTAAGGTCAGGGCATTAAACTTCTCCAGCCAGCGTCCTCCACCTTGAATCAGCGGTGGGAGTTTCTCTGTAATTGACTCCAAATCACGTATATGGAACGGCTTATAACCTGACACCACACCTGACGCCCCCTGTGTGCTCAGCAATGGAAGTTGAAAACCCTGACTGCCCTGCCCCTCTGCGTCTACATCCACCAGGGTGTGGTCACCACTCCAAGGAATGCGAGCAGGGGTCACCACTGGCATACCTGGAAACTCGTAATGTAATTTATCTGGAGGTCTTCTAGTACTGGTGGAAACCCTCGCCCGTGGGCTCTCCACAACGTCCTCCTCCTCAATCACTCCTGTCAACTTTCCCTCAATATACAAATTGGTACGTCTATCTCCGCGGTCAATAACCCTCGCTCTGTTTATTCGCACAGAAGACTTACCGAGGTGAGTCCCACTTGGACCTGGAACCTCATCCCACTCGTCTACCCTCACACTATCACGTGAACCACTCTTACACCGAGCTTTCCTGGCCCCCACTTCCTCACGGTCAGAAAACTCATTATTCAACCGTAGTCGTCTCTGCGCCGACATTCTGTCACCAATTCCCCCTAATTTATCATCTAGGGTAACGCTGCCCTCAGTATCAGTCTCCTCATATGTCAGTCTGCCTTCATGAACCTGCAGCACCGGATAAATGCCAGCAGGTGGCGCTTTAAGCAAACTCTTACCAGCAGGTGTCTCTGACAGCGCTGTCACGCACTGTCCAGCAGGTGGCGCTGTCGCCCCTGTCACCTCAGTCACATAAGGTGGTGGTTTAAACTGTTCTGGCGTCCCTAAGTTTTGCACACTCTGACACAACAAAGCTAATTGTTTATACATCTCTTGAATGCTACTACGCTTATCTAATTTCTTTTTAAGCTTCTGACGTGTAAGAAAAGAGTTACATGTCAGTAAATCCTCATTAAGCTCCTGAATTTGTGTATTTTGATCTTTAACTTTATCCCAAGCCAGTTGTGTAAGTGTATGTGATGTTCCTACCTCGGTCTAGACTAGCTGAGTCAAAAGGCTGTCCAATGCCCTACTTTTACCTGTGTTGGCTGCATGTATAACATTAATCACAGCTTTAACTCTCTTAGATTGTTCTTGTAAAGTTTCAGCACAAGTTACAGACTTGTTAGTTATGTACTCCATATCTGCTGACAACATTCATTCACACATGCATTCAATTGTTTTTATTCTCAAACAGTCCAGGCATCTGTTGGAAAAATCAACACAAGTCCCCACTTTAAGCAAGTAAAGCCTTGTAATTGCCTAATACAACAGCGCCCCCTTTCGGTCAGGATATGGTAGCACCAGTCCCACTGAAGCTCTGACACGGAAACACTCCCTCCTTTCTGAAGACAGTGAAAGAGAAAAAAAAGAGAGAGAAAAAATCAACCTTCCCCCCTCTCAGCCTATCACTGATAAGAAGAAGGGAAAAAAAGAAAAACCATCTTACACACAGAACCTGCAAATCACGGCCCACACTGAAGACAGTGAAGAGAAAAGGAAAGAGAAAAAAATCAACCTTCCCCCCTCTCAGCCTTACACTGATAAGAAGAAGGGAAGAAGAGAGAAAAAAAAACCCGTCACACACACAGACAGAATGTCTATCACAATCTGATAATGATACACTACGGTGATCTCCCAGAACACCGGAAATTTGGCAAACACACTATGCTATTTCACTCATTTTCTCTCAAAGCTAAAGTAATAATGGGGTCCAATTTAGGCGGCAGTCAACACTGGCCAGAGGAGTCCCGACCCTCAGCCCCCTAAGACGTTTGTGAGACACTTAGGACCTTAATTTCGTCAGATCAAAGTTTTGGTGGCCAATCCCGCTGAATTATGAGAGAAAACGTTGTCACCCACGTGACTTCCGGCAGGCCCCTCGCGCCGTCCACCGGCACAAGCCCACAAGCTTGTGAAAACGACCTAAAAATGTCTAAGTAAGCCGTGCACATTACACCTATTAACAGTACGCTTGCGCAACACTTTACAATTCTGAATACAAGCAAACCACTCGTCTGAGGTCACCCAAATAAGTTTAAATTAGCTTACCAAATGTCTGTTTCAGGAGGCGGTACGAACTCCCACAGTGGAAGAATCTAACTAATTCAATTTAGTTTACAGCCGAATATGCGGAGTTTTTAGAGCCGAAGCCAACAAGGAAACTCTCGCTTACCTTAAACTGAAGTAAGGGGCCCAGAATTTCACAATGTGGGAGTCCAGCACCGACCTCAGCTCAATTCCTTGGACGCCTCAGCTGCACGTCGGGGTCACCAATTCTGTCGTGGCTTATAAGAACCACATTGGCGTTCAATACAGCTGA
>NC_056507.1:39646328-39649915 GCF_014905685.2 Nematolebias whitei
TCAGCTGTATTGAACGCCAATGTGGTTCTTATAAGCCACGACAGAATACAGTCTGTAACAATAAATTATCTGAGAGGAGCGTAGCCTGTCTCTGACAGTGTGAGTATGCGCTCATACTTCTCAGATGGATTCATATGTTGGATATCTTTACTACAACTATGGGTTGCAGAAAATATTAGAATAGAATAGAATAGAATAGAATAGAATAGAATAGAATAGAATAGAATAGAATAGAATAGAAACAGCCTTTATTGTCCCACGGATGGGAAATTCCGGTGTATCAGCAGCAACAGATAAAATGATTTCACACAAAAGTTCCTAAAATGTTAATAAACAATACAATATATAAGAAATAAGATAAACAATATCAATAATAATGTTCAATATGTATTGGAACATTGAGAATGGCAGACTATTTACAGTACAGTATTACAAGCAGAGTGTGTATTTTAGCAGAGGTCAGCATGTATTTAATCCTTATTGAGTTTGTTGGGAGCAGTGATGGTTGTAGAGTCTAACAGCTGCTGGGATGAAGGACCTGCGGTAACGCTCCTTTGTGCATTTAGGATGCAGTAATCTGTCACTGAACGAGCTCTCCAGTTCAGCAACAGCTTCATGCATGGGGTGGGAGACGTTGTCCAGCAATGATGTTATTTTAGCTAGAGTTCTTCTGTCTGCCACCACCTGAACTGGGTCAAGGGGGCGTCCAAGCACAGATCTGGCCTTCTTGATGAGCTTATCTAGCTTCTTCTTCTCAGCTGATGATAAGCTGCTGCTCCAACACACAACACCATAGAAGATGGCTGATGCCACTACCGAGTCAAAGAAGGTCTTCAGGAGCACCCCCTGCACTCCAAAAGACCTCAGTCTCCTCAGCAGGTAGAGTCTGCTCTGACCCTTCCTGTAAAGTGCATCAGTGTTGTGAGACCAGTCCAGTTTATTGTTCAGGTGAACACCCAGGTACTTGTAAGAGTCCACAATCTCAATGTTCACACCCTGGATGTTCACTGGGGTCAGTGAGGTGGACCTGTGCCTGCGGAAATCCACCACCAGCTCCTTAGTTTTAGCAGCGTTGATCAGGAAGTGGTTCTGCTGGCACCAGTCCACAAAGTCTTGAGTCCGCTGTCTGTACTCCGAGTCGTCCTCACCTGTGATGAGGCCGACTATGGCAGAGTCATCAGAAAACTTTTGCAGATGGCAGTGTGGGGAGTCAATGGTGAAGTCTGCAGTGTAGAGGGTGAAGAGGAACGGTGCCAGCACAGTTCCCTGTGGGACCCCCGTACTGCAGACCAGCATGTCAGAGACACAGCCCTGTGTCCTCACATACTGTGGGCGTCCAGTGAGATAATCCAGTATCCACTGGGACATGTGGTGATCCACTCCTGATAACTCCAGCTTGTCCCGCAGAAGTCCTGGCTGGATGGTGTTGAAAGCACTGGAGAAATCAAAGAACATGATCCTCACGGTGCTTCCAGGTTTCTCCAGGTGGGTCAGAGCTTGGTGCCTGAGGTAGATGATGGCGTCATCCACCCCGATGCCAGGCCGGTAGGCAAACTGCAATGGATCTAATGAAGACCTCACCAGGTGGCGCAAATTGTTGAGGACCAGCCTCTCGAGGGTCTTCATCAAATGTGAGGTCAGAGCCACCGGCCTGTAGTTACTGAGGTCCTTGGGATGTTTGGTTTTTGGTACCGGTACCACACAGGAGGTCTTCCACAGCTGTGGTACTTTCCCCAGCTTCAGGCTCAGATTGAACATAAATCCCATGATGCCACACAGTTGATCTGAGCAGCACCTCAGGAGCCTGGAGCTAATTCCATCTGGACCTGCAGCTTTACGCACCTTGATCTTTCGCAGCTCATTCCTCACCTGAAGAGTTGATAGGGACAAGATGGAGGTGGGGGAAGGGGGCTGTGAAATTTAAGTCTTCTGGAATGAAGGGGGAGGCTAATGGCTGAGAGCTGAGAGGTGTGAATTCCTGAGAAGAGAAGTTGGCAGTCATTAAAGGTGATGATGGGGCTGACAGCAGGGGGGACAGGGCTGGAGTAGGGGTGGGGGTGGGTGTATATTAGGACAAAATGGTATAAATCTTCCATGATTGATATGTATGAGAATATTCAGCTGCACCTGTTCCTGGTCTACCCCACACCCCCTTTAACTTGTGCAAGCTTTTTTCATACATTTGTGAATTTTTCACCAGTAAGTTTGCCACTTAAGATCATCGAGACTATCCAAATATACTTTTAGTAAAGTGAAGACTTTATTCTAAAAAAATCTTTTGACTAAATGCTCAAAAATACCCATCCATCCATCCATCCATCCATCCATCCATCCATCCATCCATTATCTTTTACCCGCTTCTTCCATTTTGGGTCACAAGGGTCCATGTAAATACAGTATATCTTTTAATTCTAGTTAGCCCACTAACTCCTTTATTTATTTATTTCAATCTAAAATGGTGCTAAAAGACAGTCTGACTATTATGTGGCTATTTAAAAAACACTATTTATTTCCATTTGTCCCTTTGCCAACTTTCTGGTTATTTAACATCTGAGTGTTGCTTGATTGACGGTGGGCGGCTATTTCTGTATTAGTTTGTCACTGTAAATCTTTGCACTGCATGCTGAGGTGAAATGATTTCTCCTCATAGTCTCAGTATGACAGAGTGTCTGTGGATGCCTCTGATACAGCCCTGACAACAAACACAAAAACAAACTGAGTGTCTGTCTCTCAGGTATGACACATTTATAGAAAAACAGTATAACTAACTTAAGATAAGTGACACAACATGAAGCAAACAACAGAATCTATAGAATATTGGACATGTGCCAGGCATACTGGGCTTTCAATTGTGCTCCTGTTGTGTGACCAACACAGCAGTTTCTCTTGTTAATTTCCTGCATGCAGCTGCATAGAGGCTTCCTCCTATTCCATCTCTGCTCTTTCCTTATTCAGTCCCTTCATCTCAGGCCTTTCTGTTGCTATTGATTATCCAGACACATGCTTATGTAGATGAACATATTCTGTGATATATTCATAAATTAAACGGATTCATTCATTTTTCTGGACTGAATAATATCGTGCATTGAATAATTAAAATGTAACGTGAGGCGTTAATTTTCTTTGACCCATCAAATGAATCGGTCATTTATTAACAGAATCAAAAGTTTAACATCAAACATTTACATTAATTTGGCAAATTGAAAAATAACAACATGGCTTAGTTAGCAAGCTGTACAATTAGAAAACCATACGGCGATGGTTTTCCTCACTTCAAGCTGTACAACAGACATTTCTAAAAATATCTGGATTAATTTGCTAGCAGGATAGAAGAGTTTAAAGATGGAAAAATGAAGTTTAGAGGGAGGGAGATGGTGTGTGAGGGAAAGTGTTGAACAGAACGGCACCCTCCATTCGATCCCAGCTTCCTCCTCGGTACACTTAGGTTATGTAAATCAACTCTTTACCTGGAGGAGATGTCTCCACTGGTACGGAGTTCCATTTAACGCACCCTTTCAGCGTCTCCGTAGGAACAGCTGTGAATCGTCCGAAGTAGTGACGGTACTTGTTGACACAAGTTCACCTCT
>NC_056507.1:39650015-39654412 GCF_014905685.2 Nematolebias whitei
GGGAGATGAGACATTTTACAGACAGGAGGTCCTGGAGCTAGCAACCTGGTGCTCAGAGAAAAATCTGGCTCTGAATATCAAAAAAACCAAGGAGGTGATTATTGATTTCAGGAAGCACAGCACCAACCTAGCCCCCCTTTACATCAACGGCGAGTGCGTGGAGAGGGTTCACACTTTCAGATTTCTTGGTGTCCATATCTCTGCTGACCTAAACTGGAAAGAGAACACCACAGCGGTCATCAAGAAGGCTCAGCAGAGACTACACTTCTTAAGAGTCCTTAAGAAGTACAACTTGAACACAAAACTGCTGCTGACCTTCTACCACTCGTCCATCGAAAGCCTGCTGACATACTGTATCTCAGTATGGTACGGCAGCTGCACCCTGGCTGACAGGGAGAGGCTTCAGAGAGTAGTCAAGTCGGCACAAAAGATAATTGGCTGCCCTCTCCCCTCCCTGATGGACATTTACACATCACGCTGCCTCAACAGAGCAGAAAACATAATCATGGACCGTTCACACCCAGGTTTTGAACTGTTTGACTTGTTACTCAGGGAAACGCTACAGGTGCATCAGAACAAGAACAAACAGATTCAAGAACAGTTTTTTCCCGAAAGCCATCATCACACTGAACTCACACATGCACTGATTTAATAATCTAACCTCCCAAACACCTGGACTTCTACTGTGCAATACTACTGACATTTCATACCCTCAGTCACCTTAACTACCTCACTAATATCCATAATGTGCAATACAATTGTGTAATACTTTTATTTTTTACTTTCATTATAATATCTATATTGCGTTACATTTTTTATATTTTTAGTGTGTGTTTAATGTGTGTTTTCTTAAGGCGTGTTTTTGCACTGGAAAAAGGAGTGGCTCTTAATTTCATTGTACTGCGTATAATGACAATAAAGGCATTCTGATTCTGATATTCAGGAAATCCAGTTCATGGTTTGCAGCCAGCTACAACGTGAGAGCTGAGTTAGCAGCACTGTGGCTAACAGCTAACAAACTTTTCATCTAAACATGTCCTCTGTGTGGAAGTATTTTACACTAGAAACACCACAAAACAAGACAGCATCGTGCAATGTCTGCAGAGCCATAGCGCCACATTAAACCGCGGTAAAGTTAGTTTTACGTTGGACATTCGAGCTCCGTGGCTTCAGCGGGGCGCTGCTCTTTGCTCAAACGGAAAGAGGCGACTCGACCCCGGCCAGCCGTGTCCAATCTGCCCCACTCAGTCTGCCCGTCTCTGAGGAGGGACAGACTGAGCGCGGCTGCCCCAAATCAGGCTGCTCGCTTTGATTTGAACAAGAAGAAGACATCGCTGAAAACACGGACCTCAAATGTTTACCGAGAAGTTGCTAAACTTCATCATGATTCATGACCAACCCCTACCAGTTGTAGAAAACGAAGGATTTCTCAGCTTGATACTTGCATCCTGTTCTGTAAGAACAAAAAAAAGCTAAATCTATTGCTGTACTATACAAAGTCAGGGAATTATTAAATGATAAAGCTCTGTACATGTTGTATAACACAATCATTGTTCCACATTTAATCTATTGCATGGATGTTTGGGGGAAAGCGTGTAAAACAATTACAAAGCCTATTTTTATTTTACAGAAAATAGCTATAAGAATTATCACCAGAAAGCATTACTGTCACCCATCAAGCACATTATTTTATCAACTGAAGTTATTAAAGTTCCATGATTTGGTAGATTATAGTATTTTATCAGTTATGTATAGGGCTCAAAATAACACAATACCATTAAATATCCAAAGAAATTTTGTTAAAAGACAAAGTTGCAATAATCTTAAAGGGATAGAGATATTTGTCAAACCAAAATTCAGAACTAGTCTGAAGGGAAGGTCTACTTCAATCCAAGGAGTTGGATTGTGGATTGGTCTAGAGAGTGATGTAAAAAATGCCAAGTCAATGTGTACATTTAAGAAAAAGATCAAAGCTGGATTGTTAAAAAAGTATACATGAAGTAGCTTAGTGTGTGTTTTGTATTAGAATTAGAAAAATTAGAAAGTTATTCATTTTGTTCTGTTACTTGAAAATTATTATGATTGAAATAATTGTTTGAAAAAAGGGGCAGATATAATAAGATTTTTTTCTTCTTTCTGCTGCCTTTCATTTTAAATCTTTTGTATCTTTTTTATACTGTTATGGAATTGTTTTGTACTTTTTTAAAATGAATAAACTTTATACCATACCATACCATATAGTTTACCCTCCAGAAGATATTCATCAGTACAACAATAAACAATCATAAAAAAAACATGATTTGAAAATTATATTAAAAACAAAAACAGCTACATTATAAAGTGATGTAAAATACAAACCGGATTCCAAAAAATTTGGGACACTAAACAAATTGTGAATAAAAACTGAATGCAATGATGTGGAGGTGCCAACATTTAATATTTTATTCAGAATAGAACACAAATTACAGATCAAAAGTTTAAACTGAGAGAACGTATCATTTTAAGGGGAAAATCTGTTGTTTCCAAATTTCATGGCGTCAACAATACCAAAAAAGTTGTGACAAGTCCAATTTTACCACGGTGTGGCATCCCCCCTTCTTCTTACAACACTCAACAGACATCTGGGGACAGAGGAGACCAGTTTCTCAAGTTTAGAAATAGGAATGCTCTCCCATTCATGTCTAATACAGGCCTCTAACTGTTCAATCGTCTTGGGCCTTCTTTGTCGCACCTTCCTCTTTATGATGCACCAAATGTTCTCTATAGGTGAAAGATCTGGACTGCAGGCTGGCCATTTCAATACCCGGATCCTTCTCCTACGTAGCCATGATGTTGTGATTGCTGCAGAATGTGGTCTGGCATTATCGTGTTGAAAAATGCAGGGTCTTCCCTGAAAGAGACGATGTCTAGATGGGAGCATATGTTGTTCTAGAACCTGAACATAGTTCTCTGCATTAATGGTGCCTTTCCAGACATGAAAGCTGCCCATGCCACAAGCGCTCATGCAACCCCATACCATCAGTGATGCAGGCTTCTGAACGGAGTGTTGATAACAACTTGGGCTATCCTTGTCCTCTCTGGTCCGGATGACATGGCATCCCAGTGTTCCATAAAGAACTTCAAATCGTGACTCATCTGACCACAAAACAGTCTTCCATTTTGCCACACTCCATTTTAAATGACCCCTGGCCCAGTGCAAACGTCTGAGCTTGTGGAGCTTGCTTAGAAATGGCTTCCTCTTTGCACTGTAGAGTTTCAGCTGGCAATGGCGGATGGCACGGTGGATTGTGTTCACTGACAATGCTTTCTGGAAGTATTCCTGAGCCCATTCTGTTATTTCCTTGACAGTGGCATTCCTGTTTGAGGTGAAGTGACGTTTAAGGGCCCGGAGATCACGAGCATCTAACATGATTCTGAGTACTAATGACCCCAAAATGGCAGACTGAACAGACTCGAGACTCAGGTAAAACAAAAAGTGATATTTATTTACAATGCAGGAAAAAACTGGTGGCTGGGCTGCGGAGGGAAGCAGGAGATTGGATGAGTAATTGATCCCAAAGAGATGGTCCAATAAATAATTATTCTGTTTATGAAATCCTTCCTTACGGTTGGTTCGGTTGCAGATGGTGTCGGATGGAAGAGTCCAATGTTGGGCCTTGAGTGGGTAATGCCAGTGTGCAGGTTCGGAGGACCAGAGCAGCCAAGGAGTCAGGAGGGAGCCGAGAAAACAGGACGAGGCAGAACTGGCAGACGGACAGAAAATCACAAGGTTAGTCAGGATTCACCAAAGTATACGTGAAGGCATTCGCTGATTTACCAAAGGCAATCAATGCTCAAGCGTTGGCTGAACGTCTGGTACGGGTTTAAATAGTGCAGCAGGTACTGGTCAGGAATCAGGTGCAGGTGTGATCCATTAGGTGCTCGTTGACTGCGTAGGAAGGAGGTAGAGGTAGAAAAGACTAGGAATCCCACAGTGCCCCTCTCTTAAACATCGCCTCTTGGCGATTTCTTATGGGGATGTTCTTTAAAGAAGGTAGAGATCAGAGTGTGGTCGAGAATAAAAGATCTGGGTACCCAAGAGCATTCTTCAGGGCCATACCCCTCCCAGTCAACTAAATACTGGAGACCTCGACCCCTGCGAAGGACATCCAACAGTCGTCTCACTGTAAAGGCAGGGTGATCATCAATCAATCGAGGGGGAGGAGGGGAGTTGGGAAGGGGGTTCAGGGGACTCTCGGAAACAGGTTTCACTTGAGAAAGATGAAATGTGGGGTGAATTCTCATCGTAGAGGGTAATTGAAGGCGGACAGCAGAAGTATTTATGATCCTGGTTATGGGGAAGGGGCCAACGAATCTGGGAGCCAGTTTCTTGGGGGTGTCCTTTAACTTGATGTCCT
>NC_056507.1:39654512-39656444 GCF_014905685.2 Nematolebias whitei
AGGTTGCTAGCTCCAGGACCTCCTGTCTGTAAAATGTCTCATCTCCCTTAGAGATTAGTCCGACCACTGTGGTGTCATCAGCGAACTTGACGATGAGGTTGTTGTTGTGGGCCGGGCTGCATTCATGGGTGTAGAGACAGTACAGCAGGGGGCTCAGCACACAGCCCTGTGGGGAGCCAGTGCTCAGCGTACGCGTGGAGGAGAGGTGGGGACCAAGTCTTACAGATTGGGGCCGATTGGTTAGGAAGTCTTTTATCCAGGCACATGTGAGTGGGGGGAGGCCGAGATTGTCCAATGTATTTATAAGAATGTCCGTAATGATTGTGTTAAAGGCCGAGCTGTAATCCACAAAGAGCATTCGAACGTAGCTGTGCTGTTGTTCCAGGTGGCTCAGCGCGGTGTGGAGAGCTACTGCAATAGCATCCTCTGTGGACCTGTTGGTGCGATATGCAAACTGGTAGGGGTCAAAGTTCGGAGGGAGATAGTCCATGATGTGCTGGAGAACCAGTCTCTCGAAGCACTTCATGATTACCGGGGTGAGAGCCACCGGTCGGTAATCATTCAGGCTGGTGATGGTAGGCGTTTTCGGCACTGGGATGATGGTTGCAGATTTTAAGCAGGGAGGGATGACAGCCTGGGCCAGGGAGAGATTGAAAATTCTGGTGAAGGTGGGGGCGAGCTGGAGGGCACATGTTTGAGCACCCTGCCAGGTACTCCATCTGGGCCAGTAGCTTTCCTGGGGTTCACTGATTGGAGGGAACGTCTAACATCAAGCTCCCGTACAGTGAGTGGAGTGGTGCAGTAACCGGGTGGGTGTGGGAGCAGGGCAGGATCAGATGGGTGCTGCTGTGGTGCATCAAAGCGTGCAAAGAAGCAGTTTAGCTCCTCTGCTAGTGATGCACTCAGGTCTCCTGTTGTCACCTCACAGCCTCTATAGTTAGTGATGTTTTTTATGCCCTTCCACACCTCCCGTGAGTTGTTGCTGGACAGATGGGACTCTATATTCCTTTTATGGTCAGCCTTTGCTGTTTTTATTCCCTTATTCAGGTTGGCTCGAGCAGCTCGGTACAGAGCTCTGTCACCTGACCTGAAGGCAGCGTCGCGGGCTCTGAGGAGTGTGCGAACCTGGCTGGTCATCCATGGTTTCTGGTTGGGGTAAACACGAATGTTTTTGACCATAGTCACATTTCCGATGCAGAAGTTGATGTAGTCCAGTACTGTTCCTGTGTATGTTTCCATTTCCTGATGTTGAAATAAGTCCCAGTTAGTTTGTTGTTAATGTTGTTAATGTGAGGCGGGTCTTATTACTCTGGGTTCATGAGACACACCGCCGTTCAGGAAATCCATTCCATAGTTTGAAGCCAACATGCATCATGGATCGGAAATATCGGCAGGTGGATCGGAAAAATCCGATACATAAATTAGGCTGGTATCGGAGGCCGATACCGATACTGGATCGGATCGGTGTCCTTGAACATTAAATTTCCTAAACAAATTTTACAATGTTAAGTTCATATAGTGTTTGTTTAAATTCATACTGGAAGTTGAGAAAAATTTCCAATTGCATTTGATCTTTAATGGATCCTAAGAAAAGATTACCAGAATATGTTCAACTGTTATTATGTTATACATTTTTTGGTTCTAGGATGAAGTGAGACAAAAACAGTCAAAAATTCAGAAAAGACAGTTGTCTGTTATCAGTTATCATTTAGCAGTTATGGTTTGTCGTCCATACAACTGTGGCCTGAGAGATTCAGCTGAAAGTCCTGGTGCACCTTTTATTTGAACCTGCAGAGATTTGAACAGCTGATCTGAAGCAAACAGGCAGGTGTTCAACTGAACTGACCACTCCTGCTGTGTTTGATGGTCTCCTCCTTTGCCATCCATCCATCCATCCATCCATCCATCCATCCATCCATCCATCCATCCATG
>NC_056507.1:39656544-39664696 GCF_014905685.2 Nematolebias whitei
TCCTGTCCCCTGAAGGTCTTCAGAGACAGATTGATGTCGGAGGTCTAGTTCACTACAGTCCCCCATTTGGAAATCATCACCTGTCCATGGTGATCAATTCCAAAATGAACTTACACCTCCGAATGTCCTTGATCTTGATGTAATCCAGCAAGAGGAAAACAAAAGTCAAAGAAGGTAATTCCACAATGGTTTTGGTAATTCCATAATGTTGTTGGTAATTCCATTGCAGCAACGCTTTAACCCCTTGGAAACAAAGTCTGTAATCCATTGGAAAAAGCCATATAATCCACAATGATAAATCCACAACGATTAGAGGTGTTGATTGATCAGCATGTAGAGGGGTTCCCTCGATTGAACTGAAGAGGCGACCACTAGATGGAGTTTGGAGACCCACGTTGGAGTTGTAGGTCCCTTCAGCGAAGGTTACTGCTGGTGGTTCCCTGTCGATGCCATTCTGGTTCTATGTGTTCATGCATTTATGTGATTTTAGTTTGGCTTATGAGTGGGATTTTACATAAGACCTTAACCTATATGCACTTGGTGTGTAAGCTATCATGGTTTAGATCAGCTACAGATACCAGTAAAGGGTGGGTCATGCTGAAAAATTATATATAAGGATTTATACCTATAGAAGGGCATTCCAAACTATTCTTCCATTCCTAACTTGGTTTAAGTTAGATTTACATGGCAAAATATAGTTTGGTTCAATTGTCTGTTGTCCCTTTAGACGAACGACTTGAGTTTTGTGTTTTTGGTTTCCCCCTAAATGTTTTTGGAGTCTATGGCGAGACTCAACTTAAGGATTAGCTAGCCCCCCGAATAGGATTGTTCAAGTAGGTTCGGCTTGAGAGTCGTGAGACCAATGTAGGTTATGGTACTTAAGGTAGCATTAATCTAAATTGACTCCTCAAAGATTGAAGTTTAACAAATGAACTGCATGTTGGCATAGTTAAAGTCCTCATAGTCTCTAACTAAAGTACACACAAAATTCATTCTTGCTGGGGGTGTTCAGAAACAATACCAAACCAAATAAACGATGTCGCAACATCGACAAAAGTAGTGATTAAGCAACTAGAAAACAACGTTTCAACATCGACAAAAGTAGTGATTAAGCAACTAGAAAAACAACGTTTCACTGCGTCACTCACTCTGATTTTCAGATTCGATCACGTTATCACGTCTGAGTTGTTATCTTAACACTTAATTAAGCTTAGACGGATTTTTTTTCTGCTTGGACGACCCTTTTTCCCACGAGGTCTGAGTTTGTGTGATCTTTGTCTCCTGTGGAGTTATTGAACGCCTTGTGTAGTTTGAATGCAATGCCTCTACTTTGCAGTGGTGCTCTGTGGAGTGGTCTGGATGGTTGAAACTGGCCACAGACCAGGCACCCTTTTATGTAGTCCTTGACATCCTTTTTCATTCCAGGCCAATAAGCAACTTGTTTTAATGCTTTCAGCGTGACGTTATCTCCCTTGTGTCCTGAGGACGGGAGGTCATGCGCGTGAACTAACATCACCCCCCTGTGGTCATGGGGGACCACGAACACGGGTGAGGACGTCGGTCCATGAGCAAAAGTTAAGATGCCCTTGATTAGTTTTAGCTGTTTGCGCAGCCGAAAGGGACTTTAAGGTCTGGATTGGAATCCAGGTCGACTTCGGATGGAGTGTTTTTGTCTGGGTCAGTCAAGTACAGTATCATTGAGTTTATCACAGGATCCAACTTCTGAAGTTGGATGATGTCTGGGTCAGTCAGCATGGGTTGTACAGAGACTGTGTTGTCAGCCGGTTTGGCTGCAGCCTGTGAACATGTGACTGCCATTATCTCGGCTATAGGTTGTACTGACAGAGTTGCAAGCAGCCAGGAGGGGTCAAAGGACCACGGAGGGCCGTCCACGGCTCCGTCCTTGGCTAGGAAGTCTGCAAGGTCATTATACCGCTTGTCATCGCCTAGGACTCTTGAATGTCCTGGAACCTTCTTCCAGTAGACCTGTAGGTCATGTGATGTCACCAAGTGATCACATGCCATGAAAAGCTCTTTGTGTTTGACCACTTTCTTGTTGCTTGTGAGAAAGCCGTTCTGTTTCCACAGAGCGAGATGACACAAGAAACAAAGTCGAGCGTAATTAGAGTCCGTGCAGATGACTAGCGTTTGGATGGAGCATTCTACTGCCATCTGGAGAGCTATTAGGATTCCTGCTATCTCAGTGTACTGAGAAGACTGAGAGCCTAATTTATAGTTAAAAGTGACCTCTTTTTGGTCTTGGAGAAGGATCCCTCCAACACCTGATTTGCAGGTTTTTTCGTGGTGGAATGAACATCCATCCACGTACAGCGTTGTCATATCTTTGCAGATATTGCTATCAAAGTAGTGGTGATTCGAGTCCTCACTTACTGAGGGTTTTTTCGCAGCTGGCGGTTGGGTGGCTAGTACATTTTGTGTACATTCCTGGCAGACCTCTGGAATGGTCTGTCCAGCCATAAGGCTTGCTGTGTCTAACACAGGAGGATCCTTTGTGGCTGGTTTTAGTGACCACAGTACATTGTGGCTGGTGTCCACCTGGATACCTAATCTTACCAAGATGTCAGAGCCTATGTAGGTTGCATGTGGTAAGTCTGGGACCACGAGGAATGGGTGGACTAGTTCCCGTTGGTTCCAGATCAGTTTCAGGTTAATGACTCCTTTCGCAGTCATCACTCGTGAACTGTTGGGATACAATGGAAAGCGGAAAGCTTTCTCGATCAGAACTGGACCCAAATGTTTTTTAACCAATGTTTCGTAGAAAGCTTGGTTAATAGCTGATTTATCTGTCCACAGCGACAGTACAGCATCTTCGGTGTGGGATCCTTGGATCACTTCACCTTTAACTTCCAATGGTAGGTAGTATCCGGTGGGCTCTGACTGTCTCAGCTCGCAGAGGAGGCTTTCTTGTTCGGTCAGAGTTGGGTCCACCGGTTGGGTCTCTTCGGTTTCACATGCTTTTAAAGGCTTACTTACCGGGACTGTGTTCTCTGCTGAGAAGTCCTCGGTGCCTTCTGCGGTGCCTGCTGTTGGGCAGTCTATGACCGCCTCAGGAGGCATGAATATTGGCAGGGGTTTGCTCACTCTGGCCCACATTGTCTGTTCACCATAATCTATAATCGCGTCAAAGCGATTTATAAAATCCTGGCCGATCAAAAATGGGAATGAGTCAACCGTAGACATATGTACCGGGTGGTATAGTGTCATCTCGCCAACCTGCATGTGAACCATAGCTATAGCTATCAGGGTTGTCCTCGTCTCTGCGAGGCCCTGCAGTTCTATAGCATGTTCTATGAGAGGTATTTCCCTGTGAACACCGTTAGCGGCGGTCCTGAGCTCCTCCAACAGTTTGGCTGACATAATAGTTATGTCAGCTCCACCGTCCAGTAGGTCTTCATGTGTGAGGACCCCTTCAAGTGTGATCGACAGGTAAGCTTTTTTAGCGACCCCCTTTCTGATAAGGTTACACAAGAACCTTGTAGGTTTTGGCCAACGTTTCTTCTTACGTTTACCTTTGCCTGTGTAATCCTGGTTTCTCCGAACCGTTGGTGCAGTCGCTGCTGCTCCTGAGAGTTTGGTTTTTGATGGGCCTCCGTCATTGATGTATGACATGACAGCTCTCTGTGTGTTGAGGGGCTTTCATCGTTGTAACAACAAGGTCCTGGTGGATGTCCGTGACAGCGGTAACGTTGTTGTTTGTGTCACCTTGATTTGTCTGAACCATCAGCACAGCTGTTGCTGTTTCCGAGGTTTCAGTTTGTGACGGGTCACCGTCGGTGACGTGTGCGTGTACCCCCCCTTTTTCTGATGGGCTCTCATTAGCAATGATATTGCCACACAAAGCGTCAGGTTGTTTGTCCGTGGCAATACCTTTCAACATTTCCAAGAACTGACATACACTCTCTGTCTCGTCCGAGCTCAGAGGTGCGGGGCTCTCCTTCTGGACCCGCTGCTGTTTCTTTTTCGTCTCAGGCTGTCCAGGCCGACATGGAGGGGGAGCAGGTCCCCTCCTCTGGGGTTCCTGGTGGGATCCCTGGTTGTATGGGTTACCTGGGGTGCCATACTTTTTACCCTTAGGGCATGCGCCCCCCTTCTGGTACATTCGTTCATCCTCTGGTTTCTCGGGAAACCATTTAGGATCTTGTCTGGACCAGGGGGCACTCATCTGTTGTGGTTTGGCTGCTGGGAAATCTCATTTCCTCTCGCCTTTCTTGGGAAGGGGAGCTGAAGCTCTCGTCCCTTCCAATTCTAATGACTGGGAAGGAATCCTCTCACCTGGGAACACCTCAATGGGTGTTTTGGCTTGTGAACGGGCCTCAAAGACATTCACAGCACAATTTTTTATCTCACTGATGGCTTTTTCTTTGAAATTAGCCATCATCTGTACTGACGTCCTTATGTCAGGGTGGAGATTTTTGCTGAAAACGAACTTAAACCCTTCCTCCTCCTCCATGCCGGTTTTGTTCCTGTAACCAAAATAAGCCTGCAAATTTCTGGAATAATATGCCCTTGGGTGCTCATTCTTACCTTGCATGACCTTGTCGGCAGCTGGGTAACCGCCAGGTCCCGTGCAAGAGGTATACTCTTTGATTAGAGCAGCACATAACAGGCGGTAATCCTTTCTTGTGGCATCAGGTTGATGCTCTATAAAGGAAAACACCGTCCTGGCTGAAGTGAGCCTGATCAAACCTATTTTATCCTCAACTGTAGCTTTGGGATAGCTTCCTAATTGGAAGTCAAGGTCTTGCAGATAGGCCTTAGTGTCGGGCGAACCCAACCGCCCTGGCTCGAAGTGTTGGACATATTTCGCTATTTTTTGCAATACCGCTATTGAGAGCGGAGGATGAGGGTTTGGTGGAGGCGGAACAAAATAGTCACGTGGAGGTGGCATAAGGGGATTTTGTGTAGGAGGTACAACAAAATCCCTCTGAGGTGGTGATGGATGTTGACCTGGACTCTGACCCAGTTTGTCTTTTGAGTTCCAGACATCTTTTCCCCTCGTCAGAGATTTTATTTGTGGCTGCGGCAAGTTTTGCCTCACAGGCTGTTAACCGTTCATGTGATGTATGACATTCACTTTGTAAACGCACGCCTTGTTGGACTAATGCCGCTTTTTCCAATATGCACTCGTCCAGAGATTTTGATGTTAGCTGCAACTGTTGGTGCAGAACATCATAATCTGAACACAGTGCTTGGTACTTTAACCCTCCTTCACGTAGCTTTTCCTCATATGAGTCTGCTTGTAACAACAACTGAGCTTGTTAGAGCTCTTTCTGACATTGCAATTCATTCTCCCAGGTCTCCTTTTCAAATTGAAACTGTGCCTTGAGTTGCATATACTCCTCACGTGTTGCTACGCGGTCCTCTGTCTCGCGTTCCAACTTTATTTCAAGGGCTTCTGTCCTGCTGGTCTCAAGGTAATATTCAGCTTTTAGTAAGAGTGCTATTTTAGCCAGTTGCTGGTAGCCTGACTTCTTTATGGCTGCAGAAGTGACACTGCCTGCCACTTCCTTAAGTTCGTCCAATTAATCTGTTGAGTCCATGCAGTCCACCTGGTCGCCATATGGAGATAAGGAATCTGTGAGCAGCTTCAAAGCTCTCTCAAGCCAGTCCTTTTCAACACCACTTGGAGCAGGATTAGCATTATCAGCTTTTGTTAAATCTGCCATCGTCGTATTTACTGTTCAGCAAAACCTATCTGGTTAAACCGTCGCAATCTTAGAGTTCTTCAATAGGTAAATGTTCGTATTTAAGTGAGCAGTGAGCTTCATACACTATTTGGCTCTGCGGTTCCATCAACAGTACTGTTATAAGCCAACTCTTCAACAATTGGGCACCTGTTTTAGGTTTTACCCCATGAATATTATAAGTAAATGCTTCCTGTGGCAGTGTTACTTAATATGAGCTTAATTCTAACAGATACAATGAACCAGGCTATTTCAGTGTTTATTTACTCAAATGCACTTAAAATTAATAAACCTGCAATATTTTCTAAAAAGTCTGACAGCAACTTTGTAGTTTTAAACGCTCTTTAAACAGTTTAATTTACCAGATTTTGCTATTTAAAACAGTAACTCATAAACCAAGCTTGATTAACATTTTTATTTACCCACATGCTTCTTTTTAGAAATAAAATGAAAAGCGATTTTGCAGCTCTCAGTTCTGAAAAACTGTTATACTCTGTTTTCGCAGCAGGTGGCGGTGCAAGCTTACTTTTACCACAGGGTGATTGTAGCTACACGTCTTCGACTGTAGGAGTCACTGACGACTTCCTGTTACCCGTCCTGTTGACATCCGGTCTTTAGCCGTTAGCTTCGATTAGCAACGGACGAACACGGTCCAAATCAGCATTTATAGACGGATTTAAAGCTTGAACGTGGCGTCGCTTCAAAAGCACGCTCTTTAGGCATAAACTCATCAGGTTAGGACCAATTTCAGGGCTGTAATTCAGCGTTTTTAACCACTAAAAAAAACTCTGTTTAAAACGAGCTTCATTTCCGGGGTCACGTGACTTTACAGACACGTGGACATCGGGGTGGGCTTTATGCACTGACGCCAGCGTGAGCGGACGTACACGGCGTTACGTCACCAGCTTCTCAGCAAATCAGAACGTTTCACACAGCGGTCCTCGACCAATCACAGCTCGTGTGTACCTGTGTAAGCTAGCTGTTAGCTTCAACAGTCCGACCACAATTTCACCCATTAACGCTTCGAAAATGCACAAATTAAACTGTGGAAAGTAGCGGATCAGCATAGAAGCAGCTTTTTGAGTCAGCGCTCAGTTTCACAGACAGCGTTTCACCATTTAAAACACGACTCATTCGAGTCCAATAATCAGAACCGGTCAAAACCGTAGAACCCCCGGTCATGAAAGAGTTCCAAACAGAATTATGTGTCTTTCTCTCTGCTTACAGCTTAATCACACACACAGAATGACAATTTCCAGCTTCACAATGAACATCAACACAATGCTGTATCTTTCTGAACACTCCAGCCATGAAATATGTCTTACCAAGGTCAAAACTTGGATTTTTTATGTGCCAACATGAAGTATTTTTCCACAATATCACAGGTCACACATAATTTTTCTCTTCAGAAATGCGTACGGGCCACCAAAATGTAGTGATGTAAGGACAACTTTCGCTGTTACATACTACTAATTAATTATTCTTAAAGCTAGTTCAAGCACAAAGAATATTAATTGTTTAATTAACATGGATTCTTTCCTTTTCGAGTTAAATTTCTTCCATGTGACCAAGATAACTTGAGAGTGGAGTTTTAATTAGTGACATGAGATGTAATTTATCTTTGACCCATCAGAATAAATGCGGTCATTTATTTAACAGAATCAAAATTTAACATCAAAACATGTACACTTGATTTGCTGATCTGTATTTGATTAATAAAACTTAGCAAGTTCAAATAATAAGACAACAGAGGATTACTGATGGAGAATAATTAATCTCGGAAGCCATCTAGCTTGATTTACTGGCGAATAGAAGTTTAAAGAGAATGAGTAAAGAGGTTTAAAGATTTAAAGAGGAGGTTTAGATGGATGAAGGAACATGTGTTGACCAGAAAATGGCACCCTTCCTCCAACACCAGCTCAGCCCGCGGTACACTCAGGGCGTGCAACGACTTGTTATCTGAGGTGGTGGATATATCAGCTCAGGAACAGAGGTCCATTGGCACGCTACCTTTTCAGCGTCTCTGGTCAGGGTGGCTGAGAATCTTTAAAAGTAATTCCATATGCTCCGATCAACAGAATAAGCTTCCTTCGAAGTTGAGAGCATTTAATGCTCGGGGTGAGTCACAGCGAGGCAGCTGGGACTCCGCTGAAATGGAAGGACCCTTGGCACATGGTCCAATCCATCAGCTATTTAGTTCACCTGTAAGACTCAATCAGACTGAGTCTCATCTTAGACTGAAAGTTCTAGGAAGACTGGAAAGACTCGGAAGACTCGAAAAACCGAATAGTTGAGACAAAGCAGGTGCCAGCCAGTTCTTATTTACTGTCTGAGAGTTTTAAAAACAAGGCACTTCGTTCTCATAACTTGTCTCTGACTTTCAACCTCAAATCCATTACCCCTCATTCAGACAGAATACTAAAATGCACACTTACTTCGTAAATAGA
>NC_056507.1:39664796-39679267 GCF_014905685.2 Nematolebias whitei
TCCATCCATCCATCCATCCATCATCTTCTGCTTCAGGGTTGTGGGAGCAGCAGCTTCACCAGGGAGGCACAGATATCAACAGCCACCTCTTCAACTCTTCTAGGACCCCATGGTGTTCACAGACCAACTGACTATTTATTAAGTAATATCCTGATGCTGCTCAATAATTCAGGTAGAAAAATCTAAAAAGTTAAGTCTGGTCCTCTGGACATTCACAAAACAAACAATACAGTTTATAATAAATAAACTAAATGTTTTTTGTTTGTTTTGTTTTTTGAATGTCCAGAGGATCAGACTTAACGTTTTTAGATTAATAAGTAATAAATTTATGTTTTTAAATTTAATGAAAGACAAATCTTTAAAATTCAAGGACAAAATTTAATCTAATAGTTTTCAAGTCTGTAGCTTATTGTAAAAGCAGTTTCAAAGATTACAGCACAGTGTGATGTTTTGCAATTTTAACATGAACCTTGTGCATATCTGCAAATAATAAGAGTGAAGATATTTTTAATACATCTTTAGTGTAAAAATCTATACTAAAATGAAAAACACATGGATTTAAAGCAGCAGGGAAGGCAGTAAGGTAGGATTATGAATCAGGTTTAAAAGTTACAGCTCATGAGGTACTCCATTAGAGCATGACATCTCTTCCACGACATCCTGTGACAAAACCTTCAGGGTGTTCTTCTTCTAATACGTTTAGTGGTGGCTAGTAAGTAGCTTAAGGGAGCACTACCGCCACCAGGTGGTAAGACGAGTTGGATTCTAGTCCCCGCCTACAGAGCTGGTCCAGAAATGTATATGGAAACGCAACAGACCCGAGCCGATCTGAACCGACCCGAACTGATCTGATCCGCACTGTGACAATGGAAAAGGGGCATTAGCTGCACCTGTCACTGCACCCTTTATAAGTCAGACTCTCACACAGGATGATTGCCAGATAGTCGAAAACAGTTTACTGCCAGTAGTTATCCCGTGCTCTTGGTTCCTTGTACCTGTATTTCATAGTTTATCATAGTGTTTACCCAGTTTAGTCACTTACCTGTCCTCCTTGCTCCTGTCCCGTTCCCTGGTTTGTATCCTTACCTCTATAGTTTGCTCTCTCGGCTTCCTGACTCATAGCCCGTCTGACTTCACCTCTTGCTCGATCCCCTGGACTGATGCCTCACTGAAAACGGTAACGACTCCCACCTGCATGACAATGTCCTCTCGCCTTACCTGTTGGTCCTGTCACCAATCTGCTTCCCGGTTTCAAACTCTCACCTGCTGGACTTTCCTCTGCGCCTCACGGATTTGTACCGTTGGTCATCTGCTGCCTGGTTTTGGACTCCCACCTGTTGGACAAGCCTCTTCATTTCACGGACTCCAAACACTGGCTCACTGCTGCGGCCAGCTGCCTTCCCTCACCGGAACCAGGCTCTCCTGCAGCTGCTCAGTCCTGCTGGAACGACAGCAGTCTCTGGACCCCCCCTCAACCAACAAGATGACTCGTTCCAGCCCAGACGCCCAGAACTCAACACCAGAACCAGTTTCGACCCAATTCCACTAAAGCGAGTCCTCACAATAAACTTGGTTTAACTTGCTTATCTGTTGTGGTTATTTTGGTTCAGCCCCTTTTTAAGGGGGTGTTCGTTACAAACTATCTGGCCATCATGGACCACTCACCTTCTGCTGACTGGCGCTCTGGTGTCGAGGGCGCAATTGTTAAATTAGAAACAGGTATGGAAGACATTGTTCACATGCTTAAAAACATCACACCTCAGAACCCACCTCAGGATTTGGTTGCTGTTAGATCTCTTTCTGAACCAGCTCAGGAGCCCAGATTGACCCCCCCCCCCCCCCCCCCCCCCCCCCCAGCACTATTTTCAGGAGAACCCGATCAATGCCGCCCATTTATTACTCATTGTGAAATTCACTTCCAACTCCAGCCGTCCTCTTTCCCCTCTGAGAGGTCCAAATTAGCATATATAATTTCCCTTCTCTCTGGCAAGGCCAAGAGATGGGGAACTGCAGAATGGCAACGGGACTCTCCTAACTTTTATGTTTTTCAGACATTTGCTAAGGAACTCTATCGGGTGTTGGATCCAGTTTTTCCAGAGCGAGAAGCTGCCAGACGCCTCTTTTCCGTTAAACAACGTAACCGAAGAGTCACTGATTTCATCATTGAGTTTCATTCTATTGCTTCAGGAAGCCACTGGAATTCAATTCAATTCAATTCAAAAATACTTTATTAATCCCAAAGGGAAATTATTTTGTTGTTGTAACTCGTTATCCTCATTTCATTAAGAGATGTTATAGATGCTGGTGGCTGTAGACAGGAAGGATCTCTTGTAAACGTCCATCCCACAGTGGATCCTAAGAAACTGGCTGCAGATACCGTCCGATTCGTCCACCCAGACTCGGCTGACCTCTCAGTTCCCCTGGACTGTAGGACCGCTTGAATGCTGGGCAGAACTCCTCCCAGAGCGATGGCCACTCCTCCCAGCAGTCTGCCAAGCTCCTCATAGCTGTGGACAGCCGATTGTAGGTGCTGAGGGACGATCCTGTCCTTCCGCTGTCGTGAGCCGTGTTTCCTGCTAGTTCCAGGATCTCAGTGGTCAGGCACTCGAGCGCAGCTGGCAGGTAGATGAGAATGCGTCCACAGAACATCATTTTCAACTCATTTGAGAGTTGGGGCCATAGTTGAGATATTATTTGAGCTTTTGAGATGCTAATCAGCTGCTGTTGTTGTAGAAAACAGCCTTGTTGCCATGGTTACGCATCATAACAAATGTCCAAAACTTAAAAAGTTTCAGTAAAAATCCTTTCATCTGCACAGCATCTGATACCAGAGGAAACAATCATCCAAAAAATATGATTTACATCCAGAAAACCAGGAATTAAAGTTTCCAAAAGCAAAATCTCAGAATGAAAGTAACAGAGCTGCTCCAACATGCAGCCACCTTGAGCGGCGCAATTCTAGAACTCTAGAATGAGGAGGCGCTCACGGATGCTTTTTATTGGGAGCTTAACGATAACATTAAAGATGGACTGGCAACTAAGCGATACCCTGATTCGCTTCAGGACCTGGAGGATTTGGCCACTAGGGTGACCTTCGCCTGGCAGAACGTTCGAGAGAACGAGGACTGCGATCACTGCCTGTCACCAAGAATATTGGTGAGTTTTCTCGCCCAGTCAAGACTCAGAACTCACCACCTACGTCTCCTTCTCCTACCACAGAGGAACCTATGCAGTTGGGCCGAAGTCGCCTCACACCAGCAGAGCGTGAGAGACGACGGAAGGGACACCTCTGCACCTCTGCTTTGTGGAGAAGCAGGACATGTAACTTCCACCTGCCTGGTAAAAGGGCTGGCTCAGTGAACGCGAGGAGATGCTTACTGAGTCGGGCCCAAACAACTAAACTCTCCTCTCTTTTTACCCTGAGAGCTGATCTCATTGTCCCGGGTAAGTCTCAGACTTCTGTAAAGGTGTTCATAGACTCAGGTGCGGACACAGAATTCATTGACTATGACTTTGCAGTTACTGCAGGTATTAAGATAATAGAATGCTCTAAAAAACACTCCGTGGTAGCCTTGGATGGCCGTCCATTGAATTCTTCGTCTCACATCACAGAACCAGTCACTTTATGTTTGGGAGGCAACCACAAAGAGACGATAAACTTTTTGGTTATAAACTGTCCTCAGTCACCTGTGGTTTTGGGTGCCACCTGGCTTTCAAAACACAATCCTCACCTAGATTGGAGGAGAGGAGAAATTTTAGGCTGGTCAGATGACTGTCTGTCTACTTGCCTTATGGACGCTGTAGTGTCCAAAGACTCTCTAACCATTTCTGAAGATGATTACCCTGATCTTTCAAGGGTGCCCACAGAGTATCATGACCTCAAGGAGGTTTTCAACAAAGCCAGGGCCACTTCTCTGCCTCCTCACTGCCCATACAATTGCCCTATTGACTTACTTCCTGGCTCCACACCTCCCAGGGGCACTCTCTATTTACTTTCTATCCCAGAACAACAGTCTATGAGAGATTATATTAGAGAATCACTCCAGGCTGGGATAATCAGACCATCTGCCTCCCCAGCCGGTGCTGTTTTTTTTTTTTTTTTTGTAAATAAGAAGGACGGTTTGCTCCATCCTTGCATCAATTATAGGGGCCTCAATAAAAAAAAACTGTAAAGAACAGATACCCTCAGCCCCTCATGAATTCAGCTTTTGATCTCCTACAAAGAGCCAACGTGTTTACAAAGTTGGATCTGCGTAATGCTTACCATTTAGTCTGCATACGAGAGGGTGATGAATGGAAGACCGCCTTCAACACCCCCACTGGTCATTATGAGTATTTGGTCATGCCCTTTGGTTTAACTAACGCTCCTACAATATTTCAAAACCTGGTTAATGACGTATTAAGAGACATGGTCAATCATTTTGTTGTTGTTTATGTGGACGACATTCTTAGTTTTTCAAAAGACATTGCCTCACACTGCAAACAGGTCCGGGCTGTCCTCACCCGGCTCCTCCAGAACGGCCTGTACATAAAAGCTGAGAAATGTGAATTTCTTGTTTCCACCACCTCCTTCCTTGGTTTCATCATCTCGCCCAACAAGATTGAGATGGACTGCAACAAGGTTGCGGCCGTTGTGGACTGGCCGACCCCCAGGGACCGTAAGCAGCTCTAACAGTTCCTGGGGTTTGCATACTTCTACTTACTATTCATCAAAGGGTACAGCCTAATAGTCAAACCTCTACATGCACTAACTTCTGTAAAGACATGTTTTGTTTGGTCGCTTGTTGCCAACGAAGCATTTGACAAGTTAAAAACTTTGTTTTCTTCTGCTCCCATTCTCCTGGCCCCCAATCCAGAGGAACCTTTTTTTGGTGGAGGTGGACGCTTCTAGTACTGGTGTGGGGGCCATCCTGAGTCAGCGAAGCCAGGAGGGGCGCCTTCACCCCTGTGCCTTTTTTTTAGGAGCCTCTACTCGGCGGAGCAGAACTATGATGTGGGTGATCGGGAGCTGTTAATAGTTAAGCTCGCCCTGGAGGAGTGGCATCACTGGCTGGAGGGCTCCAGGTTCCCTTTTCAAGTATGGATGGACCACAAAAACCTGGATTATCTCTGGTCTGCTTGTCGCTTAAACCCTCGTCAGGCCAGGTGGGCGCTCTTTTTCTCCAGATTCAACTTCACCCTGTCTTATCGCCTGGGAGAGAAAAATATTAAACCAGACGCATTATCTCGCATTACTGAGGAGGACTCCTTACGTCCTGTGGCTGAGGAGGATTTTATTCTCCCCGAGATCACCCGCCTGGCCATTACCCAGTTGGAGTTAGACCTGAGACGTTCCAGCCAGTCACGTCCTCCTCCTCCAGACTGTCCTGAGGATCGTCTATATGTTCCTCCTGACATGATTAAGAAAGTGTTGGATTTTTGTCACGGCTCTCGCCTGTATTGTCACCCGGGCCTAACCAAGACCCTTGCTTTGGTCCTGGCCCAATTCTGGTGGAAGACCTTGTCCAAAGATGTCCATGTCTATGTGCGTTCCTGTCCTGCCTGTTCCCAGACTAAGTCCTCCAGACGTCCCCCCTCTGGACTCCTTCACCCCCTTCCTTGTCCCTCTTGTCCATGGTCACACATAGGCATGGACTTTGTTACTGGTCTCCCTAGTTCTGATGGTTACACAGCCATTCTCACTGTTGTAGACTGTTTTTCTAAAATGACTCATTTAATGCCCCTGAAGAAATTACCTTCCTCTAAGGAGTTAGCCCTTATCATGGCCCGTGAAGTTTTTAGGCTTCACGGGCTTCCACTTAATATTGTGTCTGACAGAGGGCCTCAGTTTGTCTCCCTCTTTTGGAGGGAGTTCTGCAGCCTATTAGGCATTTCATACAGTAGTTTATCACAGTGTTTACCCAGTTTAGTCACTTACCTGTCCTCCTTGCTCCTGTCCCATTTCCTGGTTTGTATCCTTACCTCTATGGTTTGCTCTCCCGGCTTCCTGACTCATCGCCTGCCTGACTTCACCTCCTGCTTAACCCCCTGGACTGATGCCTCACTGAAAACGGTAACGACCCCCACCTGTATGACAATGTCCTCTTGCCTTACCTGTTGGTCCTGTCGTCCATCTGCTTCCCGGTTTTGGACTCTTGCCTGCTGGACTTCCCTTTGCGCCTCACGGATTGGTACCGTTGGTCATCTGTCCTGATGCATGCTCAATAATCGGTCCTGTCGTCCATCTGCTGCCTGGTTTCGGACTCCCGCCTGTTGGACAAGCCTCTTCGTCTCACGGACTCCAAACATTGGCTCACCGCTGCGGCCGGCTGCCTTCCCTCACCGGAACCAGCCCCTCCTGCAGCTGCTCAGTCTTACTGGAATGACAGCAGTCTCTGGACCCCCCTCAACCAACGAGACGACTCGTTCCAGCCCAGACGCCCAGAACTCGACACTAGAACCAGTTTCGACCCAACTCCACTAAAGCGGGTTCTCACAATAAACTTGGTTTAACTTGCTTATCTGTTGTGATGATTTTGGTTCAGCCCCTTTTTAAGGGGGGGTTTGTTACACTATGAACTTCCAATACCCCCGTGGTTTGCCCCTGAAATAAAGAGAACATAAATACTTTGTATAACTATACAACAAGGTTCAGGGGATCCCCACCCCTGATCTTTTTTGGGCAGAGAGACAAAGCTCTCTGGGTGATATGCACCAAGTGCAGTGGCAATGGTCCTCCAGGATGTCTCCAAAGTATCCTCACACCGCCGTGATTGTAAAGTTTGTTTCATCGATCTAACCTCTTCCTCCTTTCCTCACTGTCCCATAGCTTTATGTTCAACCATATTGTTATAGCCTAAATCAATATTTTAACTCAGTATTTTATGATAAATAATACCCCCAAACATCCTGTCTCTTGTTATTTTCTTTAATTCTATTATTATTGTCTATTATCTTCCTTATTGTTCATCACAAATTTGGCCTTTAATTATCTTTCATCCGTTTCTAGACTCGACAGAGGGATCTCACTCACTGCCAAGGGCACTCTCCTCTCTGTTGTCACCGTGGATAATAGCTCTCATCTCGTCAGGATTCAGCTGTTGGCTCCTTTTTTCCCTGCCCTGAGTCATCCATCCATCCCCTGGAGTGATCCTGTTCCAGTATCTCTCTGTCCTCCAGGGATGGTTCAATGCAGAGTTCTTTCAATGTGGAATGCGCTGAGGGGAATAGTTTTGTGCCCCCGTTCAGGAAGAGCTTCAACTGGGCTGGATATGGTTTTTGGGCCTTAGTGTTTTTCTTTTAGCTTCTTTATTACCACTCGAACTTTTTCCCTTTTCTTCTGCAAGTCAGATGAGTAGTCATTGTCAAAGTAAATTGTATGGCCTTGGTACTGTATATTTCTTTGCTTCCAAGCTTGTGGAAGTGCTTTTTGTTTTACATCAAAGTCCAGAAACTGGGCTATAATAGATCTAGGGGATGCAGCCGCGGTTGTAGGCCTTGGGCCTGACACTCTGCTCTTTCCAGTTTAATGACAACTTCTTCTTGGAACTCCAAAGAGGTGTTTAGGAGGTCTGTGATTAAGTTTACCATATCTTCCTTTTCCGCACCCTTTGGGACGCCATATAGCCTGATGTTATTATGGCAGAGTCTGTTTTCCATGTCGTCGCATTTTGCCATGAGGATAGCTTCTCTTTCCAGCAAGTACCCCAGTGCTCTCTTCTGCTGTTAGCTTCTATCCTCCGTTGCACTTACTCTATCTTCCGCTTCGGTCAATCTTCTGTCCAGCTCCTCCATTCGTTTCTTCAAGTCCTCCATAGAGGATTCCATCTAGTGTAAAGAGCTCTTTAGGTCCCGAAAGGAATCCGTGTTTTCCTACCGGAGTTTTCTTAATTCCGTTAGCATTGTTGTCTCCCCACTAGCTTCGCCTGTAGCTCTCAACGGTGTAGCCTCGGCTAACGTTAGCTGCTTGGAGCCTGCCGCAACTTCGTCCTTTCTACCAGCCTTCATATCTTTCTTTTCTATGTTTTGACTAGAACTCTGTCCTCTTGAGCTTGTACCCTTCAGTCTGGTACTCATTTATCACTTTTCATTACTTTTTCAGCTATTTATTAGTGGGTCTGAAGGAGCAACAAGACTATGCGTCTGTTTTCTCTATAGATTTCCCGGAAGTCAGCTGGCTCCTCTTGATGTAGAGAAGCAGCAGCTCTACTCTGAGTCCCTCCCAGATGACCGAGCTTCTCACCCTATTTCTAAGGGAGAACCCAGACACCCTTCAAAGAAAACTAATTTTGGCCGCTTCTATCCATGATCTCGTTCTTTCGGTCACAACCCAAAGCTCATGACCATAAATGAGGATGTGAATGTAGATCGACCAATAAATTGAGAGCTTCACCTTTTGACTCAGCTCTCTCTTCACCATGACGGACCAGTACAGCGCCCACTTCACTGCAGACGCCACACCTATCTGCCTGTCGATCTCTCGCTCCATTTTTTCCTCATTTGCAAACGAGACCTGATATACTTAAACTCCTCTACTTGGGGCAGGACCTCCTCCCCGACCCAGAGAGGGCACTCTACCCTTTTCCGGCTCAAGACCATGGCCTTGGATTTGGAGGCACTGATCCTCATCCCAGTCGCTTCACACTTAGCTGCGAACCGCTCCAGCGAAAGCTGTAGATCATGACCTAATGAAGCCAATAGGACCGCATCATCTGCAAAAAGCAGAGATGCCATCATAAGGCCACCAAAATGGATCCCCTCAACACTTTAGCTGCACCTAGAAGTTCTGTCCATGAAAGTTATGAACAGAATCAGTGACAAAGGGAAACCTTGGCTGAGTTCAACTCTCACTGGGAACGAGCCCGACTTACTGCCGGCAATGCGAACCAAGCTCTGACACCAGTCATACAGGGACCTAACAGCTCGTATCAAAGGGCTTGGTACCCCATATTCCCTGAGTACCCCCCTGAGGGTTCCCTGAGGGACATGGTCGAACGCCTTCTCCAAGTCCACAAAGCATATGTAGACTGGTTGGGCAAACTCTCACGCACCCTCCATGACCCCTCTGAGGGTGTAGAGCTGGCCCAGTGTTCCACGACCAGGACAAGAACCACACTGCTCCTCCTGAATCCGAGGTTCAACTATCCAATGGACCTTCCTCTCCAGAATCCCTGAATAGACTTTACTAGGGAGGCTTAAAAGCGTGATCCCCCCCTGTAGTTGGAACATATTCTGCGGTCCCCCTTTTTTCAATAGGGTGACCACCACCCTGGTCTGCCAATCCAGGGTAACTGCCCCTGATGTCCACGCAATATTGCAGAGTCTTGTAAGCCAACACAACCCCACAACATCCAAAGCCTTAAGTAACTCCTGGCTAATCTCATCCACCCCTGGGGCCCTGCCACCAAGGAGCTTTTTAACCACCTCGGTGACCTCAGCACCAGAAACTGGAGAGTCTGACCCAAAGTCCCCAGGTTCCACTTCCTCAGTAGGAGATGTGCTGGTGGGATTTAGGAGGTCTTCAAAGTACTCTGCCCACCGACCCACGACGTCCCGAGTTGAGTTCAGCAGCACACCACCTCGACTATAAACAGTGGACCAGAATCGCCTCAAAGCTGTACGGAAGTCATTCTCCATGGCCTCTCTGAACTCCTCCCATGCCTGAGTTTTTGCCTCAATGACCACCCGAGCCGCATGCCGCATATTTATTTATATGCTTGTTTTTTTTGTTTCGTTTTTTTCAACAATCAAGACCCATTCAACACTCGTACCTTTCCACTTTGGAGGCATCTTGTTTTAAGTCATTCAAATAGCATTGGTTTGCTGAAATAAGCAAGACCATCTCTGGTTAAAACCCACCTGCAATAGTGTTTTAGATTTCTTTACACATCATCAATTTCTCTGGTGCCCTTACAGATGTGTGTTATTCCTTCGTGTACATATGCTGACTTTTAGGCTATTCATTGGAGAACTACGTGCTCATGATTTTGTAAAAGAATTTTTTTTTTCACAAGTCACAAAGCATGTTTTTTCTTTGTATCAATTTAATCTTTAATAAGCTTAGAAATAAAAAACGGGTCATTGCTGTTTTTTCTGGCTTTATTCATACACATTTTTCTTTACATGGTATAGTTTTAGCATACATTTATGGGTTCATCAATAACAATTCTTCCAAATATTTTTCTGCAAGCATTTATTTGTTGATTATTCACAGCTGTATTTTGAAAGTCATGGCTAGCATGTGAAGGTGATGGTAATTTTGCATAGAATTTCAGTTTTGTCCTGTTGGCACAGAGATTTCCATATATGTTATTATTTCTTATTAATGCTTACAGTTGCAATTATCTAACCAGAATCAGAATCAGAATAATCTTTATTATCATTGTACTAGAATACAGTGAAATTATGTTCGTACAATCGTCCGAAAGATGAACGGAGTGCACGTTGCTGCTGCTGAGAAGCACGGCCCCTATTCTTTATCAGAATACTTTTAGATAGAAAAAAGGAAGAACCATGAGGATAGATAGTTGTATAACAAAAAAAGATCTCTTCACATCTTGTCCTATCAAGACACGATTTGAGACATCAAAAAAACTATCAGCAAGCACATTCAAAAACATGATTACATATGCATTTGATGTCAAGGTGTTAAGATTTGTCCATGAACGTTTTTCAGATAGGCCACAGTTCTGATGATGTTGTTTCAGCCAACAGTTCTGATAAACCTTCACAGAAGTTCTCCAGGGGGTGCGATAGATGAAGCTTTTGTCCCTACTTACCCATGACCCAGGAGAAATTTGATAGTCGGCCGAGGCCACCTTGAGTCCTTCTAGAACTTTCTGGTTCAAAATGGCCTGATTTATGGGACTCCATTCCACTGATCCATGTGATGAGCCTCCTTCAAGGTTGATCCCACCATGCTAATGAGTCCCAGAAGTTGCAGGTAGCCTGCAATTCTCAGAAATCACCTCCATCTTACGGTTTAGCTCGTAAATCAGCTGATTTTGAGTACTCATAGCATGAACCAAACCTTCATACTGACTCGGAAGCTTTGACATGGCTGAAACTGCTGCCGATGTCTTTGTCAAAAGTCAATAAAACAGAGCCCCGCCGATGCCAAAAAGCAGAGTCCCTGCTATCATAAATCCAAATATATAAACGTCTTCAGCGTCCTCCTGAAAGTCCCCACGGATCCATGACGTACCCCACAGCGTAAGTCTCAGCTGGACAAGCTGGTTCTCCAGGACCCTGTCGTTTTGTTAAAAAGATTTTGTTGATTGCGTTGAAAGTCCAGCTCCCCAGATCCATAATCTTAATTTTTGTTCGGGAGATGTGTACAAGGCACGTCAGACATACAGAGAGCGAAGCAGGAGGAAGGAGAACAGGGGAGGGAAGGCATTAGCAGCCACCTCGAGCGAGAGCCAGACAGAAACATCATTAATACTACAAAGTAGGATTTCTTGGCTCAAGATGAAGCAAAAATTATAAATTGAAAATTATAAAAGAGCTTAAACCTTTGGAGGATTTTTGGAGATTCTGGTTTCTGCCGAAGGGCTCCAGTCAGCTGTCCGATAGAAACTCTTCCTGTCTCTAACACAAACAGGACTTTGTATTATTATGCACCCAGGTGAATGGTTGTGTTTCGGTTATCTATTTTTTTTTCCAGATGTTTCCTGGTTTAAACAGATAAGACTTATCATGTCAGAATACATTCAGAAACAAAGCCGAAGGTTTTTCTGCTCATACAAAGCTCCTAGATTTTAAGGCGTGGATATCTGATACCTGATCTCACTGTCTGGCCAATACAAATTAACAAATTTGAAAATAGGTAATTTAAATAAAACCTAATGTATCTTTGGTGACTAAAAATGAATACATGGAGCAGTTTGTGTGTACTTGATGTTACATGTTGTCCTAATTTTGTTTTTCCAAAGAAAATTGCCATAGACACATTTAAAGGCCCAGTACTATCTTGTTGAATTTATTTCAGTCTCTCATTTGAGCATTGGGCTGCAGATTGTATCATTAAAGTTGAAAATGTGAAGTCAAATATTTTGTGAATTGGCTCCCCTATTGTCTCATAGTCTATTTCCATACAGTAGGATGACTTTTCACTGGACTTTCCTGATATTAGGGATTGTTGTTCACAAGGCAGAAGAATTACAGATGCTTGTTTTTCTAACAATTTAAAATTTGAATCTGTGAGAATAGCTCTGGCTGCAGCTCCAAGATGGCCGCTGATGATCAACACCTGGCGGTCATCTTCTTGATGAGCTCCTACCTCTACTTAAGGCTGCAGTCAAGTCTACTCGATGCTGGAGCATTGATTCCCTCCCGGTACTGATGCTCTCAGCCATTTGTTTCCTAAGTATTTGAGATACTTAGATTGTGATTTTTGTGTCAGCAGTTCCTCGTTTTGCCGTGCCCGTTCCAGTCCTGGTCTCTCAGTTCCTGTCTGGTCTCTCGTGCCCTTGCCTTTCGGATCTTGGATGTCCGTGCTCTGTCTCTGGGACTCATGCCTCTTGGACCCGTTGAATTCACTCCAGTGCCCAGGAAGCTGTAAGACAAGAACAACAATATCAATATCTACTCACCTGTGTCACTTACCTGCTCCTGCCTAAAAGACTATTCCCCCTCTTCCAGGAGTTCCGGTCCCAGGGCCTATATATATCAACACTGTAAATAAATAACACTTTTTGTAGCCCGAGTCTTGAGTCGTTCTGGGTCTCGTTACAACTGGGTTGCCCGAAATTCTAACCGAATCCCCCATTGTTTGGGTTTTATTGCCTCCAAGCCCCAATAAATTCAGTGTTTTCTACTCCTGCAGACGTTAGTATTGAGGTAGCTGTCTCTTTCATAAGTGTTGCAGATCCAGGCAAAAAAATTCTAGCTCTTAAAAGAAAAAAAAAAAAAACCTCTGAAAGTTCACTTGAGGTATATGTTATGTACTGGTCTATATCTGAGGTTTTAAATAAAGTGATCGTACATCATGTACCAGGTTTTAGTATACTAAAATCAGTTTAGTATGCATGCAGCCAGCAGAGGTCAAAGCCCAGAACCACCAAAACCACCTCCCCAGTTGAGCGCCATTGCCCCAGGCCCACGACCCCCCCCCCCCATGCCCCAGCCTCAATACCCCCCCACATCAACAATGATGCTCCACGGGACGAAATCAAAGGGTTTTACACACCTCCACTACGGGTTGGAGCCAATCAAAGAAGCCCAGAGAGATTGTTCTGATGTGGAGGTACAGGCTGTCTCAAGACTGATGTAATCCAACAAAAGGTTTTTATACTGTTTAATACTGTAGTGAACGTAAGGACAGCTTTTGCTGTAACATACTACTAATTAATTATTCTTAAAGCTAGTTCAAGCACAAAGAATATTAATTGTTTAACACGGATTCTTTCCTTTTCGAGTTAAATTTCTTCCATGTGACCAAGATAACTTGAGAGTGGAGTTTTAATTAGTGACATGAGACGTAATATATCTTTGACCCATCAGAATAAATGCGGTCATTTATTTAATAGAATCAAAATTTAACATCAAAACATGTACACTTGATTTGCTGATCTGTTTCTGATTAATAAAACTTAGCAAGTTCAAATAACAAGACAACAGAGGATTACTGATGGAGAATAATTCATCTTGGAAGGCATCTAGTTTGATTTACTGGCGAATAGAAGTTTAAAGAGAAGGAGTAAAGAGGTTTAAAGATTTAAAGAGAGGTTTAGATGGATGAAGGAACATGTGTTGACCAGAAAATGGCACCCTTCCTCCGACACCAGCTCAGCCCGCGGTACACTCAGGGCGTGCAACAACTTGTTATCTGAGGTGGTGGATACATCAGCTCCGGAACAGAGGTCCATTGGCACGCTACCTTTTCAGCGTCTCTGGTCAGGGTGGCTGAGAATCTTTAGAAGTAGTTCCATATGCTCCGATCAACAGAATAAGCTTCCTTCGTAGTTGAGAGCATTTAATGCTTGGGGTGAGTCACAGCGAGGCAGCTGGGACTCCGCTGAAATGGAAGGACCCTTGGCACATGGTCCAATCCATCAGCTATTTAGTTCAGCTGTAAGACTCCATCAGACTGAGTCTCATCTTCGACTGAAAGTTCCAGGAAGACTGGAAAGACTCGGAAGACTCGAAAAACCGAATAGTTCCAAGAAGTGTTGACTTTTATAGGGTATCCACTTCCTGTTACTTGGTACTTCCTGATTGGTTGAAACAACCAGCAGGGGTGTAGTTTTAGTGATGTCAGAGGGTTATTAGAAGTCAGCAGACAGCAGAAATGCTTTAAGAATGGTTAGTACAGACAGAAAAATATTTTGAAGAAGTGAGAGACAGCAGGTGCCAGCCAGTTCTTATTTACTGTCTGAGAGTTTTAAAAACAAGGCACTTCGTTCTCATAACTTGTCTCTGACTTTCAACCTCAAATCCACTACTCCTCATTCAGACAGAATACTAAAATGCACACTTACTTCGTAAATAGA
>NC_056507.1:39679277-39696472 GCF_014905685.2 Nematolebias whitei
TCCTGTCCCCTGAAGGTCTTCAGAGACAGATTGATGTCGGAGGTCTACTTCACTACAATACTAAGAGTATTTTTATTTTTCCAATTCATGAGTATAGTTTTTTTGCTATACATAAAGCAGTAAAAATCATGTGAATTGACTTTGTCTCCAAGGTGACATCATCTAAGTGGCCCAATAAGCAAACTGACGGAGAGAGTGGAATATTACATCTCAGACACTTTGATAAGTCCACATATCCGGCACCAAAACCTCTGAATAGGTGGACAGAACCAAAATGTGTGGATGCAATTGTCAGGAATATATTGTCTGTACACTGTGAGCAAACATTAGATGATGCGAAACACATCCTGAACATCGGTTGACCTGTGTAGTGTACTCTATGAAGGATTATGTATTGTATTAATTGTATATTGGGGTTTTTAATCATCTTAAAAGTTCTTAGACAATCTGAGGCCAGAAGTTTTGGTCAAAGTTGTCTGACAAGTCTGTTTCCCATTTTTCAATGGGGAGTGATATTAATTCATCTATTTTAATGAGTGTCCAGTAAATATCCTGATGCATGCTCAATAATCCAGGTAGAAAAATCCAAAAAAGTTAAATCTGGTCCTCTGGACATTCAAAAAAACAAAGCAAAACAATAAAAAAATGTAGAAACGTTTCGTCTTTCATCTGAAAGACTTCCTCATTCTGAGGTGCTATATTCAGCTCAGTCTTATGAATAGCACCTTCTCAGAGTGGATCAACCAGTTTTGCTGCTGACAACCAAAACCAGCTGCTCACATGATCAAGAAGGACCATCAGCCTAACAATGGATCATTAGCATCCTGATAGCTGTTTACTATTCACAGATGGCTGAGTGATACTAGCAATAACAGCATTGTAAGAGGGGGGCAGTTGAACACGGAGGCCTCCACCCCTGTTTAATGATGGACAATTTCTTTTGACAAAAATGGCCTTCTTTACTCCTCTCTCAAACCATCGTTCCTCTCTGTCCAGGATGTGACCATCTTCATCCTTGAAAGAGTGACCGCTGGCCTGGAGATGAGTGTAGACTGCAGAATCCTGGCCTGATGATGTTGATCTTCTGTGCTGGGCCATCCTTTTGGCCAGTGGCTGTTTTGTTTCCCCGATGTAAGACTGATCACAGCCCTCCTGACACTGAACAGCATACACAACATTACTCTGTTTGTGCTGGGGGACTGGATCTTTGGGATGAACCAGTCTTTGCCGTAATGTATTTGTAAAAAATGTCCAGAGGACCAGATTTAACTTTTTGGAGTGTCCGTTAAACCTTCGATAGTAATTTGGGAGGGTTAAGATTTAAGAATTCTAATACACTTGTTGGTATTTCAATTCTAGTGTTGTTAAGGTTAAATTTATTTTTTGTTCTATATTTAATTTGTTGATATTCTAAAAATGTATTCTTATCAATCCCATATTGTGTTATTAATCTGTTAAATGGGATATAGTCTACTTCCTCATATATATGTTCCAAATATTCCATTCCTTTGCACCTCCAACTTGGGAATTTTATCATATTATTTATTCTGTTGTAGGATGTCAGGGTTGTTCCAGATGGGTTTACGTCTGCATGGAATTAGTGAAGACTCTGTCATTTTAAGAAACTCCCACCAAGCTGTCAGAGAGGAGCTGATATTGATGCTTTTAAAGCATTCCTATCGTTTTATGTTTGAGATAATGAATGGAAGTCCGAAATCATTATATTTCTGCAAAGTGTCTGTTCTACGTCTAGCCAGTGTTCATCAAGGGGTGTGTGTTTTATCCATCTTGAGATGTATTCTAGCCTGTGTGCTACAAAGTAATAATAGAAATTGGGTAGCTCTATTCCTCCTTTATCTTTGGTCTTCTGTAGTGTTTTTAGTTTAATATGTGGCGGGTTATCTTTCCAGAGAAATTTAGAGATGGAGGAGTCCAGCGATCTATTCCAGTCAGATGATGGTTTATTTGGGATCAATGCGAATAGATTGTTTATTCTAGGCAAAACCATAATTTTTATTGAAGCAATCCTTCCCATGAGAGATAAGGGTAGAGATTCCATCTAGCAAGATCATTCTCAATTTTCTTTAAAAGTGGGGTGTGGTTTAGTTTTGTTAAATCTGCCAATCTATGAGAGACTTTGATACTCAAGTACGTAATATTCCCTTACTGCAGTTGTGTGGTAAGTGAATTGTTGAAATAGCAATTAATTGGTAGAACTGTGGATTTTATCCAGTTTATAGAGTAATCTGAAAGTCTTGAAAAAGAGTTTATCAATCCAATAACCTGAGAGAGGGAGGTTTGTGAATGCTGGAGGAAGAACAACACATCATCAGCATGTATACTGATTTTGTGCTCTATGCTCTTGCATTGTATGCCTTTAATATCTGTAGTTTGCCTGATTGCTGCGGCTGCGGCTAGCTGTTCAATGAAAATATCAAACGGTGAGGGGGAGAGTGGACATCCCTGCCTGGTGCCCCTTTGCAGAAGAAAGCTAGCAGATATTTGATTATTTGTCCTAATGCATGCTGATGGGGAACTGTATAATATTTTTACCAGTTTATGAAATAATTTCCAAAACCAAATTTATGCCGAAAGAATGAGATCTCGGATACAAGCGGCCGAAATGAGTTTTCTCCGCAGGGTGTCTGGGCTCTCCCTTAGAGATAGGATGAGAAGCTCGATCATCCGGGAGAGACTCAGAGTAGAGCCGCTGCTTCTCCATGTCGAGAGGAGCCAGTTGAGGTGGCTTGGGCATCTGTTTAGGATGCCTTCTGGACGCCTCCCTGGTGAGGTGTTCCGGACACGTCCCACCGGAAGTAGGCCCAGAGGAAGACCCAGGACACGCTGGAGGGACTATGTTTCTCGGCTGGCCTGGGAAAGCCTCGGGATTCCCCCAGAAGAGCTGGCCCAAGTTGCTGGGGAGAGGGAAGTCTGGGCCTCCCTACTTAGGCTGCTACCCCCGCGACCCGACCCCGGATAAGCGGAAGAAAATGGATGGATGGATGGAAATTTATGCAAGGCTGCAAATAAAAATTTCCAGTTAACTCTATCAAAAGCTTTTTCTGCATTTAGAGAGAATATTTCAGTCTCAATTTTTTTACTGTAAGAATAATCTATTAAATTAAATAATCTGCGTGAATTTGTGGATGAATGCCTATCTTTTATAAAACAAAAACAAACAAACAAAAAAAGAATCAGTTTTGTGTTGTGTGTTTCCTTGACTGATGAAGCTTTCCGGATGGAAGGTGAAACGTTTCAGCAAAAAAAAAAAAACTGCCCAGATGACCTGACTGAAAATTGTTAGATTGTATACCTGGATTATTGAGCATGGACATTTTTGATCCTGATGCATGCTCAATAATCAGTGGTCATTCCGTATGTTGCGTAGGGCTGAGTACCGAACCGAGGTTCTTTTATGGCACCGACCGAATTGCACTGGTCGGTGTATGTATTGAAACGTCACTCTTTTTTTCTGTGTCAAGTTTCGGTATTGGCTGTAAGGTGTCACGTGGTTTCAGCACACAGGCAGGTAAAACACCAAACGTATGACAAACAGACTATGTGTTTACACCCAGAGCTGTATAGAGCTGCCGCACCTATTCTATGTACAATGTATGTCTATGGTGCTGCTGACACCCACAGATGGGGTTCACGTGTGCAACGCGTGTGTTGTCGAACGGCTCAGACAACACACGCGCAGAAAGTTGCTCCGTGTTTCTCTGCAAGAAGAGAGACTGACAGCAGCTTCCTCCACCCTCCTCTTCTCAGCGTTGTCAGTCTCTGTGTGTGTGTGTGTGTGAAACGGACTGAGTCAACATTCCACAGCCGGACTCGTCTTCATTAAAGAACTCCCGAGGACGGCTCTGTGTTTCAGCAGCTGAGTTTACGTTTGTTATCCTAACTGACCTGACTGAAAAATGTTGGATTTTATACCTGGATTATTGAGCATGGATTTTGTTACGTTTGTTAACGTTATTGCAGTTAACACTTACATCGCAGTGAAATAACGCAAACTTTAAGATATTAGTGTATAAATTTATTTTATCTACGTAGCTAGCCTAACTCAGAAGCTAACTAAAGATTGAAAGTAACAGATAAATCTTAGCTTGTAAAACTGCTCATCCATCCAGTCAGCTGCTTAAACAGTTCACTGTTTATGTTAATGTTCTCCTCACAGGAGGTTCTGACCCAGATGTGAGGACAGACAGAAAAGCGAGGTGGGGGCCACAGGACAATCAAACTTTGTTGTTAAAAGTTTGTTGTCTTTTCTACAGTGGAGGTAAGTTAAGCTGTAAAAGATTTTGTTGACCAGTTAAACTTTTATCTCAGCCTAGATAATGTTTTTTGATCAATAATAACACAACCATGTTATTGTTGATGTTTTGTTCTCATGTCAATTAGGGAGATGATCAGAGCCCTAAACCCCAGAGAACCACAGAGAAGATTCAGGCAGAGACACAGAGATGCAGATGTCTGTATCATCCCTACCTCATTGAATCCAGTGACCTGCTTGTGGAATGTGAGGGACAATATGTCAGTGCTGTCAAACTGACAACCAGGTATCTGTGTGTGCAACAATCATCATCTACAGCCTCAGAGTGAACATGTTCTACTGCTGGAGACACCATCAGCCAGGAGTGGGCTTGTTTGTGTCCAGAGAAAGCAGACATTTTGTTGTTTCTGAAGAAAAACTGTTAAGTGAAAAGATCCTCTGTGTGTAGCAGTGAACATTAGACACCGACATGTCACTTGTTGTTTGCAACTGTTCTTTTGAACTGGAAATTATTTGTTTATTTTAATGTAAGAAAATTGCTTGGAATAGAAATACCAAAGTTAAAAAATAAAATTCACAATATGTACTGTAATGTGTAACGAATTTTATTCTTGTTAGAATTAATATTAATTACAAGATAGGTAGAGAAAAAAGAACCGTCCAGGAACTGACACCGAAGTGAAGGTACCGACACCGGTACCGATTTTTTTAGAAAGATACCCAGCCCTAATGTTGCGGGAGTATCAGAGAAATGGAGACGTTTCGTTTATTTTCTAAAAGCAACGTCCTAGTGGTTTTTAAACCCCAAAATACATTACGGCAAAGACTGGTTCATCCCAAAGATCCAGTCCCCCAGCACAAACAAAGAATGTGTATGCTGTTCAGTGTCAGGAGGACTGTGATCAGTCTTACATCGGGGGAACTAAACAGCCCCTGGCCAAAGGGATGGGCCAGCACAGAAGAGCAACACCATCAGGCCAGGACTCTGCGGTCTACACTCATCTCCAGGTCAGCAGTCACTCTTTCAGGGAGGAAGATGTTCTCATCCTGGATAGAGAGGACCGATGGTTTGAGAGAGGAGTAAAGCAGGCCATCTTTGTGAAAAGAAATCGTCCATAATTAAACAGGGGTGGAGGCCTCCGTGTTCAACTGTCCCCCTCTTACAATGCTGTTATTGCTAGTATCACTCAGCCCTCTGTGAATAGGAAACAGCCATCAGGGTGCTAATGATCCATTGTTAGGCTGATGGTCATTCTTGATCATGTGAGCAGCTGGTTTTGGCTGTCAGCAGCAAACTGGTTGATCCATTCTGAGAAGGTGCTATTTATAAGACTGAGCTGAATACAACACCTCAGACTGAAGAAGTCTTTCGGATGAAAGACAAAACGTTTCTACATTTTTTTTGTTTGTTTTGCTGTGTTTTGTTTTTTGAATGTCCAAAAGACCAGACTTAACTTTTTTAGATTAAAATAAAAAATATATATATTTATGCATTTTAATAAAATAAATCCTGCATTATGTTAAATATTGTATCTAGTCTAATCTTTTGTTTTGCCTTACTTCCCTTCTCTTGACTAAAGTATGTGTTGGTGCCGTCAGGCCAGTTCTGTAAATAAGAATTTGTTCTTAGTGTTTATGCCTGATTAAATAAAGGTGACATGAAAAACAAAAAAGAAAGAAAGAATCTCGTATGATGTGAATGTTTTTATATTTGAGATTTATTTTTTGTCGTGCAATACTTTCCTCAGTGCTCTAAAATTAAATATGCTATGTCCCTCAGTTTACCTATGAAATAATTAGTCATGGCTATGTTATGTTGTGTCATTTATCTTTACTGACATTCTCGTATCTATCTCTAATACATGTGGATTTACACCTAAATCTGAGAGTTGGGCTTGTTGCCATGGAAACCCTTTGCTGAATGACCTGTTGTAAGACCTCCGGAGTGTGTCCTGTTCTTAGTCATTACAGCCAGAGCAATGACGCAGTGAGTTTGGACCGAAGACTGATTAGAGTTGGCACTAACGTTCCAACAGAAAATGTATTTTTCTGCGTTTTGATCTGTTTTTTCATTTTATTTTGATTACCCAGTAGTGCATCATCTGATATGAATGTATTCTACATTCCAGCTGTTGCTTTTCAGATTGAAAATGTTTAATCTTTTCCTATGAGATAAGGAAAGCTCTTACTTTATTTCTTCATTAATTAGGTTTGGCTTAGAATAACAAGATTTACTGGAGTTTAAAGTGTGAATGGCACATACCGCAGTATAATGACATGCATTACTCCTGCTTTTATCATACAGCTCTTGTGAGTTTAAATGCTAATGTTCTTCATGGGATGTAAATCTGTCAGTAGTTGGTATTTCTTAATACCAGTATGTCCTTCTGCTTGAAATGAGCTGACTCCAACATCACTTATGTTTTTACTAGAGCCCGACCTATATATCAGTAGGGCCGATATTTTAGGCTGATATAGATGTTTGGGGACGTATCGGTATTGGTGATAATTGTCCCATTATTCACCAATATATATACTGGGAATAAACCGTGTCCTTACTTGCAAAAGGTGTAATTGTCCAATGTATCCAGCACAGGGTGCATGCGGACTCCTTTCAAGTCATGCCATTCACTTTAAGTTTCACTTTCAGCACAACCGAAGCAGGGAGCAATATTGTGTAGCATAAGGACATGGTTTGTTCCCAGTGTTTATATCGGCGCATAATGGGACAATTATCACCGATACGATATGTCCCCAAACGCTTATCGACACTACAGATATATTGGTCGGGCTTTATTAGGAAGACTGCTTCAAGACTTCAAGTGTTAAAACTGGTTTACAAGTAGCTGTTTACTTATAGAATCTTGGGAGTGGACAAAGCTCAAATATTTTCAGCCATTATATCAGTCATCGGCATTAGCCCCCCTCGCAATATTGTATTGGTGATTGCCACAATTTCCATATCAATGGGGCACTAGTTGGGGGCTGCCATTGCAATTCATAGGAGAAGCCATTACAATGCCTCCAATGCAAATGCATGGAAGCCACCTATTATTCTACACCCAATAAGGGTTTCTTTATTTATTATTATTCCGTCTCCGTTAATGCGGCCCGAACCGCAACGTGGACCCCCACAAAAGTTATCTCAAAACGACCAGTTCGGCGCCTAGATGTGTGCTATTACTTTTATTGGCAATTGGAGTTACCATGGCGACGTATTTTGCTAACAAAAATGCCAAATTTCCCATAGGAAATGAATGGGAGAAAACTTTTCAAAGAAACTGAGTATCGTCGAGCGCCATTTTGGTTCAACATGCAAGGCAGTGCATTGCATGTTAATTATCAATAGTCCTAAGGTAGCTAATTAACCTAAGGTAGCTAATTATCCTGATTGTAGCTAATTATCCTTGCTTTGCAAGGCAATGCATCAGAAAATTAACCTGCCATTTTGATTCAAGATGGCTGCCATAACTACCTCAGCATATATAAAATTGACTATAACTCTGTCATTCTTTGAGATATTGAGCTACAATACAGAAACTCGTTGTTGGATTTGTTTGAAACTTGCAGAAAGTAATCATCAGACATATCTCTAGAGCTGATATACGTGTGGAGCCATTTTGATTCAAGATGACTGCCATAGCTACCTCAGCAAACACAAACTTGACTAACTCGGGCATTCTTTGACATATTGAGCTGAAATTAAGTATGATTGTAGCTGAGAGTGAGTTGTAATACATTCCTAATGAAAATCAAATATCCAAGATCGCCGCCTTAGCTAAAAGAAAGAAAATATGATAACTTGGCCATTTTAAGAGATATTGAGCTGAAATTTGGCGTATTGGTAGCAGAGAATGATCCCTAATAGATTATGATTGAAAAATAAAAATCCAAGATGGCCGACAAAGCAAAAAAGGAAAAATACTATAAATCGGTCGATTTTAGTTATATAGAGCTGAAACGTGGTGTGGTGATAGCTGAAAATGTTTCCTATCAAATGCTGTATCAAAATCAAAAATCCAAGATGGCCGACAATGCTACTGCTTTAACTCAGCCATTTTTACACGTAGAGAACTGAAATTTGGGGAAGTTGTAGCTGAGAACGTGCTCTATCACATACGGAATCCAAATCAAAAATCCAAGATGGCCGCCTTAGCTAAAAGAGAAAAAATACCATAACTTGACCATTTTTAGAGCTATTCAGCTGAAACTTGGCAAATTCGTAGCTGAGAATGATCCCTAATAGTCTCTGATTGAAAATCAAAAATCCAAGGTGGCCACCTTAGCTAAAAGAGAAAAAATACCATAACATGGCCATTTTTAGAGCAATTCAGCTGAAATTTGGTATAATGGTAGCTGATAGCAAACCCAAACACCTTTTAATATTAAATCAAGAATTTAATTCGGCAGCAGCCTGACATTCCCCATCAAAGTTTCTCCAAGAACTTTCTAGTTCTATTTCATATAGGCTTCGTCCTTTAAGACTGTCGCTAGTGGGTTTATCCCTAGGTGCTCAGCGCAGCACTGAAAACTTTAGTCCACGCCCACCTGCTGTGTGTGGGCCTCACCCCCGGTCTGTATAAATTATGGTGAGACCGGGTAATCGGCTCCCATTTTTTCTTCAGCCAGCTAGCTAGCACTGTCAGAAGAACAAAGAAGGAAAAGTTGTCCGGCTTTGACCAGCTCAACCTTTGCTAAGGATGCCTGGGTCTCCGCCACGCCAACACCCTGCCGTCCCAGTGAGCTCTTCCTCCCCGAGGAGAAGCAGACAAGCAGCCTTGTTCAAGGTAAGCGCCGAAGATTGCTTTTCCGTGGCGGGTCGCTACCTGCTGGACAACGCCACTGCCTTTTCTAATGTGTTGTTAAAGACGGGAGCCTGCTGCTGGCCACCGGATCCAGAAACCCCCTCCAGCACACGTCTTTACCCCCCGGCTCGAACCTCCCTCAGAAGTGGCAACTCATGCTAACAAATAAATCAAGGAAACGTCAATTAAGTTTTACCAATTATATTAGAACAAGGCAGGAAAAGATTACAATTTCACAGCGCTGGACTCTGCACAATCCATGACGCGTTCACAGATCCGGAAGCAGAGCCCTGAAGTCCCGTGTCGTTACTCATTTATGGGAGTCCTACACTCCGCCTTTTGCAGAAGGGGAGCTCAGCCTATCAGTGTATGAGGGGGCGTAACTAAGTGTGGTTTTATGTTTACTGACGTGTAAGGAAAAACATGAGACGGTACTTTAAAGCCTTCCTACGTGTGGCAAGCTGATTAAACTATTTCTTGACAGATATTGAATTGTCAGGGAGACTCTCTTAAGAGTTTGCTGGCCCAGTTTAACCCAGTCACAACTGGGTCATAATTTTATTATAATCCCATCTCTGAGCAGATCAAACTTATAAAACCAGTCTAGATTGAAAATATCTTAACAGTTTTTTGAATGTCCAGAGGCCCAGATTGAACTTTTTTGGATTTTTCTACCTGGATTATTGAGCATGCATCAGGATATCTTAACAGTGTTTTTTCCTCACGGTAATCAAATGATTTCCTCGAAAAAGGCAATGTTAGCAGCAGCCCCGCTGAATGTTTTTCTGTGGAGGGTGTAGTGAATGTGGGGGACAGCTTTGCTGTAGCTTCACTACTAATTAATTATTCTTAAAGCTAGTTCAAGCACAAAGAATATTAATTATTTAATTACAACAGATTCTTTTATTTTTCAAGTTAAATTATGTGTCGTGTGACCGAGATAACTGTGAGGATTGTTTAATCAGTGACATGAGACGCCATTTTATCTTTGACCCATCAGAATAATTGCGGTCATTTATTTAACAGAATCAAAATTTAACATCAAGACATGTACACATTGATTTGCTGATCTGTTTCTGATTAATTAAAACTTGGCACGCTTTACTAACAAGACAACAGAACATTACTGATTGAGGCATCTAGGTTACTGGAAAACTAGAAAAGTTTAAGGGAAGGAATGGAGAAGTTTAAAGGAAGATGGATAAGGAAGATGTATGTTTGTTGACCAGAATTAGCACGCTTCTTTCAACACCAGCTCAAACCCCCGGTCCACTTGGTGCGTGGCAACTCGTGACGTCTCTTTACCTTTGCAGAGGATGGATCAGCTCCGGTCTAGATGTCCCTATGCACGCTACCTTTCAGCGTCTCTGGTCAGGGTGGCTGGTCATTGTCAGAAGTCGTGTGGTTTTTACTCAGTTCAACAAAACAAGCTTCCTTCGAAGTTGTAGGGCGTTACACCCAGGTGAGTTCACAGCGAGGCGCTGTGACTCCAGCTGGGATGGACGGACCCTCGTCTCACGGTCAAATCCATCAGCTATTGATTAAACCTGAAAGTTCCTTAGGAACTCTCAGGAAGACTCCATAGTCCCAAGAAAGACTCAGGAAAACTTCAGTCAGAGATTCCACTCAGAAGTGGAAGACTCCGGTGAAAGACTCAAGAAGACCCAGAAGACTGAATAGTTCCAGGAAGTGTTGACTTTTAAAGAGTACTCACTTCCGGTCAATCGGTACTTCCTGATTGGTTGAAACAACCAGCAGGGGCGGTGTTTCAGTGATGTCAGAGGGTTATTAGGAGTCAAAAAGACAGCAGGAATGTTTATGAATGTTTAGTACAGACAGAGGAATGTTATGAGAGGTGAGAGGAAGCAGGTGCCAGTTGCTTCTTGTTTACCGTCTGCTAGGTTTAAAAACAAGACACTTCATTCTAATAACTTGCTTTCTGACGGTCTCTGACTTTTGACCGACATCACTACTCCTCATTCAGACAGAAGATCAAAATGCACAATTACTTTGTAAATAGACATTTAAAATGATTTCTAAGTCTAATGAGGTTTATAAATCATTAATACTGTTTCACAGTTGATTTAAAATGAGTGGTTCACTTCAACATTTAGAAATGGTATGAACTAAACACACTTTGATTATCAAGATATTCTAAAATAGTAATGATAATGTAAAAAGAAGAGTGTTCTTCAATTGATTAATTCAGGATACAATCTCTTGATGAGCTAATTTGTATTTCTGGATTCAAATCAATGAAATAACAGTTCCTGTCCCATGAAGGTCTTCAGAGACAGATTGTTGTCGGAGGCCTAGTTCACTACAAGGGCCACTACTCGCTGGACGACGCCACTGCCTTTTCTAACATGTTTTTTCCTCGCGGTAATCGAATGATTTCCTCAAAAAAGTTAATGTTAGCAGCAGCCCCGCTGAATGTTTTTCCGTGGAGGGCCGCTACTTGCTGGACGACGCCACCGCCTTTTCTAACGTGTTTTTTTCTCGAGGTAAATCAGATGATTCCCTTGAAAAAGGCGTTGTTGGCAGCAGCTCCTCTGAGTGTTTTTTTTCTGTGGCGGGACGCTATGCACGAGACGACACCACCGCCTTCTTTGACGCAGAGTCACGCAGTGAATCGAATGATTCCTCTGAGAAAGGCGATGCGGAGCTGCCCACTCCCTCCTGGAGAGCCTAATGACGGACAACGTGTGGCCGAGCGGATGCTCAGCCCCCTCGGATTTTCCCACGTCGGCGTCCACACCGCTCCCAGCCGTCGGCGCCCTCCTCTCAGAGCTGCCCGGCATAATCCAGGAGGATGTTAACACAAGGGACTTTCCGTCTCCCACCTCCCTCCGCCCTGATCGGATGATCTGGCGGCAAGGTTGGCTCCGCCCCGGCTTGTCGCCCTGACACCATCTGGCCTCGCTGTCCAGCTGTGATGTCACACTGGAACGAGGCTGCAACTGGGCCCGGCAAGTTGAAGACATCCGTCTCCACCTTCGCCTCCATCAAGCCTGGCGGTGGCACTTGGGGCAAAAGCTTCCAGGATGGACCAGCAACCTTTCCCTCCAGGGAAGCATGACCAGATGGTGACAAGGTCTCCAACCGAGCTCACCAGTGCTCATTCCAGACGGCCACAGCGAAAACAACTTTGCCCTGCTGGCTTGCAGCATCTCTAAGAGGCTGAAAGAAGCAGACCTGCTGGAGGAGACAAAGAGCTCTCTCCATAAAGTTGTTGATGTCATTGTAAACATGTTCCACCTCTGTAATTTGCCTGTCCCGCATCGCTGCCTGTATGACCATGATCCAGAGGACCACTTGGCTCCGCCTCTCGCCATCCTTATCCGAGAGGCTGCAGAAAGACCTGCTAAAGGGCCTGCCTGTCCTACATTGCCACCTGGATGACCATGATCCAGAGGACCACTTGGCTCCGCCTCTCGCCACTGTAGTGAACTTGACCTGATGTCAAAACTGACCAGATGGACAGAAACTGTCATTTCATTGATTTGAATCCAGAAATACAGTTTGACCCATCCTGAGACTTTCTGTCTTGAATTAATCAAGTGGAAAAGACAATTCTCTATGATCATTACTATTTTACAAATGTTTTGATAATCAAATTGTGTTAGTTCAAACAATGTTTACATGTTGAAGTGAACTACTCATTTTTATTTACTTAAACAGTAGTAATGATTTTTATTCCTCAATTCAAAGTGAAATCAAGTTAGAGTACATTACAGAGTAATGATTCAATTTCTTGATCGTCTGCTTTGAAAGTGAGCAAGTTTGTAAGTGTGTTAGAGTTCAGGTTTCGGTCAACTAAGAAGTTTACTGAAAAGAAATGTCATGTTTAACTTTTACAGCAAGATACTGAGTAGAGACGCCACTAAGACTGGTTTTTCCATGATATCTTTCTGTCTGTTCTTAAACAATCCTTGACTTTCCATAACACCTTACATCACAAACCACACCTCTGTTCTGGTCCATCCACCAATCAAAAAGCTCTCAAATGAACCGGAAGTATAGCCCGTTTAAATGTGGCAACTTCCCAGTTCAACAGTAGAGTTCCAGTAGAGTTCAGGAGAGTTCCAGAGAGTTCAAGAGTTGTGGAATCCAGAGTGCAGGGAGTTTGGGAGTCCGTGAATGCAACCGCAGGCATTCATGGATGCTGCTAAACCAAACAAGCTGAACCAGAGACGATTTTGGGAATTATAACTTCTGTTTGGATAACCTCACACGACTCCTAAGGTTTTTAGCTGTTCTCACAGAGACGCTGAAAAGAGTCAAAAGAAGAGCTCTACACCGACGCTGAAGCTATCGTCTGCAAGGTAAAAGTTCTATTTCGACCAAGCGTACCGTTGGCCCAAGCTGATTTCAATGGAGCGTGCTGTTCTGGTTAAAACAGACAAATTCCCTCACACATCTCTCTCAGATAAACTTCATCTTTCCATCTTTAACTCTCCTATCTGCTAGAAAATTAATCCAGATGTTTTCATTAATGTCTGTGGTGAAGCAACGGAAAACCATGGCCTTATGGTTTCCTGGTTGTAAAACTGATTAATTATATGTTGTTGTTTTCATATTTTGCCAAATTAATGTAAATGTTTGATGTTAAACTTTGATTCTGTAAAATAAATGACCGCATTCATTTTGATGGGTCAAAGAAAAATGACGTCTCACGTTACATTTCATTGAATTCAATGCACGTTTTATCCAGTCCAGAAAGATGAGTGAACCCGTTTAATGTATGAATATATCTCAGGATATGTCATACTACACCATCCTTGTCCAAGAGGCTGCAGAAAGACCTGCTGGAGGGCCCCATCACCCCAGAGGCGCTGTTCGGGGCCAACTTCAGGACCATTCTTGAGAAATTGCAGAGGTTCGAGGAGGTCTCAGAGACTGTACATCATCTGGTGACGTCACAGTCCATCTGCCCCTCCGGCCGCTGGAGGCATCAACTTCATGCCCCGCTCCTCCGCCGGCCCTCTCCACCAGGTAACAGATCCTTGAGGGGAAGGTATGTGTTTTTGATGATGTATGTTTTTAATATAAAACAGAAACCTCTGAAAGTAAAGTTTTTCATCTGAGACTGTCCGATCAGCTGAGCTCACAGCTGCCTCTCTTCACACATTCCCTACACAGAACGAGCCAGTAACCTCTAAACAGTGTTTTAAATGGCACCACATTTCAGTAAATATCACAAAACACTCGTCTGCCACGTCAGCTAAAATGATGTTTTTTCAGCAGACCGAGTCTGGTAAAATCCCTCGTTTTCAGCCAGAGCCCGTTTTTAATCTCTGCTGTTTTCTGCCCACTCACAGTACAGCGGGAGTAAACGTGTTTCTCCACGACAGCTGCAGCCTCCACCGAAACGGCGTCTCACTCAGAAAGCGCTCACCCTCCTCTCGGTGCGTGCCAGCTCACCTCAGGTCTATTTGAGACCGCAGCCTGGGCCCAGCACAAAGGCACACATACAGCCCTTTTTTCTGTCAGAGCCCCCATTGGGCTCCCCCGGAGAATCTCCGGAGCGAGTGATAGCAGTAAGGATTTTTTAGTCTTGTTGACATTCATGAGAAACATGACACAACACAAATGCGTGCCCGCTCTCCAAGCGCTACTCAGAGTGGCAGCGAGTGTGTTTCTAGGACAGATGGACGGACCATCTGATCAGAAGGGGTAACACGCTATAGTTCGCAGCTCAACCCCCACCATTCAGAGGGATTATAGAGACGGTTCTGTCTTCTCCAGAACAGAGCTCGTCTCTCCAGTCAGAAGTTCAGGAATTTCTGACGATAAACATGATTTCCAGAGTTCCCAACGGAGAGGAAAATATGTTTTTTTTTCCTCCCACTACTTCCTGGTTCTGAAAAAAAACCAGAGGGATGAGATCCATTCTCGATCTGTTCATGTTCTGCAATTCGATCATGGGGAGACAATTCCACATGCTGACAAACAGCTGCTGGAGAACTTCACCAGAACAACTGGTTTTCACCTCCATAGATCTGAAGAGCGCATATTTTCACATTTCCATCATTCTAAAACACCCCACGCATGTTCTCGAAATGCGTGGAGACGGCTCTGCAGTCGTTACACATGGCAGGAATGAGAAATCTTTTTATCTGGACGATCTGCTCTTATTAGCTCGGTCCAGTTAGAAAGCTGTCGCACCTGCGACATCTGACATCTGTATAGAAAACCTGGGGTTTTCTATAAACTGGGAAAAACTTCCGTTCGTCCATCCCAGATGATTGTTTATCTGGAAGTGGAGCTAAACTCAACTACAATGAGAGCCGTTTATCACAGCTGAGAGCCGAAGCTCTGTCAGCTCAGCTCCTCTGTGTCAAACCCAGCTCCGCTGTGTCAAACCCTGCAGCATAGTGACAGTCTGCCTGTCATGCGATGCCTGGGACGATGTCAGCGGCCCACATCTTGGTTCCGCTGGGCCTACTTTACACGAGACGCCTTCAGAGATGGTTCACCTGCCTGCGCATAGATCCTGTGCGCCAGAAGAGGTGGATTATTTTTGTGCCCCCCTTCCGTGAGAACCGATCTGAATCACTGGGGAAACCTCTCATTCTATCAGAGGGAGCTCCCATCAGCAGGCCTACGTCACACGTCTCAGTTTTTCACAGACATGTTCCTGTCAAGCTGGGAGGAATGTGTCTGTCCCAAGCAGTGGGAGCACAGTGGCTGGACCACATGTCGCTTTACATAATGTGCTAGAATGTTTTTCACGGTCTGAAATGTGACTCAGCATTTTGCCCCTGCTGTGGGATCAGCATTTTCTGATCCACATAGACAACAAGGTCACGGCAGTTTACATAAACGGTCAGGGAGACGTGCACTCAGCCCAACTGTTACGCATCGTGAAACAGCTGTTGTGTTGGCCACACAGAAACCTGCTCTCTATCAGAGCAGTGTACTTTCCCAGCATCCTGAACAGGCGAGCAGATATCATGTCGAGGGGCGGTCCCCGCCACAGAGACTGGAGCCTCCATCCCGAGCTGATTTCTCAGATTTGGAGCAGGTTTTGGCTGAACAGCAGTGGATCTGTCCGCCACACGGGAGAACGCCCAGTGTCAATTATGGTTCGCACGGAGCCCACAAGATGACCCACCGTTAGGAGTGGACGCCTTCGCTCACAGCCCGTGGCCAAAAATGCTCCTTTATGCATTCCCCTCCAGTCTTGCCGATATCACGGACCCCGGACCGGGTCCGGGAGGAAGAACCGTCAGTCATTCTCGTAGCTCCTGAACGCATATGCGCTCCGTGGTTCCCGAATCTGCAGTGACTGATATCGTTTCGGCTGTGGAAACTGCTGTGGGGGGGGGGGGGGGGGGGGCGCTCTCCTCCAGGCAGTGAAGTGGTAGAGTTGTATGTCCAAAAAAAGGTCATGCACGCATCTGTTCCAGTAAGACCTTGTTTCCCATCCAAACTGTTTTAGCAACGAGTGCGGTTTGTGTTGGGCTGACCTAGGAAGAATTTGTTTTTCTCAAGCGTTTTCCTAAAATGGGAAAGGACTGATATGTGTTGTGTAGCCTTCTTTTTTTTTTTTTTCTTTTTTTTTTTTTTTTTTTTTTTGATGGCCTCCCTTCTCCCCTTACAGCCATCCTCTCCACACCATTATTATTAAATATTTATTATAGTGACATTCTAGTGTAGGGTTTTTTTTTATTTTTTTTTTTTTATTTTTTTTAATAGGATAGAAAAAAAGAAAAGACAAAGTAAGACTCCAAAATATAAGAAATATATACAAATAGAGCACACTTCAAAACACCCGGCCACTGTCTGTTCACCTGCAAAGAACATGACAAAACACAGCAACAAAATACATATGTATAAAGAACTTAAAATATTCATGGCTTTGCAGTAAGTTTCAATAAATATATATACCCATACCTACGCCTATATACATACATACATACATACATACACATGAATATACACTCACATACATATCTATATATCTACATATAAAGCCTACATAAACATCCCTGCTTCTATTTGTGTGTGGTTGTGAGCATGCATAAGTGTATAAGGCTTCTCTAATAGAACATTTATTAGTAATTGTGAAGCAGCAGAGACCCGACCCCCAAGACCAGAGGCAGACGAAAAAG
>NC_056507.1:39696572-39698321 GCF_014905685.2 Nematolebias whitei
CCCAGCCCATGACCCACAACCCACCAGCGAGCCGAAGGCCCCCGCCCAGAACCGGGCACCAGAACGCAAGCCGGCCCAGAGCCCGGCAACCCGCCCGCCAGAGCCCAAGATCCCCGAACCCCACAGGCCCAAGCCCGGGGGCGACAAGCCCCCAGAACCCCAAGCCCCCGCGCCCACCCCGAACCCACATCAGCACAGCCAGGCTACCAGATCGGTGACCCACGACCGCCGCCATAGACCACCTGAGGGCCTGCATGCAGCCACCAGCAGACATCCCCCAGAACCACCCAGGCCCTCCCCAGAGGGAAAGCAGTGCCCCCCTGCCCAGGTACCCCCAAGAGCCCAGCCCCCGGCAACCCCCCCGGGGCCCCAAACCCATACACCCACCTCCACATCAACCCCAAGGCCCCACAAGGTCAGATCCCAGACTACCCACCCTCACTATGTAACGGAGCCGATCAAAGGAGCCCACAGAGATTGATCCAATGTGTCGGCAGATGCTGTTTCAAGACTAATATGATCTAACAGCAGATTTTTATACTGATTAATACTAAGATTATTTTTATTTTTCCAATTCAGGAGTATGGTTTTCTTTGCGATGCATAAGGCAGTGAAAATCATGCGACATGTATTTTTTTCCAGGGTAACATCTTCCAAGATAGCCAATAAGCAAACAGACGGAGAGAGTGGAATATTACATTTCAGACATTTAGACAAGTCTTCACAAACCTGGACCCAGAACCTCTGAACGGGTGGGCAGAACCAGAGTGCATGGATATAATCATCAGGAATATTGCCTGTGCACTGTGAGCAGTTGTTAGATGATGTAAATCCCATCCGAAACATTCGCTGACCTGTATAATGTACTCTATAAAGAACTTTATACTGTATTAATTGTAAGTTGGAGATTCTAGTCATTTTAAATGTTCTTAAACATATTTGAGACCAGGTGTTTTGGTCAAAATTGATTGATAAATCTGACTCCCATTTTGCAACAGGTAACATTATGGAGTCATTGATTCTAGACAATTTCTTGTATATTTTAGATAATAATTTGGGGGATTTAAGATTAAGGAACTCTAACACACATATTGGTGTTTCTAACAAAGTTTTATTAAGCTTAAATTTCTTTTTTATGATAGACTTAATTTGTTGATATTGTAAGAAGTATTTATTTTCAATGTCAAATTGTATTATTAAATTATTAAATGGAATAAAGTCTACACCTTCATATATGTGTTCCAGACGTTCAATTCCCTTGACTCTCCAACCTGGGAAATTTAACATATTATTTTCTTGTAGGATGTCAGGATTGTTCCAGATGGGTGTATGTCTACAGGGGAGTAGTGAAGATTTTGTCATTTTCAAATACTCCCACCATGCTGTCAGAGAAGAGCTAATACTGATGCTTTTAAAGCAAACATGTCTTTTTATATTTGTGCTAATAAACGGTAGATCTGAAATCTTAATATTATTGCATAAAGTTTGTTCTATGTCTATCCAAGTTTCATCTAATGTATTTGGATTTAACCACTTTGAGATATATTGTAACCTATTGGCTAAATAGTAGTGATAGAAGTTGGGAAGTTCTAACCCTCCGGTATCTTTAGATTTCTGTAATGCTTTTAAGCTAATACGTGGAGTTTTGTTTTTCCAAAGGAATTTAGATATCAAAGAGTCCAGTGACTTAAACCATTCAGTTGAAGGTTTATTTGGAATCATTGAGAATAAATAGTTTATTTTCGGCAG
>NC_056507.1:39698421-39721371 GCF_014905685.2 Nematolebias whitei
TGAGTTTATTAATTCGATAAGATTAGATATTGACTTTTCTGTGTTCTGAAGAAAAAGTAAGACATCGTCAGCATAAAGACTAATTTTATGTTCTATATTTCTACACAGTATACCTTTAATATCAGCAGTTTGTCTTATTGCTGCTGCTAAAGGTTCAATAAAAATAGCAAATAGTGCAGGTGAAAGTGGACATCCCTGCCTGGTCCCCCTCTGTAAACAGAAGCTTGAAGATATTTGATTATTTGTCCTGACACATGCTCTTGGTGAGTTATATAATATTTTTAACCAATTAATGAAATGGTCCCCAAAACCAAATTTACTCAATGTAGAAAATAAAAATTTCCAGTTTACCCTATCAAATGCTTTTTCTGCGTCCAAAGACAAAATAGCCGTTTCAATATTTTTACTATATGAATACTCTATTAAATTATATAATCTGCGTGTATTTGTGGTCGAGTGTCTTCCTTTTATGAATCCAGTTTGGTCAGGATGAATAATGAGAGGAATTATTTTCTCTAATCTTTTAGAGAGGACTTTACTAATTATTTTAACATCTACATTAATAAGAGAGATGGGGCGATAACTGGTAGGTAGTACTGGGTCTTTGCCTGGTTTTAATAGTAGACTAATGTTGGCTGAGTTCATATGTGTTGGAAACCTGCCATTTTCTTCTGACTCATGTAGCATTCTGTGAAATATTGGTTCCAGGATGTTCCAGAACTCTTTATAAAATTCTGCTGGATATCCATCTGGGCCTGGAGATTTCTTATTAGGCATGTTTTTAATGGCTTCACGGAGCTCATCTGATGTTAATGGTGAGTCTAGTTCTGAAGATTGACTACTGTCTAGTTTTGGAAGTATTACTCTCTCCAAGAATTGATTAATATCTTCATCTGTTGGGTTTATTTGTGGAGTATATAGAGTTTTATAGAAATCTCTAAAAACACTATTTACTTTTTCCTCGTCATAAGTTATGTTACCATTTGTGTCTTTAATACCATATATAGACGTTTTTTCTTTATTTAATTTGAGTTGATTAGCTAAAAAGCTACCGGATTTATTACTGTGTTCAAAATGTTCCAAGCGAAGTCTTTGTACTAAGAATTTGTTTTTTTTGTCAATACATTCATTTAGTTCTAATTTTATCTTGCGTAGTTTTGTCTGTGTTTCCTCTCCTTGTAAACTTTCTAATAATTTGATAGATTTCTCTAAATCCTCAATACGTTTATTTTCTTTTTTCTTTTTGTTTGTTGCGTAGGATATTATTTTCCCTCTCATAACTGTTTTCCCAGCCTCCCAGAGTGTACACGCTGATGTACCTGGCAAGTCATTAAACTCTAAATACGATGTCCATTCATTTTTAAAGTATTGTATAAATTCTTCATCCATAAGCAGTGAGGTATTTAATCTCCAGTTTATACTTTTTGGGATTTCTTTCTTATTATCTAAATTTAAAGTAACTGGTGCATGATCACTGACAGCAATAGGGTGTATCTTAGTGTCTGAAATGTTGGTCAGCAATGAGTTGCTGATTATAAAATAATCCAAACGAGAGTAAGAGTGATGCACATGTGAAAAGAAAGAATACTCTTTACTATTAGGGTGAAGAGACCGCCATGCATCGCAGAGTCCATAATCACTCATGTACTGTTTAACTACATTTATGGATTGCCAACTGCGTTGAGCTCCTACTGCATTCAGCCTGTCTATTTTGTTATCTAGACCAAAGTTAAGATCACCTCCCAGTACCAGCGAGCAATCCATGTGATTTGATAGAGTAGAAAAGAGATCATGAAAAAAAGCAGCATCGTCCACATTTGGCCCATATAAGCTAACAATACAATATTTTTGACTGAGTATGGATAATTTTAATATTATATATCTACCTTGCGGGTCTATAACTGTGTCTAATATTGTGAAGTTCACATTTTTATGTATTAATATTGCTACTCCTCTCTGTCTTGAGTTATAGCAGGCTGAGAATACATGAGGAAACTCAGGAGATTTTAGCTCATCCACAGTTGACGGTAATTTATGAATCTCTTGGAGTAATACAACATCTGCCTTTAATCTTTTAATCTGGCTAAAGATTCTATTTTTTTTATGTTGGCTACCGGCTCCATTAATATTCCATGTGACAAACCTTAAGATGCCCATATTTGTGCTTGTGAAAATATAATTAAACCACACCCATTATCACAAATATCAAAAATAGTAAAACACCCAGACAATAACATAATCCTTAATGATTGATTATTTATGATTTATAGATAAACTAAGTGCTGTTTTTGAAGGTAAATCATGCATGTATTCCTTTATGAGGTATTTGTATGTATGTATATGGATATATATAAGCCTTTGTGCCTGTGTGCTAATAATTATTGAGTCAGAAAAATAGAGACAAAAAAAATAAAGTGAGATGATAATAAACACAATAAACACATAAAGATAAAAGAAGAAAAAATAAAAAAAGAACCCCCTTACCACATTAAGTGTCATGCCACCGTGTACCACCACCATCTGTGTAACCCACCAACCGAGCTGTGCTGAAAAATTACATAAATATCTGGTAAGTAATATGAATATATATGCTTGCTAATACATTTTAAGTAAAATTAGCAACTGAAGATCATACTTACCTTATTTATATTACTAATAGAGCCAGGGAGTAACCTCTGGATCTCTAAACAGCTGACCATTGATGTAGAGTTTGTCCACAGCCACCGCAGCTCTTCTGCCCTCGTTTATATTTTTCTTTCTAATCGGGAACAGGACGCGCCTTCTACTCAGAATCTCTGCAGGGAATTGGTCGTTCATGCTAAAGTTCGTGTCACGCAGTTCTCTACCTCGGCTTTTAATTTGTTCTTTCTGTTTGTAATGTTCAAACTTAGCTACAATCGGCCGCGGCCGATTGCTTCCAGGCTTCTTACCTCCGAGGCGGTGGACCCGGTGAAAAGTGATGGAATTAACCGCGTCACTCGGCAACTTCAGCTGATTCTGAATGAAGTCACGGACGGAGGCCTCAGGGACCTCGTCCGCTCGCTCCGGTATTCCCGAGAAGACGAGATTGTCCCGCATGCTCCGGGCTTGGATATCCAGGATCGATTCTTTGATTTTTTTATTATCCCCGGATAGCAGCGTCATCTCCTCGGTGAGTTGTTTAACCGTTCCTCTCAGCTCCTGATTTTCACTAGCAAGTGATGCTACCTGTTGTTGGCTGAATTCCAAAGACTCCCTGAGGCCTTGAAACTCTTTATGTAGCATCTCTACTAATGCTAGTCGGGCGTCCAAGCTAGTTAGCTTCTGGTCAATTGACTCCAATATCTCCTTTAAACCTGAATCGTCAGGAGACGGTGCCGTAACGCTGTCTGAGCTGCCCTGTCGATGCCGCTTAGCATTGGGGATGTTAGCTGAATTGCTAGCAGCACCGGATGTTTCTTTAGGCTTACCCATGACTAAGCTGTCGAAACACTCGTCAACAAACAATTCCAGGCTCTGCAAAGTCTCCTCGTCCAGTTTGTTTGATCGAATGAAAAAAGTTTATTAGTAATATTTAGGACTTTCTTAATTATCTTATATTTAATTAAACAGTTTTTATTTAAATAAATACGGACTTACCAAAGTTTTATCATAATACTCACGCACAGTTTCTTCCTAGGTTCTCAGCAACAGCTCATTGCACCGTCACGCCCGAATCACGACACCTCCTGTTGTGTAGCCTTCTGACGTCAAATGAATGGTATAAATCAGAACAGAGCTGTGTTGAGGCAGGTTTTTTTTTTTTTTTGAAGTCTCGAGGTTTACAGCTGTTTCGGCCTATGAGTTTATGCTTCAAATAAACCCTGATTTTTGCTGTCATCACACGTTTCAAGATTTGTTTTATTTAATCAGTTTAAAACTATGTAGACTCACGCCACTACAGCAACAAGAGCGATCAGAAGTTACTCAGAAATAGGTCAGCATCTTTGGGTCTGTCCGCTGAACAGATCCGTTTAGACAAGATGGGCCTCCCACAGGATGTGGTGCGTACGTTCAGGGCACACGAGCTGCTTCCACCACAACGCTGTACACATGAAGTGGACAGTTTTTCAGTGCTGGTGTGCAGAGAAAGGCGTGGTGGCCATCTCATGGCCACTAGATGGCATGCTGTCTTTTCTGCAGCAGCTGATGGACAGATATCTAGTGTTCAGCACAATTAAAACTTATGCTGCAGCTATTTCTTCCTGTCATGAGGGCTTCGGTGACAAAACTGTTCTTAATCACCCGTCGATGAAGCGTTTCCTGAAACGTGTACGGAGACACAGACCGGTGTCACGTCCACTAGCTTCTCAGTGAGACCTAATGATGGTCCTGCACGCTCTGATCAAAGCTCATTCTGAGCTTTTAGATCAGGTTTCACTTAAATTCTATCATTAAAACAGCCCTGCTGTTAGTTCTGACGTCGGCAAAGAGAGTGAGTGTTTGTTTGCTCTCTCTGTTACTCCCGCATGTCTCAGAATTCAAGCGGATGGCAGTTTAGCTGTACTGCATTTTAATCCTGCTCTGAAAAGCATCACAAGCTCATTCAGATCGAGAGTGATAACCTTGGATGGGTTTTATCCTCTTCCTCATAATTCTGAGGAGGAAGCAACATCTCACCTCCTTCTGTCCCATCTGCGCATTTTCATGTTACGTGGTGCACACAGCCGCACTGCGCCGCTTTCAACGTATGTTCGCGCATTACTGGGACAGCTCTTCAGGACGTCCTTTATCCACCCAGCGCCTCTCACACTAGTTGTGTGAGGCTATTTCTGAAGTTTACAGTTCGTCTGGACTGGATCCTCCAGAGAATCTCAGCGCATTCCACTAGAGGATTTTCATCCTCCATGGATCTGCATGGAGGGATGACAGTGGAGGATATTTATATGGCGGCTGCCTGGTCATCGCCATGTTCAATTATTTGTTTTTGTCTACAAAGTATGTGATGTTTCTACTTTCTCCATGACCATTCTGTTCTCAGGGTTCTGACAGAATGATTATTTGTTTCATGGAGCATCACTTTTGAGCTCACACCTGCCTGCATGCAGTCGCAGTGTGAGATATTTATTATCAGTCACAAGTTCATGACTGCTGATTTTATTATTATTAACCGGTTCATCCTGAGGAGCTGTTGGTCTGCTCTGTTTATCATTACACTGTTACAATTCGTATCCTCTGTTGTTCCTATTCACAGCAGGAGGTCTGCTATCTCAGCCTTTTTGTTCTCACCAGAGATCTTCTCTGGTGCGCTTCTGCACATGGAGCACGCAGTTATGGAATGCGTAATTACGCTCACGGAAGGCTGAGTGATGAAATGTTTTTTTTGTGCAAGCAGGTGCTTCATGTTGTGTCTGAGTGGACCCAGTGAGGCATAGACTACATCCTGCTTCGCCTTTAACCCACTAGCGACAGTCTTAAAGGGCTACGCCTATACAAAATAGAACGTTGGTTATGTACTGTAACCCCAGATTCTATGAGTATAGGCATAGCCCTTTAAGCTCTGGGCCTCACTGGTTCCTAAATGGCTGAAGAAAAAAGCTATTTGGGAGCCATTTACCCGGTCTCACCTTAATTTATACGGACCGGGGGTGAGGCCCACACACAGCAGGTGGGCGTGGACTAAAGTTTTCAGTGCTGCGCTGAGCGCCTAGGGATAAACCCACTAGTGACAGTCTTAAATGGCTACGCCTATACTCATAGAATCTGGGGTTACAGTACGTAACCAACGTTTTTACATGCTGCTTTGTAAACCTAAAGATTTCCTATTTCCTATAAGAACCTATTTCGTATAGGCTTCACCCTTTAAGGCTGTTGCTGGTGGGTTTATCCCGTCATGCAAAGCATCACACTGAAAAAATTAGTCCACGCCCACCTGTTGTGTGGGCCCCACCCAGTCCGTATAAATTACGTTAAGAGCGGGTAATCGGCTCCCATTTTTCTTCAGTAAGCGTATAGCACTGAGCTTCAACTAGACAATGTCCAGCACCAACGTCATCCGCCAGTGTCCGTCCTACAAGACTGGCTACATGCTGAGTTTTGACCGGCATGACATCTGCGAAGGATGCCTGGGTCCCCGCTATGCCGACCTCACCTTCTCCTGCCACCTCTGTGACCTCTTCCCCCCGGAGGCGAGGCACAGGCGAGCAGCCTTGTTCAAGGCTAACGTCGAGGAGTGCCCCTCCATGGCGGGGGACTGTTTGCTGGACGACGCCATTGATTTTTTCCAACGCCGGCTCTTGAAGTGAATCGGATGGTTCCTCCGGGACAGTCGACGTCAGCAGCAGCCCCGCAGCTCACTCCCTCCTGGAGAGCGTGGTGTTGGGATGAGGGGGGCCGAGCAGATGCTCACCCCCCCCCCCACCCCCGGGCCTTTCCGCATCAGTGACCACATCTCTTCCAGCTGTCGGTGCCCTCCTCTCGGAGCTGCCCGGCATAATTCAGGAGGCGGCTGACACAAAGGGAATTTCCGTCCCTCTCCTTCCCCCGCCAGATCGGATGATCTAGCGGGAAGGTTTGGCTCCACCCCAGCTCGCCGCCCTGACCCCATCTGGCCTCGTTTCCCAGCAGTGACGACCTACTGGAACGAGGCTGCAACCAGACCTGGTAGACTGAGGGCGCCAGTTTCCACATTCGCGCCATCACCAGAGTGGAGGGGTTTACTGAGCGGAGTTTTCCCTCGGTGCACCCCCTGGAGCCAAGCCTGGCGGAGGCTCTCGGAGCAAAGATGTTCAGGTTGGACCAGCATCCTGTGCCTCCTGGGAAGCATGACAAGACGGTGATGTCACTCTCCAACCGAGCTCACCGTTGTGCGTTCCAGGCGGCCGCAGCGAACAATAATGTTGCGCTGCTAGTGTACAGCATTTCAAAGAGGCTGAAGGGAACAGATCTGCCTGAGGAGACGAAGAGCTTCCTCTGCAAGGCGTCTGACATCATCCTGAACCTGCGTGCCTCTTCTGCTGTTTGCCTGTCTCGCATCGCAGCCTGGATGACAATGGTTCAGCAATCCACCTGGCTCCGTCATTTCCCCTCCCTGCCAGAGAAGCTGCAGAAGGACTTGTTGGAGGGCCCCATCACGACGGACGCGCTGTTCGGAGCCAACTTCAAGGCCATGCTCGAGAACTCGAAGAAGTCGGAGGAGGTGTCAGAGACTGTGCGCCATCTGGTCAAGCCGCACTCTTCTTCTCGCCCCCCTACCCGCTGGAGAGAGTGTCGTGGCCAAAGACAGCAGCAAGGATGCGCCACAGCTGCAGCAGCGTATTCTTGCTCCGCTCCGCCGCCTGCCCCTCCCGTCAGAGAACAGCCCTCCTCATCCCCGCATCCAGCGGTACAGCGTTTCCCCAGAGACTGCCAACAGGCGCCTCCCTGGAACAACCAGCTGTAGGGCTCACGGGGGAGAAGATTCAAAAAATGACTCCTTGCAGAGGATGCGTGTGCACAATGATGGTTCGAGTTTTGAAATAAAACGTAAACATCATTCAGGAATTAAAGTGTCTGATTTCAGCCTATCTGTCATTTCGGATGATCTCACAGCGGCTTCTCCTCACACATCTTCCACACAAATCGAGCCGGTGTCCTTCAAACAGGTTTTTAAAAAATCACCGCTGCTCAAAAAAAAACCACACAAAAGGCGCGTGTGACACAGCCAAAAGTGAATGTTTTCAGCAGACCGAGTCCAGTGGGAAACCTCGCTCTCAGCCCAAGCTGTGCGCTGCCTCCTCTGACCACAGCGGTGACAAACGCACGCCCCCGCGGCAGCGGCAGCCTTCCCCAAAGCGGCACCGCATGGCCAAGGGCGCGCATGCCTCCCCTCAGTGCACGCCAGCTTCACTTCAGCCCAGATGTGAGCCCGCAGCCTGAGTGCAGCACAGAGGTGCCTTCAGGGCCCTTTCGAGAAAGCCTCACCTTGGGTCGCTCGGAGCACGCCTTCGCAGCACATGACAGTGGTAGAGGCTGTAAATCGGCTGGCGTCCATAAAAAACATGACACAGCACGGAAACGCGCGTCCATTCCCCGAACGTTACATGGTGTGGCAGCGAGCGTGCGCTCTAGACAGATGGATGAACCGCCTTATCAGCAGGGGATACATGCTGCAGTTTGCAGCTCAACCCCCCCCCTTCCCATTTGGAGGAATTTTAGAGACTGTTCTGTCATCTTCAGAACAGATCTCGTTCTTCCATGCAGAGGTTCAGGAACTTCTGGTGAAAAATGTAATTTCCAGGATTCTAGAAGGAGAGGAAAACACAGGGTTCTACTCTCGTTACTTCCTGGTCCCAAAACGGACCGGAGGGATGAGACCCATCTTGGATTTGTCAATTTTCAACAAATCGATCATGGAGAAACAATTTCACATGTTGACAACCAGATAATTGTTAGACAACATTCAGCAAAATGACTGGTTACCTCCATCGATCTGAAAGACGCCTACTTCCACATCCCGATCATTCCAAAGTACAGAAAGTTCCTGTACTTCTCCTTTCAAGGGACCCAGTATCAGTACAACAGATTTCCGTTCGGGTATTCTCTCGCGCCACGCACATTTTCAAAATGTGTGGAGTCGGCTCTGCAGCTGCTACACAGAGCAGGGATGAGAATTCTGTTTTATCTGGACAATCTGTTGCTGTTGACCCATTCCAGACAGGAGGCAGCAGCGCAAACTCAAGCCGCTGACGTCACACCTGCAAAATTTTGGCTTCACCATAAACTGGGAAAAGAGTTCAGTTCTCCCGACCCAGATGATCATTTATTTGGGAGTGGAGCTAAACTCGGTCACTATGAGGGCTCGCTTATCTCAGACGAGCTCTAAAGGACCAGCTCCGCCACGTGAAACCGGGCGGAGTGGTAACAGCCTTTTCTGTCATGAAGTTGTTAGGAACGATGTCGTCAGCTCACACGGTGATCCCTTTGGGCTTACTCCACATGCGACGTCTCCAGAGGTGGTTCGCTCATTTGCATGTGGATCCGGTGAGGCAGAAGAGACGGTTGATTGCTGTGCCCCCCTCCGTGAGAAGCGACCTGAGACACTGGGAAAACCCTCTTGTTCTGTTGGAGGGAGTTCCCGTCAGCAGACCTAAGTCACATGTGTCAGTCTTCACAGACCGTCCCTGTCAGGCTAGGGAGGCACATGCATGTCTCGAGCTGTGGGGGTGCTGTGACCACCCCACACAGCAGCTCATATAAATGTTTTGGAATGTCGCACGGTTTTGAATGTGATTCAACATTTTGCTCCTGTGCTACAAAATCAACATGTGTTGATTCACACAGACAACAAGGTGACTGCAGCATACATAAACCGGCAGGGAGGTGTGCGCTTAGCCTAAATGTTACACATTGCGAGACGGCTGCTGTGTTGGGCACACCAAAATCTGCCCTCCATCAGAGCAGTGTACATCCCCGGTGTTCTGAACAGAGGGGCAGATGTGATGTCCAGGGGTGGTCTGCGTCACGGGGACTGGACCCTCCATCCAGAGCTGATGGCTCAGACGTGGCAGAAATTTGGCAAAGTGGCCGTGGACCTGTTTGCCACACGAGAGAACACTCAGTGTCAACTATGGTTCTCACTGAGCTCGCGAGACGAACCACCGCTAGGGGTGGACACGTTTGCTCACAGCCCGTGGCCCAAAATGCTTCTTTACACATTTCATCCACTCCCTCTGATATCACGGTTTCTGAACCGAGTTCAGAAGGAGTGACTAACAGACCTCCTGGTGGCTCCCGAGCGCGTGAACGTCCCATGGTTCCTAATTCTACGATGCCTGTTATCGGGCCGCCTGTGGAAACTGCCGTGGAGGGAGGATGCTCTCCTCCAGGTGGGAGGAGTGATCAGGAGTTACCTAGACATAGGCCAGCACCTTTGGGTCTGGCCGTTGAACGGATCCGTTTAGAGAGGATGGGTCTTTCCCAAGATGTAGTGCACACGATCCAGGATTCACGTGCTGCCTCCACCACAGCACTGTACACATCAAAGTGGACAGCTTTTCAGCGCTGGTGTACGGAGAAAAGTGTAGAGGCCACCTCATGTCCATTAGATGGCGTGCTGTCCTTTCTACAGCATCTGATGGACAGAAATCTGGCGTTCAACACGATTAAAACGTGTGCTACAGCCATCGCTTCTTGTCACGAAGGTTTCGGGGACAGAACAGCTTTTAATCATCCGCTGATGAAGCGTTTTTTAAAAGGTGTACAGAGACGCAGGCCTGTTTCACGCCCACTTTCTCCACAGTGGGATTTAACGCTGGTTCTGCGAGCCCTGATCAAAGCTCCATTCGAGCCACTAGATCAGGTTCCGATTAAGTTATTGTCTCTTAAAACAGCCCTGCTGTTGTCCTGATGCATGCTCAATAATCCAGGTAGAAAAATCCAAAAAAGTTCAATCTGGTCCTTTGGACATTCAAAATAAACAAAAAACAAAACAAAGCAAAAAAATATAGAAACGTTTCGTCTCTCATTCAAGAGACTTCCTCAGTCTGAGGTGCTGTTTTCAGCTCAGTCTCTTTAATAGCCCCTTCTCAGAGTGGATCAACCAGTTTGCTGCTGACAACCAAAACCAGCTGATCACATGCTCAAGAAGGACCATCAGCCTAACAATGGATCATTAGCACACTGATGGCTGTTTACTATTCACAGGGGGCTGAGTGATACTAGCAATCAAAGCATTGTAAGAGGGGGACAGTTGAACCCGGAGGCCTCCACCCCTGTTTAATGATGGACAATTTCTTTTCACAAAGGTGGCCTCCTTTACTCCTCTCTCAAACCATCGTTCCTCTCTGTCCAGGATGTGACCATCTTCATCCTTGAAAGAGTGACCGCTGGCCTGGAGATGAGTGTAGACTGCAGAATCCTGGCCTGATGATGTTGATCTTCTGTGCTGGGCCATCCTTTTGGCCAGTGGCTGTTTAGTTTCCCCGATGTAAGACTGATCACAGCCCTCCTGACACTAAACAGCATACACAATATTACTCTGTTTGTGCCGGGGGACTGGATCTTTGGGATGAACCAGTCTTTGCCGTAATGTATTTTGGGGTTTGAAAGCCACTGGGACGTTATGTTTAGAAAATAAACGTCTCAGTTTCTCTGATACTCCCTCAACATACGGAATGACCACTGGGTTCCTCCTTTTCATCTGATGGCTGACTGGAGTCCTGTTTGGGTTTCTTGTCTGCTTTCAGGAAGGCCCAGTTAGGATATCCACATTGCTCTAGAGCCTGTTTTGTAGGATTTCTCCTTCTGCCTGGCTCCCGAGTTAGTGGGGATGCTGTCTGCTCTGTGATACAGAGTCCTGATGACTCCTAACTTGTGCTCCAAAGGGTGATGGGAGTCAAACTGCAAATACTGGTCTGTGTGTGTGGGTTTGCGGTACACCTCAGTTTGTAAATGTCCTCTATCAGAGACTGAGACCTCACAGTCCAAGAAAGCCAACCTGCCATTTTTTACATCTTCTCGTGTGAACTTGATGTATTTATCCACAGAGTTGATGTGGTCAGTAAAATGTCGGACTTCCTGAGATTTAATTTTGACCCAGGTGTCGTCATCATACCTGAACCAATGACTTGGTGGTGTCCCTGAAAAGGACGTCAAGGCTCTCTTTTCTACCTCCTCCATGTACAGGTTGGCAACAATAGGAGAAACTGGAGACCCCATAGCACACCCATGTTTCTGCCTATAATATTGCTCCCCATATGTGAAGTAGGTTGACTGCAGGCACAGTTTCAAGAGTTTACACAGTTGTTCTGTGGAAAGCATGGTCCTGCTGCTCAGAGTGGTGTCTGATTTTAATCTTAAACTGATCACCTCTACTGCATCATCAACAGGAATGCACGTAAAGAGTGATGTGACATCAAAAGAGACCAGTGTTTCATCAGTCTCCATGATGACATCCCTCACCTTATCCACAAAGTCCATGGTGTTCTGTATGTGGTGTTCTGAGCTGCCAACTAAAGGGATGAGTACAGACGCCAGATATTTGGAAACATTGTAAGTGATAGAGTTAATCATGCTAACAATAGGTCTTAAAGGTACACCTTGTTTGTGGATTTTAGGTAAACTATACAGACTAGGTGTGGCCTCCCCTGGGTACAGTCTGTGGTACAGAATATGGTCAATAGCCTTGTCCTTCTCCAAATTTTTCAGGCAATCTGTTAACTTGTTCTTGTAACCACTTCCTGGATCTCTTTTCAGAGGTTCATAAGTGGTTAAGTCACTAAGGAGTGTCATAACTTTCTCATGATAGTCTTTCTGGTTCATAATCACAGTGCACCTTCCTTTGTCTGCTGGGAGAATGATGATGTTTTTGTCCTTGCTAAGAGTGGTGAGTGCATCCCTCTCCTCTCTACTGATGTTGGAAGGTGGTGGTTTGGCATTGCTGAGGCAGGATGAAACTTTGATTCTGAGCTGTTCTGCTTCACCCTCTTTCATTTTGTTGTTGTGGATGGCTGATTCTGTGGCTGTGATCATCATTCTGTGCTTTAACATCCGCTAAGAGTGTGAGTGATTTATCTGCCCTCTCTGTCACTTCGTCATGTCTCAGAATTCAGGCTGATGGCAGTTCAGCTGATCTGAGGCCTAATCCATCGTTTGTGCCTAAAAACATCACAAGCTCATTTAAATCAAGAGCGATATTGTTGGAGGGATTTTTCCCCCCTCCCCACAAATCAGAAGAAGCATCTTTCCATCTTCTCTGCCCTATACGTGCGTTGTCTTGTTACGTAGCACGCACGGCGGCATTGCGTCAAACTTCACATTTGTTTGTGCACTATAGAGACGCATCTGCAGGTCGCCCGTTATCCACCCAACGCCTGTCACACAGGCTGTGTGAGGCCATTTCTGAAGCCTACAGAGCATCAGATTTAGAGCCTCCTGACAACCTCAGGGTGCACTCGACCAGGGGTATTGTATCTTCGACTGCTTTGCATAATGGTATGTCAATGCAGGATATTTGCACTGGTCAACACCCTGTTCATTTATTTGCTTTTATTTACGTGATGTGTCGGCATTTTCCATGACACAGTCTGTCCTTAGTGCCTTAACAGAATGAATATTATTGTTTCATGGAGTCTCGTTTAAGCTCACATCTGACTGCATGCATTTACAGTGTGAGATGTTGTTATCAGTCACAGGTTGTGACTGTTGTTCTTCTTCTATGGTTACTAATCAGTTAATTTGATTAATAATCAGTTCATTTATTATTAATCTGTTCATATCGAAGAGCCGTGGACCTGCTCTGTTCACGGCCTTTTTCAGCCTCTCCTCTTTTCCGTTGAAAACCTTTCCGGGGCATTCATGCACTCGGAACGCGTAAATTACGCAGTGTGCCTCTGTGCATGGTGCGCGTAATTACGCAATGCGTATTTACGCACATGGAGAGCTGAATGACTAGATGTTCTTTTTGGGCAAGCGGGCGCTTCTTATGGTGTTCAAATGGACCCAGTGAGGTGGAGATTGCATCTGCTTCACCCTTAACTCACCAACGACAGCCTTAAAGGGCGAAGCCTATACGAAATAGAACGTTGGTTACGTACTGTAACCCCAGATTCAATGAGTATAGGCATAGTTCTTTAAGCGTCGGGCCTTACTGGCTCCTAAATGGCTGAAGAAAAAAGCTATTTGGGAGCCGATTACCCGCTCTTAACGTAATTTATACGGACCGGGTGGGGCCCACACAACAGGTGGGCGTGGACTAATTTTTTCATTGCAAGGCTTTGCATGATGGGATAAACCCACCAGCGACAGCCTTAAAGGGCTACACCTATACTCATAGAATCTGGGGTTACAGTACGTAACCAACGTTTTTTTTTAATAAACCTGTCAAGGTCAAGGTTAAAACCAGGACTTTGCTTGTCCCACACATAATCTCTTATTCGCTCAAGATAATTTAACCAAAGTTGATACGAGTTTGTGCTACCACTAGATGGGGTGTCACATAATCTTGTTATCACCCCTATTCTAAGGTCCAGGTCAGATATCTGGGTCAAAGGTTATACACGTTTTGCTTGTTCAAGCCTATGCTTACAGATTGCTGTATTGTAATTTGTTGATACTGTACCACTTTATTTATAAAGCACTTAAAACAGCTACAAGGCCAACCAAAGTGCTGTACAGACAAAACAACAGGTAACATACATGGGTGATGGGTGTATAATGTGTCGTTTGCGGTATTTTTTTTGTCAGACTTTTTCATTTGTCTGAAGTCTGACTAAAAATTAGTGCAGGCAGCCTTGTGGAGGTTGATAAAAGTATGCATACAAATATAGATTACATTTAGGCTTGTCAACATATGCATTTAGAAAAAAAATATATAAAGTCAAGACAGTAAAAAAATCACCAAACTAATTGTCAGGCTTCAGTCTGTCTCATTCAAGACGTCAGTTGTTTACTTGACTATTTAAAGTCAAAATACCAGATTTTTCAATGTTTTTTAATTTGAGGGTTTTTTTTTTGTTTTTTTATGTGTTAATCCATGATTAAAAAGGACCACCAAATACTCATTATTCACAACCAAAATTTTACTGCATATTTTGTAGTCCCTCACTACTTTGTGGTTCGTTTTTTGTGGACTTGCTCTATCGTGGTTTTTCAAAATAAGATTGTACCCATCCATCCATCCATTTTCTTCCGCTTATCCGGGGTCGGGTCGCGGGGGTAGCAGCCTAAGTAGGGAGGCCCAGACTTCCCTCTCCCCAGCCACTTGGGCCAGCTCTTCCGGAGGAATCCCGAGGCGTTCCCAGGCCAGCCGAGAAACGTAGTCCCTCCAGCGTGTCCTGGGTCTTCCCCTGGGCCTCCTTCCGGTGGGACGTGTCCGGAACACCTCACCAGGGAGGCGTCCAGAAGGCATCCTAAACAGATGCCCAAGCCACCTCAACTGGCTCCTCTCGATGTGGAGAAGCAGCGGCTCTACTCCGAGTCCCTCCCGGATGATCGAGCTTCTCACCCTGTCTCTAAGGGAGAGCCCAGACACCCTGCGGAGAAAACTCATTTCGGCCGCTTGTATCCGAGATCTCATTCTTTCGGTCACAACCCAAAGCTCGTGACCATAGATGAGGGTGGGAACGTAGATCGATCGGTAAATTGAGAGCTTCGCCTTTTGACTCAGCTCTCTCTTCACCACGACAGACCTGTACAGCGCCCGCTTCACTGCAGACGCTGCACCTATCCGCCTATCGATCTCACGCTCCATTTTTCCCTCATTCGTGAACAAGACCCCAAGATACTTGAACTCCTCCACTTGGGGTAGGACCTCCTCCCTGACCCAGAGAGGGCACTCTACCCTTTTCCGGCTCAAGACCATGGCCTCGGATTTGGAGGAACTGATCTTCATCCCGGCCGCATCGCATTCGGCTGCGAACCACTCCAGCGAAAGCTGTAGATCACGATCTGATGAAGCCAATAAGACCACATCATCTGCAAAAAGCAGAGACGCAATTCTGAGGCCACCAAAACGGATCCCCTCAACACCTTGGCTGCGCCTAGAAATTCTGTCCATAAAAGTTATGAACAGAATCGGTGACAAAGGGCAACCTTGGCGGAGTCCAACTCTCACCGGGAACAAGCCCGACTTACTGCCAGCGATGCGAACCAGGCTCTGACACCGGTCATACAGGGACCTAACAGCCCGTATCAAAGGGCCTGGTACCCCATACTCCCAGAGTACCCCCCACAGGGCCCCCCAGGGACGCCGTCGAACGCCTTTTCCAAGTCCACAAAGCACATGTAGACTGGTTGGGCAAACTCCCACGCACCCTCCAGGACCCTGCTGAGAGTGTAGAGCTGGTCCAGTGTTCCACGGCCAGGACGAAAACCGCACTGTTCCTCCCGAATCCGAGGTTCGACTATCCGACGGACCCTCCTCTCCAGAACCCCCGAATAGACCTTACCAGGGAGGCTTAAGAGCGTGATTCCCCTGTAGTTGGAACACACTCTACGGTCCCCCTTTTTGAATAGGGGGACCACCACCCCGGTCTGCCAATCCAGGGGAACTTCCCCCGATGTCCACGCAACATTGCAGAGTCGCGTAAGCCAACACAACCCTACAACATCCAGAGCCTTAAGGAACTCTGGGCGGATCTCATCCACCCCTGGGGCCCTGCCACCGAGGAGCTTTTTAACCACCTCGGTGACCTCAGCACCAGAGATTGGAGGGCCCGACCCAGAGTCCCCAGGCTCCGCTTCTTCAGTGGAAGACGTGCCGGTGGGATTGAGGAGGTCTTCAAAGTATTCCGCCCACCGACCCACAACATCCCGAGTTGAGGTCAGCAGCACACCACTCCCACTATAAACAGTGTTGGTGGCATACCGCTTCCCCCCCCGAGACGCCGGATGGTGGACCAGAAACGTCTCGAAGCCGTGCGGAAGTCGTTCTCCATGGCCTCTCCAAACTCCTCCCATGCCCGAGTTTTTGCCTCAGCAACCACCCGAGCCGCATGTCGCTTGGACTGCCGGTACCCATCAGCTGCTTCCGGGGTCCCACAGGCCAAAAAGGCCCGATAGGACTCCTTCTTCAGCCTGACAGCATCCCTCACCGACGGTGTCCACCATCGCGTTCGAGGGTTGCCGCCGCGACAGGCACCGACAACCTTGCGGCCGCAGCTCTGGTAAGCCGCCTCGACAATAGAGGCACGAAACATGGTCCACTCAGACTCAATGTCCCCCACCTCCCTTGGAACATGTTCAAAGTTCTCCCGGAGGTGGGAGTTGAAACTCCGTCTCACAGGAGACTCTGCCAGACGTTCCCAGCAAACCCTCACAATACGTTTGGGCCTACCAGGTCTGACCGGCATCCTCCCCACCATCGGAGCCAACTCACCACCAGGTAGTGATCAGTTGACAGCTCCGCCACTCTCTTCACACGAGTGTCCAAGACATGTGGCCGCAGATCAGATGAGACGATGACAAAGTCGATCATCGAACTGCGGCCTAGGGTGTCCTGGTGCCAAGAGCACATATGGACACCCTTATGCTTGAAGAAGGTGTTCGTTATTGACAATCCATGACGAGCACAGAAGTCCAACAACAGAACACCACTCTGGTTCAGATCAGGGGGGCCGTTCCTCCCAACCACACCCCTCCAGGTCTCACTGTCATTGCCCACATGAGCATTGAAGTCCCCCAGGAGAACAAGGGAGTCCCCAGAAGGTGCACTTTCCAGTACCCCCTCTAAGGACTCCAGAAAGGGTGGATAATCTGAACTGCCGTTTGGTGCATAAGCACAAACGACAGTCAGAACCCGTCTCCCCACACGTAGGCGGAGAGAGGCCACCCTCTCATTCACGGGGGTGAACCCCAATACACAGGCACCAAGTTGGGGGGCAATTAGTACGCCCACGCCTGCTCGGCGCCTCTCCCCAGGGGCAACTCCAGAGTGGAAGAGTGTCCAGCCCCTCTCAAGGAAACTGGTTCCAGAGCCCGAGCCATGCTTAGAGGTGAGTCCGACTATTTCTAGCCGGAACCTCTCAGCCTCACACACCAGCTCAGGCTCCTTCCCCACCAGTGAGGTGACATTCCACATCCCAATAGCCAGCTTCTGTAGCCGAGGATCAGACCGCCAGGGTCCCCGCCCTCGTCCACCACCCATCCCACATTGCACCCGACCCCTTTGGCCCCTCCCACAGGTGGTGAGCCCATGGGAAGGGGGACCCACGTCTCCTCTTCGGGCTGTGCCCGGCCGAGCTCCATGGGTAAAAGCCCAGCCACCAGGCGCTCGCCCACGTGCCCCACCTCCAGGCCTGGCTCCAGAGTGGGGCCCGGGTGACCCACGTCCGGGCAAGGGAACACTAGGTCCATTTGTGTTTTTCATCATAGGGGTGTGTTTGGGCTGCACTTTGTCTGGTCCCTCACCTAGGACCTGTCTGCCATGGGTGACCCTACTAGGGGCATAAAGCCCCTGACAGCATAGCTCCTTGTCAGGGATCTGATGGCAGAGGATCCCACACACAAACTCAGAATGGTTTTAAAATGTTTATTGAATGAATAAACAGCTTCTGATGATTCGGGTCCAGAGCTGGAACTGTGTCTAAAACGATACAGAGGAGAGGTTAGTGTTTTGACAGAATAACAACAGTTATCTGAATACAGACGGTCTAGAAAAACACTAACCTTTCTTGTTGTCGGGGGCTGCTCAGCAGAGACACAGAGCTGCAGGGACCAAGGAGAATCCAGAGGCGTAGTCGAGGACGAGCAGAGTTCATTAACGGGATCCGAAAAGGCGACAGTACCAAAAGGGAGAGGCGAAGGCGAAATCCAAAAACGTGCAAAGGTCATTAACAAGGTCTGAAGGGCTGAGGAACAAAAGAGGCAGGCAAAAAGCGTGGTCGAGGAAACAGGCGTGGGTCAAGATACAAAGAGCTGTGAGACTATGGAAACGCTGGATAACTGTGACAAAAGCAAGCAGTTGATCTGGCAAAGAGTGAAGAAAGCAGGAAGTATAAATACACCCAGAAACAGGTGGAGACCATCAGCAGTAATCAGAGAGAGAGAGAGGTGTGACATGCAGCAGGCTGTCAGAAGCAGCAGAGGAAAATACCAGAGGAGCAGAGAAGAATATCAAACAGTGAACAGAGTGATAAATAAAAGGAAAAACAGAGTGTAAACTGTGACAGATCCCCCCCTTAAGGCACGGCACCTGACGCGCCCTGAGGTTGGTCCGGGTGGAGACGATGGAAGTCTTTGACGAGGGACTTGTCGATGATGTGACGGGAGGGGACCCAAGAGCGTTCCTCTGGGCCATATCCCTCCCAGTCGACCAGATAGTGGACTCCTCGGCCCCATCTCCTGGAACGGAGGAGTCGACGTACGGTGTAGGCGGGTGCCCCATCGATGATCCGGGCGGGTGGGGGGGTTTCTGGGGCGGGGTGAAAACGGGAGGGCAAGAAGGGCTTGATCTTGGATACGTGGAAAGATGGGTGGATTCTCATGGACTTGGGTAGAGATAGGCGGACAGAAACTGGGTTGATGACTTTGGATATGGGGAAAGGGCCAATAAAACGGGGAGCAAGTTTGCGTGAGTCTACTTTTAATGGGAGGTCTCTGGTGGAGAGCCATACCCTTTGACCCTCCTGATAAGTGGGTTGTTGAGACCTCCGCCGGTTAGCCCCTTTAACGTAGGCTGCGGAGGTCTCCAGGAGGGCTCGTCTGGCTCTCCGCCAAATGCGTTGGCAGCGTAAGGCTGACTGGTGAGCAGAGGGTACTTGGGCTTCACGTTCCTGGAGGGTGATAAGAGGGGGCTGAAAACCAAAAACAGTATAAAACGGGGACAGACCGGTAGCAGATGAAGGGACGGTGTTGAGGCCGTGTTCGACCCAGGACAGGTTGGGGGACCACTGGCTGGGATCCTTCTGACAGAGGATCCTCAGCTTGGCCTCGACCTCCTGGTTCGCCCTCTCCATCTGGCCATCTGTCTGGGGATGAAAGCCAGAGGAGAGGCTAATGGAGACCCCCAGGAGGCCGCAAAACTCTCTCCAGAATTTAGAGATAAACTGAGGTCCTCTGTCAGAAACAATATCCGTTGGCAGACCGTGCAGGCGAAAAACCTCACGTGACATGATCCCAGCCAGGACCTTGGCTGAGGGGAGCTTGGGAAGGGGGACCAGGTGGACCATTTTGGAGAACCGGTCAACGACCGTCAGAATGACGGTATTGCCAGCAGAGGAGGGAAGACCAGTGATGAAATCAAGGCTGATGTGGGACCATGGGCGTGACGGGATAGGAAGGGGACGGAGGAGACCAGAAGGGGGACGACGTGAGGATTTTGCTTGGGAACAGGCAGGGCAGGATAAAACAAAAGAGCGCACGTCCTGGTTTAGCGTGGGCCACCAGAACTGTGCGCGAACTAAAGAGACAGTCTTAGAAAAACCAGGGTGACAAACTAGGCGGGAGCTGTGGCAAAACTTGAGGACTTCTTGAATAAAATCAGGGGGTACAAATAATCGGTCAGGGGGACAGTTGGTTGGAGGAGGGTGCAACTGGTTGGCCTGTCGCAGGTCCAGTTCCAATTGAGTGACAGCCAGGCGGGCAGAGTTCGGGAGGATAAACTCCCCGGTGGGAGGGGGCGAGGAACAAGAATCCTCCTCCATGATGCGAGAGAGGGCATCAGGTTTGGTGTTCTTGTGACCGGGTCTATAGGTGAGTGCAAAGTTGAAACGAGAAAAGAAAAGTGCCCACCTGGCTTGTCGAGGGTTGAGGCGTTTGGCCGACTTAAGGTACTCGAGATTTTTATGGTCGGTCCAAACCTGGAATTGGAACTGGGCGCCCTCCAACCAGTGCCTCCACTCCTCCAGCGCCAGCTTAACAGCGAGCAGTTCACGTTCCCTGACGTCGTAGTTCTGTTCAGCTGGTGATAGGCTTCTAGAGAAGAAAGCACAGGGGTGAATAATTCCTTCCTCGTTTTGTTGGCTGAGAACTGCCCCCACACCCACACTAGACGCGTCTACTTCTAAGATAAATGGTACCTCGAGGTTGGGGGTATGGAGAACAGGGGCAGTAGAAAACAGAGTCTTTAATTTATTAAAGGCTGCATTAGCTGCCTCAGTCCATAGGAACCTCTTTTTAGAGGAGGTGAGAACATGGAGGGGGTTAGCAATGAGGCTATAGTCTTTAATGAATCTACGATAAAAGTTGGCAAACCCCAAGAATCTCTGTAGCTGTTTCCGATCCTTGGGTACTGGCCAATCTAGTACCGCAGACACCTTATCGTGACTCATTTCAACCAAGTTTGGTGAAATCTTAAAACCGAGAAAGGATGTGGATGACTGGTGGAAATCGCATTTCTCAGCTTTGACAAATAGATTATTTTGTAGTAACCGGGTGAGAACAGATCTGACGTGTTTTTTGTGTGCTGTTAAGTCTTTGGAAAAAATTAAAATATCGTCAAGGTAAACAAAAACAAACTGATTGACCATGTCCCTTAGGACATCATTGACCAGAGACTGGAACACTGCTGGGGCGTTGGTCAAACCAAAGGGCATGACCAAATATTCGTAGTGACCATTGGGTGCGTTGAAGGCCGTCTTCCACTCATCTCCCTCACGGATGCGTATCAGATGATACGCATTACAGAGGTCAAGTTTGGTGAAGACGGAAGCGCCTTGGATGAGGTCAAAGGCGGATGACATTAAAGGGAGAGGGTATTTGTTCTTTATGGTTATCTTGTTTAACCCTCTATAGTCTATGCAGGGTCTTAAGGATCCGTCCTTTTTCCCCACAAAGAAGAACCCAGCTCCTGCTGGGGAGGTAGAGGGTCTGATGATGCCGGCTTGAAGCGAGGTCTTGATGTACTCCTGCATGGCTTCTTGTTCAGGAGTAGATAGGGCGTACAGGCCCCCTTTAGGGGGAGTAGACCCAGGGGCCAAGTCAATAGGGCAGTCGTAAGACCTGTGGGGTGGTAACGAGGTGGCCTTGACTTTATTAAAAACCTCCTTTAGGTCATGGTATTCTTTGGGAACCTTAGAAAGGTCTGGGTAGGTCTCTTCAATATTGTCCCTGGGCACAGAGGGAATAACCGCATCGAAAAGACAAGATGCTAAGCAGTTATCAGACCACCCCACGATCTCCTTCTGTTGCCAGTTGATGTGTGGGTTATGTTTTGAAAGCCATGTGGCCCCTAGGACAACAGGAGAATGTGGAGATTTGATAATAAAAAACTGTAAAGTCTCCTTGTGATTACCTCCTATGATTAATGTCACAGGTTCAGAAATTAATGAAGAGTCGTGAAGAGGGTGACCATCTAAGGCAACAATGGACAGTGGTCTGGGGGATTTTAACAGTTTTATTCCTAGCTCTCGGGCAAATTGAAGGTCCATGAACTCAGAATCAGCCCCTGAGTCGATGAGTACTTTTGTGGAGGTGCAGGTCTTACCAGGAGCGGACAGCTCAGCAGGAAAAGTGAAGGGTGAGGAGATTACAAGGTTCTGGGTCTGACTCAACAGGAGCCTCCTCTTCTCTGCTGAGTCTGGTCTTTTAACGGACAGTTGGAGATGTTGTGAGTATTTTGGCCACAGTAGAAACACAACCGATGTCGACGTCTCCTCTCCCGTTCCTCTGGGGTGAGGCGGCTGCGTCCAATCTGCATGGGCTCCTCTTGTGATGTTTCTGGTGGATGTGGTGGAGAGGGAGGTCCCAGGGTAAGTCGTCTGGGCACCTCTCTTGGTTCCTCGAGGGGTCTTGAAGTTCTGCTGACCCTTTCAGCTCGTTCCCGAGACCTCTCCATCAAGCGCAGATCCACCCTTGTCGCCAAATCCTCCAAGTCCTTCAGTGAGTCTGGGTATCGCTTGGTTGCCAGGTAGTCCTTGATCTCCTCGTTAAGTCCTCGGTAAAAAGAATCAGTTAAAGCCTCTTCATTCCATTTGCTACTAGCAGCCGTAGCGTGAAAATCAATAATATACTCAGTAACTCTTCGTTTACCTTGCTTCAATGTAAACAGTCTACGAGCAGCCTCTCTTTCTGGGAGGATGGGGTCAAAAACTCTACACAGCTCTTTAGAGAATTCAAGAAAAGAGTAGCAGTACCTTGAGTCTTTTTGCCATTCAGATGTTCCCCAAGACTTAGCCTTTCCAGACAGGAGGGACACGGTATACGCCACCTTCGCACGTTCAGAGGGGAAGGCTGAGGGCTGGAGTTGAAAATTAATTTCACATTGCGTTAAGAATGGTCGGCACTGGTCCGGTGCCCCTGAAAACAGTTCTGGTGGTGTCAAACGTGGTTCCCGGAGAGGTTTGCTCGTGGTTCCAGTATGTGCATGACTGCCGACATGACTTGAGTCCTGAGGATCAGAGTGAGGAGTAAGAGTCTTAATCATGTTTATGATTTCGTTCATGCCGGACTCTAACTTATTGATGGCACCTTCCACACCAGAGCGCCATTCTGAGCCCGGTGTAGGATCCATAATTTGGCCAGATCAATCTGTCAGGGATCTGATGGCAGAGGATCCCACACACAAACTCAGAATGG
>NC_056507.1:39721471-39722609 GCF_014905685.2 Nematolebias whitei
TCTTGTCCCAGGAAGGCCAGATTTGACCTGAGGCTTAGTTCACTACACTTACACATGGCAAACCCTCCCTCTTGTTAATTTTGTCATTTGCTCCACCTCTCCAGCTTTCAACATGCTTCACCATTCCTCTTCTCTTCTTTCTTCACGCAGCTCACATGCTCAGCTCGCTGTGCCCGCCACTAGCTCCATCCAGGAAAGCTGTGCTATCGGCAAGTGGAGCATTATTGACTCAGGTCTACAATTCTGCCTGCCAAAGATCAAGCCTGCTGAGCTCTTCTTCACCTCAAACACAAGTCATCAACCCAGCATAGACACACCACAGCCATCTGTACAAGTGGAAAATAACTATGCACAGATACAATCACAGGTCTCCTGCCTTCCCCTGGGAGTTCAATTTAACAGAAGATATTTTGTTCAGCACATAGACAACAATAACATTTTTATCACAAGCTGATATCATGTGACAGACTCAAACATCAAATCTATCTTAAAGAAAAATTTAAACATTGTGAAAACAAAGAAACACACACAACAAAGAATAGCCAAAGTTGAAGGGAAGGAAAATGATCAGAGAAGATTAAAAGTCTCTGCTGATGTCTACAAATAAAACAATTCTGAGACTCTGGGAATATATTTAATTTTTAGAAAACACTGAAAATTTAGTGTTGAGTTGTTCATTTCAGATCTCTAGGCACAAATACTTAGGTACTCAACCTGAAAAAGGCATTCTTACGAATGTGTTCTACATTTAGGTTTTATTGTTTAAAGTAATAAATAACATAATTAAAGAGCAGAAAACTTCCAGTAATATTTCACCAAACTGTTAGGAAATGTTAACAACGATCCTTAGATGGAATCATTAGTGAACATACCAACTACAAACCACCAACCTTTGATGCATTTGTTATTTGTGTCATTTAATAAATCCTAAACACATAATATTAAATAGTTTCCACTCCAAGCCTCTTCCAGAAATGCTTCATCTGTGTTTTTTTTTTTTTTACCTGGGGCTGAGATAGGGTCTTTTATGGCCAAGAAAGGACAAACATCACCTCAGCTCTGATCTTCTGCCCCTTTTATTCAGCTGCGCGTCTCCGACCATTAATAACTAATGAAAATGTCGGGGGGGGGGGGGGGG
>NC_056507.1:39722709-39723175 GCF_014905685.2 Nematolebias whitei
GTGCCCTGAGATAGAGTTGCGTTCGGACCTGTAATTATTGTTAATTCGTCAGGTCGGGTGGGGTTCGGAAATGATGACTGCGGGCTGGGGCCAGGTCGGATCGGATTTCTTGGGCCCGAACGCAACTCTATCTCAGGGCACTGTGGTCTGTGGGAGGAAACTGGAGTACCCGAGAAAACCCACGCAGCACAGAAAGAACATGCAAACTCTACCCAGAAAGGCCTCTGACTGGGATTTGAACCGAAGCGACTTGCTTGCTGAGAGGCAGCAGCTCTACCATCTGAGTCACCGTGCCCCCATGATTTCATTAATTTACAGTAGTCCCTCATTTATCACGGTGGGTCCATACCCTGAAGTCCCGCGCTAAGTGAAAAACCACGAAGTAGAAATAGTAGTACAAGTAGTAAATAGTAGTTTATTATATATATATATATATATATATATATATATATATATATATATATAT
>NC_056507.1:39723185-39724201 GCF_014905685.2 Nematolebias whitei
TATATATATATATATATATATATATATATATATATATATATATATATATATAGGGCAGCACGGTGGCGCAACTGGTAGAGCTGCTGCCTCTCAGCGAACAGGTCCCTGGTTCAAACCCCGGTCCAGGTGCCTTCTGGGTGGAGTTTGCATGTTCTCTGCGTGCATGCGTGAGTTTTCTCCGGGTACTCCGGTTTCCTCCCACAAACCAAAAACATGCATGTTAGGCTTATTGGTCACTCTAAATTGTCCCTAGGTGTGAGTGAGAGAGTGAATGGCGGTTTTTCTCTATGTGGCCCTGTGATGGACTTGTGACCCATCCAGGGTGTACCCCTCCCACAGTGATTGCTGGACATGGGCAACGGCGACACCTGTGACCCAAAAATGGGTGGTTCTCCGATGTCGTGTCGTCACTTTTCAAAGCTGCATGTTGCGCAGTTTTTATCTTTGTGAAGTGCTCCCACACTTTGGAGGACTTGGGTCGAACAGTTTTCTCTGCGTTAGTCATTTGTAAAATTTATTTAATTTCCGTCGAAAACACCGCCTAAGCTCTGCTTCCGCCTCCCTCCTTGCTCTGTTTAACTCGCGCTGCAGAGTTTTTTCTTTTGTCAAACTTTATTCAGTCAGTCAGCATTGACAATGAACTGCAGGTGAACAAAACACCTCCGGAGCGCCGTGAGAGACACTTTATCGCGTGACACAACGAATCGATAATGAAATTTGTTGCCAACACTTTTAATCATCGATTTATATCGATTTGTTGTTGCAGCCCTAATATATATATATATATATATATATATATGGTAAATGGACTGTAATTATACAGTGCCTTTCTATCTTATTTCAAGATACTCAAAGCGCTTTACACTACAATCTGTGTCCTCATTTACCGATTCACACAGCACTATACATCTCTACAAAGCTAACTGAACAAATCATTCTAATGAGACTAATCATATATATATATATATATATATATATATATATATATATATATATATATATATATATATACTAAT
>NC_056507.1:39724301-39725901 GCF_014905685.2 Nematolebias whitei
ACAAACCGGATTCAAAAAAGTTGGGACACTAAACAAATTGTGAATAAAAACTGAATGCAATGATGTGGAGATGGCAAATGTCAATATTTTATTCGTAATATAACATAGATGACAGATCAAAAGTTTAATCTGAGTAAATGTAACATTTTAAAGGAAAATATGTTGAGTCAAAATTTCACAGTGTAAACAAATCCCAAAAAAGTTGGGAAAAGTAGCAATAAGTGGCTGGAAAAAGGAAATTGAGCATATAACAAACAGCTGGAAGACCATATAACACTAATTAGGTCAATTGACAACATGATTGGGTATAAACAGAGCTTCTCAGAGTGTCAGTGTCTCTCAGAAGCCAAGATGGTAAAAGGATCACCAATTCCATCATTGTTGTGCAGAAAGATAATGCAGCAATACCAGAATGGTGTTACCCAGCATAAAATAGTAAAGACTTTTAAGTTTTCATCATCAACCATGCACAACATCATCAGAAGATTCAGAGAATCTGGAACAATCGCTGTGCGTAAGGGTCAAGGCCGTAAAACACTACTGGATGCTCATGACCTCCAGGCCCTTAAACGTCACTTCACCTCAAACAGGAATGCCACTGTCAAGAAAATAACAGAATGGGCTTAGGAATTCTTCCAGAAAGCATTGTCAGTAAACAATATCCACTGTGCCATCCACCGTTGCCAGCTGAAACTCTACAGTGCAAAGAGGAAGCCATTTCTAAGCAAGCTCCACAAGCTCAGACGTTTGCACTGGGCCAGGGGTCATTTAAAATGGAGCGTGGCAAAATGGAAGACTGTTCTGTGGTCAGATGAGTCACAATTTAAAGTTCTTTATGGAACACTGGGACGCCATGTCATCCGGACCAGAGGACAAGGATATCCCAAGTTGTTATCAATGCTCCGTTCAGAAGCCTGCATCACTGATGGTATGGGGTTGCGTGAGCGCTTGTGGCATGGGCAGCTTGCATGTCTGGAAAGGCACCATTAATGCAGAGAACTATGTTCAGGTTCTAGAACAACATATGCTCCCATCTAGACTTCATCTCTTTCAGGGAAGACCCTGCATTTTTCAACACGATAATGCCAGACCACAGTCTGCAGCAATCACAACATCATGGCTATGTAGGAGAAGGATCCGGGTACTGAAATGGCCAGCCTGCAGTCCAGATCTTTCACCTATAGAGAACATTTGGCGCATCATAAAGAGGAAGGTGCGACAAAGAAGGCCCAAGACGTTTGAACAGTTAGAGGCCTGTATTAGACATGAATGGGAGAGCATTCCTATTTCTAAACTTGAGAAACTGGTCTCCTCTGTCCCCAGACGTCTGTTGAGTGTTGTAAGAAGAAGAGGAGATGCCACACAGTGGTAAAAATGGACTTGTCCCAACTTTTTTGGGATTTGTTGATGGCATGAAATTTGGAAACAACAGATTTTTCCCTTAAAATGATACATTCTCTCAGTTTAAACTTTTGATCAGTGATTTGTGTTCTATTCTGAATAAAATATTAGATGTTGGAACCTCCACATCATTGCATTCAGTTTTTATTCACAATTTGTTTAGTGTCCCAACTTTTTTGGAATCCGGTTTGTACATACA
>NC_056507.1:39726001-39734311 GCF_014905685.2 Nematolebias whitei
CCATTTACTGTTTGTGAGCCTGACCTTGTCCATTTTCAGTTTCTGAGTCAGACCTGGTCCATTTACTGTTTCTGTGCCAGTCCTGGTCCTATTACTGTGTCTCATCCAGACCTGGTCCATAAACTGTGTCTGAGCCAGGACTGGTCCGTTTACTGTTTCTGAGCCAGACCTTGTAAAATTTACTGTTTCTGAGCAAGACATGGTCCATATTCAATTTCTGACGCAGACCTGGTCCATTTTCTGTTTCTGAGACAGGCCGGGTCCAATTATTGTTTCTGAGACAGGAATGGTCATTTTAATGTTTCTGAGCCAAACCTAGTCCATTTTCTGTGTCTTTTCCAGACCCGGTCCATTTGCTGTTTCTTGAGCCTGGTCTGGTCCATTTAATGTTTCTGAGCCAGACCTGGTCCATTTACTCTTTCTGAGCCAGACCTTGTCCATGTGTTGTTTCTGAGCCAGAACTGGTCAAATTAACATTTCTGGTCCAGCCTGATCCATTTACTGTCTAAGATTCAGACATGGTCCATTTACTGTATCTGAGCCAGACCTGTTCCAATTTCTGTTTCTGAGCCAGACCCAGTCCATTAACCGTGTCTGAGCCAGGCCTGGTCTGTTTACTGTTCCTAAGCCAGACCTGGTCCTAGTGTTGTGGTCAAGACCACCTAACCCGAGACCAAGACAAGTCAAGACCAGAGTGTACCGAGACCGAGACAAGACCAAGACTTTTAGGGTCCGAGACCAAGACAAGACCAAGACTTTTAAAGTCCGAGACCAAGACAAGACCAAGACCGAGGGAGGGCGAGACCAATTCGAGACCAAATCCACAAATAAAATAAAAAAATAAATAAAATGTTATTATAAAATATTTTTATAAAGTTATGAGCCTTTTTAATGTGTCAAAACTGATGATTTTACCAGACAGTAATGTTTTTACGTTTTTAAACAGTGTTGTTTGTGAAATGAATTTTGTACTGCAATGTCTTTTGTACACAACTTGTGCATGCTTACTTTAATTTATTTAAACTCTAATTTAAGTGACCCATTTTGATCCTAATAAAACAAAACTCAAGATGCATTTACCTTCTTTTGGTCTCTTGAAGTCAACATGAAATACTGGGCAGTATAAATGCAGTCTTTAGGATTAAATTGGAAACTTGAAGTCAGTTACTTTCTAAAATTGTTTAATTTTCATTTAGACTTGTGTATTTGCTTGGGGATCTTCCATTGTATGATCCAAGGCACATTAAGAAAAAAAACACAATATCATAAAAATCACCCAAGAAAACTTAGTAGCTTATTCATATTCATAAAGTTTCAGAGAAATAACTGCACTGCAGGCAGCCAGGAATGTGAACAAAAACTACTACAGAAAGAAAACCACGAGGCTAATCAATTTCAACGTTGCAGCTATACAAAGCAACACAAAGTTTGCCCAATGCATAACTACTTAAAAAAAATCCCACTTTGGCTGTGGCTGCATTTTGGAAGGAGTCGACGGGGGAGAGGACAGCCCCCGGAGGGCAAAACGTCAGTCTTTCCACAAAAAAAAAAAAAAAAAAAACTGTCCAGATGACTAACTGATTATTGGAGTTTAAAGAAGTGTTTCATTGCATTTAAGAAATATGAGTGATTGCAACATTCTGTGGCCTAAACGTGCACGATGGGGTCTCATTAAAATGCCTCCTCGACTGAAAACCCTTTCCACTGGTGCAGAGGAGGCAGGGACTGATAGGACCTTCATTGCCAAATTGTGCAACTGCACCAAATCTAGTGGAAATCTAGTGTGGTTTTTTGCCCAGAAGACAAGTGCATTGTCTGTGTCAAAGTCACGGATGGCATCAAAGTATTTCCTTATCTGTGTGTGTATGCTTGAATCCTGGTCTGAGCTGTGCTTTTTGTATGCCTTGTAGCGGGGCAGAAGGCGAGGGTATTTGTTTGGTGGCGAATCACTGGCTGCGGCTGGATCCACATTCACAACTTCTGAGCAGGTGTCTTCTTTCATGTCCATCATCTTCTCCACCTCTAAGATCAATGTTTCTGAAAAACACAAACACAATGACTGAGTTAGATTTAAAAGGATATGCACATATCAGAGTTGAATTAAATACGTTTAGGACCTTTTATTAGGGGCCTCCGATGTGCGTCCCATCAGTGTATGAATGTGATAAAGCTCTGATTAGTCTCCTTTGAATGATTTGTTCAATTAGCTTTGTAGAGATCTAATAGAGTGCCGTATGAATGTGTAAATGAGGCACAGATTGTAATGTAAAGTGCTTTGAGTGTCTGATAAGATAGAAAGGTGCTATATAAGTACAGTCCCATTTAATATAAAAGTGAGTCAGGATTGTGTACAATAGGCATGTTACCAGCCTAAATATAAAGAATATCTGTTTCAATAGGCTCAGAGTGTACAAAATATGTTTTTAATGACAAAAGTAAACAGATGAAATGAAGACTATGAATTCCACTGTAAGACTAGTTAAGGCTTTTATAGACAACTAATTTGAAATATTTTAGGATTTATGATTTTGCAAATAAGACATTTATTTTCAGCAGAGAAAATATATACTGACCTGTCAGTGTCTTCTTAAGCTCATCTCTGAACTTTTTCACTGATGTTGAATTTCCCCCATTGGTAACATCTAAGTCCACCCAGCTTAAGCCAAACTGAGGATCCAGCATGGTGGCCAAGAAGTAAACATTGTGGTTAAAAGGTTCCTCTCTTCCACTGTCTTTGGCCATGCTTGTTTTTAAAAAGATTCCAGAAAATCTTTTCACCAGAGACTGCTGGAGGGCTCTGACCAATGACTGGCACTGCATTCGAGTGTCCTCCATCTTGAGGAGGTGTGTATTCAAGTCCAGGACAGTTGGAACCACCATACTAATGGTAACTGATTTCTCCCCTTCTGTCAGGTCTGTTACCTCAGAAAATGGAGCAAGAACTGCACTCAGTTCCTTCAGCTGGTTCCACTCACGGGCACTAAACACCAACTCCTCGTGATCCTTGCTGCACATTTCATTCAGGGCTTTGTGGTCCAGCGCTGTGAAGGCCTGTACTTGTTTAAATATACTGTTCCATCGAGTTGTGTTTGCAGCTGGAATGGTCCTATTAGTGCCAAACGTAGCCTCAAACTTGTCTTTGAATTGTGAACTGCTATGCAATAAGGTGGTGAACCGTGATGTTTTGGCTATTGTGTGAGAAATGGCCTTGACCTCCTTCATGCCGTCATTCACAACTAATTGCAGAGAGTGTGCAAAGCAGGAAAGACGTGCACCAGATGACCAGGGTAATTCGGTGTCTTCCTGAGAATTAATGTCCTCCCACAGGTGCTCGTCATCTAAATGCTCCTCTTCACTCTCGCTGTCATCAGATTGGGGCATGTGTACTTTGAAAGCACATTTCATATTGGCAGCATTGTCTGTTATGATATAGCTAATTTTGTCATGGATACCGTATTCCTCTGTGATCTCCTCAAAGGCAGACGCAATGTGCTCTCCAGTATGTCTGCCTGTGAAACGCCTACAGTCCAGCAGGTAGGATTCAAGTGCATAGGAATCCTTTGATTTGTAGCACACGTGGGCGGTCACCCCAAGGAAGGAGCGTAGCCTGCGATCAGACCAGAGGTCAGTTGTTAATGACACAGATGACTGGGTCTTCAGTTTCTCCAAAACAGTTTCCTTGACCTTGATTACCAACTCTGGAATTTGTCTATCAGAAACCGTTTTTCTAGAGATTGGTGTGTATTTACTATCCATAACTTCAAGAAAGTGTTTAAAATGACTGTTTTCCACAAGTGAGAGAGGCAGACAACACCCAATGATCAAATCTTGGACAATGGCTTGACTGATGGCTTGTTGCCTTGGTGATTGTGGGCTGTAGAGCTGCACTTTCTGCGTAAATAATGAAATTGATGGCTGTGTGACTGTGACATCTTTCTGTTGCCCTGCCTTGTATTCCAGGAACCTAAAAAATGCAAAGGAGGAATCAGTATATCTGGTCATGAACATCAATTACATCAAAAGAACACTTAAAAATAAGTAGCAACTTCATAAATGTATGTCAAATATATCCTCCATTGTTTATCATAAGCAAAAATTAAACTTAGAAAAATCTAACAAAGTTAAATTGGGTCCTCTGGATGGGTTTAAACAATAAAAAATTATACAAATGTTTTGTCTTTCATCCAAAAGACTTCTTCAATATGAGGAGCTATATTAAACTCAAGAGCTACATTTTCATGCCAAGACTCTGCAGTTTACACTCATCTCCAGACCAGCGGTCACTCTTTCAGGGATGAAGATGTTCACATCCTTGATTGGAACGATGGTTTGAGAGAGGAGTAAAGGAGGCCATCTTTGTGAAAAGAAGCCATCCATCTTTAAACAGAGGTGGAGGCCTCCGGGTTCAACTGTCCCCCTCTTACAATGCTGTTATTGCTAGTATCACTCAGCCCCCGGTGAAGGCAAGCAGCCATCAGGGTACTAACAATCCATCATTAGGCTGATGGTCCTCCTTGAACATGTGAGCAGCTAGTTTCATCAACAACAAACGGTTGGTCCACTGTGAGGAGGCACTATTTATAGGGCTGAGCTGAATGCAGCTCCTCAGCCTGAGGAAGTCTTTCGGACGAAAGACGAAATGTTTCTACCTTTTATTTTTACTTTTTTAACACGCCCAGAGGACCTGATTTAACTTTTTAAGATTTTTCTACCTGGGTGATTGAGCATGCATCAGGACATATTAAACACAGTTAGCACCTTCTCACAGTGGATCAACCAGTTTGCCAAATATGCTAAGGGAGACCATCAGCCTAACAATGAATCGTTGGCACCCTGATGGTTGCTTGCTATTCACAGGGGGTTGAGTGATACTAGCAATATCAGCGATGTAAGAAGAAGACAGTCCCTCTTACAATGAAGTCTTTTGTTAAGAAGTCAAGTAGTCTTTTGGATGAAAGATGAAACGTTTCTACATTTTGTTACCACATGCCCTGTCCCCTCAGTCTCTCAAAGTTAACAGTGAATTTGTCCTTATGCATGCTCAATAACCCAGGTAGAAAAATTTAAAAAAGTTAAATCAGGTCCTCTGGGAGTGTTAAAAGAAAAAAAAGGTAGAAAAAAGCTGTGCAGATAATATTCTACTTTTTTTCTTTTAACACGCACTCAGAGGACCTGATTTAACTGTATGTAAACAGTGAATTTGCTTACTTCCCTTAATATGTTAATTATATCAGTGTTATAAAGTAAAACTCATTTAAGGGCTAAACAAAGCGGGTCTGAGTCTGACACACATTAATTAATTTAGATGTATTTAGATTTAATGTCGATTAATTACTTTTTCAACTTTTTGTCCCTTATTTTAGTATTTGTGATGCATGCTTTGGTATTTGTTGTTGTTACAACCTGTCCTGAAGGCCCCACAACCTGTCTGTCTGGAAGCCTCTACTGAACTTTGTAATGACTTCCTGCAGTTTTTTATAAATAAGGTTGTTACCACAAGGGCCCTTTCAGCCCCTGCTTTTGACCCCTCCTGCTTGGTCCCCTGCCTGGCTGTGTTTGATAGATTTGAACCAGTGACCCTGACCCTTTTAGAGGATGTGGTCGGCCATATTAGACCATCAGGTTCTCCTCGTGACCTTGTCCCCCCTCGTCTTTTAAAAGAGGTGTTTTCCAGCATCAGGCAGGTGATTCTTGCTGTTATCAATAGCAGTCTGTCCTCAGGTGTTGTCCCAATAAGTTTTAAACATGCTGTGGTGCAGCCCCTGCTTAAAAAGCCTAGCCTAGACCAAACTGTCTTGGCTAATTTTAGGCCCATCTCCAAGCTGCCTTTTATTTAAAAAATTTTAGAAAAAATTGTATATTCACAGGTCAAATGTTTTCTGGATGAGCACAATATCCTGGAGGTTTTTCAGTCTGGCTTCAAAACTCACCACAGCACAGAATCAGCTCTACTCAGAGTTTTTAATGATATTTTTATGGCTAATGATTCTGGTGAACATGTGGTTCTTGTCCTGCTCGACCTAACAGCTGCCTTTGATACCGTGGACCATAACATTTTAATATCACGCTTACAGCGCCAAGTGGGTATTTGTGGTACTGCACTGAGCTGGTTTAGGTCCTATCTGGCAGACAGAACCATGTCTGTCAACATAGCTGGGTCTGAATCCTCCACTGCTCCTCTGTGTTTTGGGGTTCCACAGGGCTCTATTTTAGGTCCCCTGCTTTTCTCCCTTTACCTGCTTCCATTGGGATCAATCCTTAGAAAGCATGGGATCTTTTTTCATTGTTACGCTGATGATAGTCAGATCTATATGCCACTTAAAAAGAAAGATGCCCCCTCAATTAGGCCACTTCTGTTGTGTCTTGAAGACATCAAAGCCTGGATGTCTTTAAACTTCTTAAATTTCAATGAAAAGAAAACAGAAGTGATGGTGTTTGGTCCTAGTGGCTCTTGTGAACCTTGCCCTGTTGATCTGGGCCCTCTGGCACCACATGTAAAGAAAACTATTTCTAACTTGGGTTTTAAAATGGACAGTGATTTTAAATTAGAGTCCCAGATTGGAGCGGTGGTCAAGACCAGTTTTTATCACCTCAGACAGCTGGCTAAGGTAAAGACCATCCTTACAAAACAGCAGCTGGAAACAGTAATCCATGCCTTCGTCACCTCTCGGCTGGATTACTGTAACGCTCTTTACCTTGGAGTCAGCCAGTCCTCCCTCAGACGTCTCCAGTTGGTCCAGAACGCTGCTGCTCGGCTTCTAACTGGAGTTCAAAAAAGGGAGCACATCACCCCTACTCTTGCTTCACTCCACTGGCTGCCTGTTCATTTTAGAGTTCATTTTAAGATTCTTTTATTTGTTTTTAAAAGTTTAAATGGTCTTGCTCCATCCTACCTCTCTGAGCTGCTTCACCCATACTCTCCTGCTCGGTGCCTCAGATCAGCTGATCAGCTGCTCCTGGAGGTGCCAAGGTCTAAGCGGAGGCTCAGAGGGGACAGAGCTTTTTCTGTTGCTGCTCCAAGACTGTGGAATGATCTCCCTCTTCCCATCAGACGAGCCCCTTCACTGTCCAGTTTTAAAACTCTTTTAAAAACACATTTTTACTCCCTGGCTTTTAGCACACACTGAATTTACTCTGCACTGTTTTTATTACTTTTATTGATCTTAATGTTTTAACAACTGTTTTTATGTGTTTAAATGTTCTTGATTTTATATGTACAGCACTTTGTGGCAGCTGTGGTTGTTATAAAGGGCTTTATAAATAAAGTATTATTATTATTATTATTTGTTTGTTTTTGGCGAGTCAAGACTGTTTTTCTCGTCCTAAGCAATTCACTGCATTGTTGTCGACCTTGTGTTGATTTTGCATATGACAAATAAACCATACTTGATAAAACGTTCTGTTTGTATTGTTCTTGGAAGAGAGGCAGATTGATAACGTTAACTAGCTAGCTTTACTAGCATCACTTACACAAAGCTGCGGCGCTTACCTTTCTTTGTGCTTCCTTTCCAGGTGTCGATAAAAGTTGGATGTAGTCCCGACAGTCTCCGAAAGTGAAGCGCTGCAGAACTTGCATTGGGCCGTGTGCTTTTTTTTCAGAGTTGTTTTGCAAACATACTCTTTGTGACTCAAATAGCCAAACTTTATAACAGCAGATTTAGAAGACATCTTCTCTTGTTCTAAACACAAACAAGTCTAACTTTTCTTCCCTGACGCTTGCGAGTGAAAGGAGGTGGGCTCGGTGTTGCCAGATAGAGTCGAGATTTTCCAGCAAAAAATCGGTTAAAAACCGCAATATCACACAAAAACCTGCACAATCTATATTTGTTACAGTATATTTACTTTTTGAACACAAACCCACATCAGTACAAGCCAAGGTAATTTAACAATATGTGGCAAAACGGAACAGTCCAACAAAAATCTTCCCAGAGTTCCCAGCAAAATCAGAACGAAAACTGGCCAATTGGCAGTAAACCACCCAATCTGGCAACACTGGAGTGGTAACAAAAACATGTAGCTAGCTGCTATGAGTCACGTTATCGCTTGAATTTGAATCGGTATGTTTTGCATCCAGTAAAAGCAAAGATGTTAACAAATAAACTGGACAATATTCTGGCAATTTAGTGATATTTTCACAGTTGTGGTCTTGACTGGTCTTGAAAAAAAATCCCGAGTCCTCAATGTCCGAGACCGTGACAAGACCGAGACCAAATGCGGTCGAGACCGAGACGAGACCGAGACCGTCAAAAAGTGGTCTCGAGACCGGTCTCGAGACCGGTCTCGAGACCAAGACCGGTCTCGAGTACTACA
>NC_056507.1:39734411-39741055 GCF_014905685.2 Nematolebias whitei
TTTCTGATCCAGACTTGTCCATTTTCTGATTCTAATGCAGACCTGGTCCATTTTCTGTTTCAGAGCCATACTTGGTCCAATTACTGTTTCTGAGCCAGACCTGTTAAATTTTCTGTTTCTGAGCTAGAACTGGTCCATTTTCGTTTTCTTATCAAGGCCTGCTCTTTTTATTGTTTCTGAGCCAGAACTGGCCCATTTTTTGTATTTGAGCCAACCTGGTCCGTTTTCTGTTTTTGAACCAGACCTGTTCCATTTACTGTTTCTCAGCCAGGACTGGTCCATTTACTGTTTTTGAGCCAGGCCTGTTAAATTTTCTGTTTCTGAGCCAGACATGGTCTATTTACTGTTTCTGTCAGGCCTGTACCGTTTACTGTTTCTGAGACAGACCTGGTCCATTTACTGTTTCTTAGCCAGATCTTATTCATTTTCTGTTTCTGAGCTAGGCCTAGTCTAATTACTGTGTCTGAGTCAGACCTGGTTCTTTTATTGTGTCTGAGCCAGGCCTGGTCTGTATACTGTTTATAAGCCAGACCTGGTCCATTTACTTTTTTTGAACCAGCCCTGGCACATTTACTGTGTCGGAGCCAGACTTGGTCCATTTATTGTGTCTGAGGTAGTGTAACGGTTGCGGTGTACCCAGAATGAAAGACCAGAAACTGAACAGAGACCAGGACTCAGAGAATAGTTTAAAGTGTTTATTTACAAGTGGGTGATATATACAATATGAATGAGGGGAACGGGAACACCTGGAGGGAGAGTGATGATTTAGAGGGCTGCGGTTGAATGGGAATATATCTTGTAGATATTTCCTTACGGTATGAAGCAGGTGAAGGTATTATCCTGAAGATGTCCAGTGGCATAAGGTGAAACAAACCAGTAGATTGAGGCAAGTGGTGGAAGGCATCCAGCAACTGTAGTTAGGCAGGAGGAGTCACTGTTCATGTGGAAACTCAGGCAGGGCAGGTACAAGTAGATCCAAAACTCTGAGGAAGCGCAGAGGAAAAAACACAATATTAGTATTAACTAATATCACTGAGTATTGGCCAGAACACTACTACCGTTGGTAGGCAATGTCCCAGCGCCTGCAGAGTGGTTCCTGAATCTTCTTATACTCCTCCTGGGTGTAGAGCTGATCATCTGCAGCTGGAGCCAATTAGGAGTGATGAGGAGAGAGAAAGGCAGGGTGCAAGGCTGGATCCTTACATTACCCTTCCCTCAAGAGTCGCCTCCCGGCGACCTGAAGCGCTTCTCTGGGTGTGCCCTGAAGAACGTGGTGATGAGACTGGGGTCCAAGATGAAAGACCTCGGGATCCAAGAGCGCTCCTCTGGACCGTAACCCTCCCAGTCGACCAAATACTGGAACCCCCGCCCCCGGCGCCGAACGTCCAGGATGTGGCGGACCGTGAAGGCTGGATGGTTGTCAATGAGACGGGGGGGCGGAGGGAGGTCGGCAGGAGGGCATAGTGGGCTTTCCACAACGGGCTTGAGTTGAGACACGTGGAAGGTGGGATGAATTCGCATAGATGCGGGTAGCTGGAGTCTGACTGCCGTAGGACTCAGGATACGCGTGATGCTAAAGGGGCCAATGAAGCGGGGAGCCAACTTACGTGGGGTGTCCTTGAGGCGAATGTTCTGGGTCGACAGCCAGACTCTCTGTCCGACCTCATAAGCTGGGGCTGCAGATCGATGACGATCTGCAATCTCCTTGTTCTTGGCAGCTGTACGCAGTAGGGCAAGCTTAGCTTGGCGCCAGACCCGACGACATCTCCTGAAATGATGTTGCACCGAAGGAACTGCTACATCACCTGGGAAACAATGGTGGAGCGTAGCCAATGGAGGCTTCAAAAGGAGACAAACCAGTAGCAGATGATGTGTGGGTGTTGTGGGCATACTCCACCCACACCAGATGTTGACTCCATGTGGAGGGGTTGTCCTCCACCACACACCTGAGGGCAGCCTCCAACTCCTGATTGGCCCTCTCGGCCTGACCATTGGACTGTGGGTGGTAACCCGATGTTAGGCTGACAGAGGCCCCTAAGGAATTACAAAAGTTCTTCTATACCTGAGATATGAACTGGGGTCCTCTGTCAGAAATGATGTCCGATGGGATGCCGTGAACTCGAAACACATGTTGGACTAACAGCTGAGCTGTCTCCAAGGCCGAGGGAAGCTGGGGTAATGGAACAAAATGAGCCGCTTTAGAAAATCTGTCAATAACAGTGAGAATAGCAGTGTTACCATCAGAGGGAGGCAGCCCAGTAACAAAGTCTAGTGATATATGGGACCATGGGCGACTAGGCGTGGGGAGTGGCTGTAGTTTTCCAGCAGGAGGCTGGTTGCCAGTCTTACTTCTGGCACACGTGGGGCAAGCGGCTACGTAATCTTTTACATCCTCGTTCATGGAGGGCCACCAGAAGTGTCTCTTAGTCAGGGCTAACATGCGAGCAACACCTGGGTGACAAGAGATCTTATGAGTGTGGAGCCAGTTGAGAACCTTAGCCTTGATACAGGTGGGTACAAACATAGTGCCGGCAGGGCCTGTCCCAGGGTCAGGTTCGGATTTCTGGGCCTCCAAGATGTCTTTTTTGATGGACCAGGTCAATGAGCCGACCACACAGGATGAGGGAAGAATGTTTGGCTCCTGTTCGGTGTCCTCTGGTGGTGAGAACTGACGGGAGAGGGCGTCAGGCTTCACATTTTTTGAGCCGGGTCTGAAAGTCAACACAAAGTTAAATCTTGTAAAAAATAACGACCATCTAGCTTGTCTAGGGTTTAATCTCCTGGCCTCACGGAGATAAGTGAGGTTCTTATGATCAGTCCAGATGAGGAATGGTACGTCTGTGCCCTCGAGCCAGTGTCGCCATTCTTCCAAGGCCAACTTGACAGCAAGGAGCTCACGGTTTCCAACGTCATAATTCTGTTCAGCGGAGGAGAGGCGTCGAGAGAAAAACGCACAGGGGTGCACTTTGTTGTCAACAGGAGATCTCTGAGACAAAACGGCTCCCACGCCAGTGTCAGAAGCATCGACCTCGAGGATAAACTGAATTTTTGGATCGGGGTGGCAAAGAATAGGAGTAGAGGAAAAAAGTATTTTTAGCTCACCAAAAGCTGTTTCTGCCTCCTGAGTCCACTTAAAAGTCCGCAGGGTGGAGGTCAATTGGGTGAGAGGAGCAGCGATCCTGCTGTAGTTTTTGATGAACCTACGGTAGAAGTTGGCGAAGCCCAGAAATCGCTGCAGCTGTTTACGTGTCCCAGGCGTTGGCCATTCCACCACTGCCTTAGTTTTTTCAGGGTCTGTGCGGTATTGTCCTCCTTCAAAAATGAAGCCCAAAAAGGAGACAGATTGCACATGAAAATCACATTTTTCGGCCTTAACGTACAGCTGGTTTTCATATAATCGCTGTAGTACAGTCCTGACGTGGTGAACGTGTTGCTCCTCATCCCGTGAGTAGATCAATATATCATCCAAATACACAAATACGAAAACGTTCAAAAAGTCTCTTAAAACGTCATTAACTAACGTCTGAAATATTGCAGGGGCATTGGTGAGACCAAACGGCATGACTAGGTACTCAAAGTGTCCCAGTGGTGTCTTAAATGCCGTCTTCCACTCATCACCTTCTTTGATTCGGACGAGGTGATAAGCGTTTCGAAGATCTAATTTGGAAAATATTTTGGCAGAGTGTAATTGTTCATGGATAGAGTCTATAAGAGGTAAGGGATATTTGTTTTTAATTGTGATCTGATTTAGTCCTCTATAGTCAATGCAGGGACGTAAAGTCTTGTCCTTCTTAGCCACAAAGAAGAATCCCGCACCAACAGGAGAGGTGGAGGGACGAATTATGCCTGAGTTCAATGATTCAGATATATACTCTTTCATAGAGTCACGTTCTGGACCAGACAAATTGTAAAGGCGGCTAGAAGGAAGAGGAGCCCCTGGTAATAAATCAATAGCACAATCATACGGGCGGTGCGATGGTAATGACAAGGCCCTTTGTTTACTAAATGCAGGGGCAAGGTCATGGTAAACACTAGGAATTTTAGACATATCGACTGGATCGGGTGCCTCAGGATGTTTAATAGTGGAAGGAACAGCAGTTCTTAAACAGTTCATGAAACAGTGTGGGCTCCACTGTTCTATTCTATTAACCCTCCAATTAATTATGGGGTTGTGATCTTTAAGCCAAGGAAAACCCAAGACAAGCTGTGTAACGGGTGACTCGAATACAAAGAACTCACTGTGTTCATGATGGTTCCCGGAGATCATGAGGTGTACTGGTACAGTCTTCTTAAACACTGAAGCGAACTTTTGACCTGTCAGCCCAGCCATTGTCAGAGGCGTGGGGAGAAGTTGTGTGGGGATGGATAGAAGTTCCACCAAGTCCTGGCTAATGAGGTTCTGCTCGGCCCCAGAATCCACTAGAGCAACAACAGATTTACTCTCTCTATTACTGATAATGGTGGTGTTGAGTTCCAAGCGGGAGACAGGAGAAGAAGAAGAGTTTCTCACCAATATCTCCTGCTTTATTGGTGAGAGGGGCCGTTTCCCAAGAGTGGGCAACGAGCAATGAAATGTCCTTGTTCACCACAATAGATAGGCTTTATTGTTTATTCTTCTTTGTCTCTCTTCTGGAGAGAGGCGAGTGCGACCCAGCTGCATAGGTTCTTGTTCTGAGTCAGGTTTGTATTCTAACATTAATGCCGGTGGTTGTCTTAGTGTGGAGTGAAAACCGGAAGCAGTGGAACTCTGGGAAATGTAGTCCTTTCTATTGTAAATAGTTCGACGTTTTGACGTAGAGGGAAAACCGGAAGTAGGCGGATTCTGGGAATCGTAGTCTTTCTCCCACCTTCGTTCTTGTAGTTGATTGTCGATACGTGTGGCTAACTGAATTAGCTCGTCCAAACTTCGTGGTTCCTCTAATGCCGCTAAGTGGTCTCTTATGGAGTTGGAAAGAGAGTGTAGGAAGGTACCTCTGAGTGCGACCTCTCCCCATCCGGTTCGGGCGGCGGTGATTCTGAACTCCAGAGCATGAGCCGTAACGGAGCGTCTGCCTTGACGAAGGGTGAGTAGACGTTTTACTGCTTCTGCTCGTTGGAGGGGTTGATCGAACACGCGTTTGAATTCTTCTAGGAGTGAGGCAAAGCTTAAGGTACTGACAGGGTGAGAGGATAAATGAGCATGAGCCCAACGTAAAGCGTCCCCCTTTAACTGGGTGATGAAAAATGAAATTTTAGCAGCATCTGAAGAGTACAGACTGGGTGCTCTCTGAAAAGTTAACTCACACTGGAGTACAAAACCTCCACACATCTCAGGCTCTCCACAAAAAAGTTCTGCTGGTCTTAAATTTTGCTCTGTGGTGGTCACTTGGGGAATATTAGAAATAGGAAGACTGACCTCAGGTGTAGATGTAGCAGCAGGTGGCAGGAGCGGAGTCATCCCTTGTTTGACTGAAAACAACATGCTGCCCAGTTCCTGGAGATTAGACTGGTTAGTCTGTTGCAGGTTTAACAAGCGTTCAAGAGTGGCTTCATTTTTCTCTACTCTCTGTAACATATTCTGAAGTGTGAGTTGGTTCTGTTCAGATCCAGAATCTTTCAAGGGTACTAGGTTTGGCTGGGACATTCTGTAACGTTTGCGGTGTACCCAGAATGAAAGACCAGAAACTGAACAGAGACCAGGACTCAGAGAATAGTTTAAAGTGTTTATTTACAAGTGGGTGATATATACAATATGAATGAGGGGAACGGGAACACCTGGAGAGAGAGTGATGATTTAGAGGGCTGCGGTTGAATGGGAATATATCTTGTAGATATTTCCTTACGGTATGAAGCAGGTGAAGGTATTATCCTGAAGATGTCCAGTGGCACAAGGTGAAACAAACCAGTAGATTGAGGCAAGTGGTGGAAGGCATCCAGCAACTGTAGTTAGGCAGGAGGAGTCACTGTTCATGTGGAAACTCAGGCAGGGCAGGTACAAGTAGATCCAAAACTCTGAGGAAGCGCAGAGGAAAAAACACAATATTAGTATTAACTAATATCACTGAGTATTGGCCAGAACACTACTACCGTTGGTAGGCAATGTCCCAGCTCCTGCAGAGTGGTTCCTGAATCTTCTTATACTCCTCCTGGGTGTAGAGCTGATCATCTGCAGCTGGAGCCAATTAGGAGTGATGAGGAGAGAGAAAGGCAGGGTGCAAGGCTGGATCCTTACAGGTAGGTCCTGCCAATATACATTTTCTGAGGCAGGCATGGTCCGTTTGCTGTTTCTGAGCCAGACCTGGTACATTTACTGTTTCTGAGCCATGCATAATTCATTTATAGTGTATGAGCCAGAACTTGTCCATTTACTATTTCTGATCCAGACCATGTGCATATACTGTGTCTGAGCCAGAACTGGCCCATTTTCTGTTTCTGAACCAGGCCTGGTACATTTAATGTTTCTAAGCCTTGCATAGTCCATTTACAATATATGAGCCAGACCTTGTCCATTTACTATTTCTGATCCAGACCTTGTCCATATACTGTGTCTGAGCCAGAACTGGCCCATTCTCTGTTTCTGAACAAGACCTTGTCAAATTAAAATTTAGGTCCAGCCTAATCCATTTACTGTTTCTGATACAGATCTGGTCCATTTTCTGTTTCTG
>NC_056507.1:39741155-39747754 GCF_014905685.2 Nematolebias whitei
TGCCTGCCTCAGAAAATGTATATTGGCAGGACCTACCTCAGACACAACAAATGGACCAAGTCTGGCTCCGACACAGTAAATGTGCCAGGGCTGGTTAAAAAAAAGTAAATGGACCAGGTCCGGCTCATAAACAGTATACAGACCAGGCCTGGCTCAGACACAATAAATGGACGAGGTCTGACTCAGACACAGTAATTAGACTAGGCCTGGCTCGGAAACAGAAAATGTATTAGATCTGGCTAAGAAACAGTAAATGGAACTGTCTGACTCAGAAACAGAAAAAGGAACCAGATCTGTATCAGAGAGAGTATATGGATCAGGCTGGACCAGAAATATTAATGTGACCAGGTCTGGCTCAGAAACAGTATATGAACCAGGTCTGGCTCATAAACAGTATACAGACCAGGCATGGCTCAGACACAATAAATGGACCATATCTGGCTCAGACAGAGTAATTGGACCAGACATTGTTCAAAAACAGAATATGAACAAGACCTGGCTTAGAAACAGTAAATGGACCTGTCTGGCTCAGAAACAGTAAATGGACCAGGTCTGGCTCAGACACTGTAATTGGACCAGGCATGGTTCAAAAACAGAAAAGGAAAAAGATCTGGCTTAGAAACAGTAAATGGACCTGTCTGGTTCAGAAACAGTAAATGGACCAGGTCTTTCTCAGAGAGTAAATGGATCAGGCTGGATAAGAAACATTAATTTGACCAGGTCTGGCTCAGAATCAACACATGGACAAAGTCTGGCTCAGAAACATTAAATACCATACCATACCATACCAATTTATTTATATAGCACTTAAAACAGCAACAAGGCCAACCAAAGTGCTGTACAAAAGAACACAAACATGCACAGCGGACAGGAAAACATAAAATAGAAATACAGATACAAATAGCAGCATAAGCTAACTAAAATGGCCAATAGAGTAGAGAACAGACCGGACCAAAACAAATCACACCATGTTAAAGGCAAGCGAATAGAAGTGGGTCTTCAAGCGAGACTTAAAGACTGAGAGTGTGGGAGCCTGCCGGACACTCAGTGGCAACTCATTCCACAGTCGTGGACCTGCAACAGAGAAAGCCCTGTCACCTCTGAGCTTACGACGGGTTTCTGGGACTGAGAGAAGCATCTGGTCTGCTGACCTCAGAGAGCGCGGTGGGACATATGGCTGCAGAAGATCAGTGAGATAGGATGGGGCGGAACTGTTCAGTGATTTAAAAACATACATGAGAATTTTGAAATGGATCCGAAGGTGAATGGGTAGCCAGTGCAGGGAGGCCAAAACTGGCGTGATGTGCTCTCTATAGCCTGTACCAGTTAAAAATCGGGCTGCAGCATTTTGGACCAGTTGTAGACGAGCAATGGAGGACTGACTGATTCCAAACAGAAGTGAATTGCAGTAATCAAGCCTAGATGTTATGAAGGCGTGGATCACTGTCTCGAGGTTCTTTTTGTTGATTATAGGCTTCAGCTTAGACAGCCGTCTCAGCTGAAAAAAACAGGATTTGACCATCATGTTTACGTGACTGTTGAGTTTTAAGGACGGGTCCATTATCACCCCCAGATTAGTCACCTTTTGTTTCTCTAGCGGGGCTAGAGAGAATAGGTCAATGTCATAGTTCATGAGTGAGCCACTGGGATGGAACAGCATGACTTCAGACTTCTTCTCATTGAAGCTTAAGAAGTTTAAAGCCATCCAGTCCCGGATGTCAGCCAGGCAGTCAAGAAGAGGCTGAATAGAGCGTGTGCCTCTGTGCCTCAGGGGGAAGTAAATTTGGCAATCATCGGCATAGAAATGAAAGGGTATGTCGTGTTTGTGGAAGATAGCACCTAGTGGCAGCAGGTATAAAGAAAAGAGAAGGGGACCGAGGATGGACCCCTGCGGTACCCCCCACTGGAGTGCGGTCGATGCCGAACTAAAATCTTTGATATTGACACAGAAGGTTCTGTCAGAGAGGTAGGACCCAAACCATTTAAGGGCTGACCCTGTGATGCCCACCCACTGCTCCAGTCTAGAAATGAGGATATTGTGGTCGATGGTGTCAAAAGCAGATGTAAGGTCCAATAGGACAAGCATCACAGAATCACCTGCGTCTGTGGATATGAAAATGTCATTAAAAACCTTCAGTAGAGCAGTTTCAGTGCTATGGAGAGATTTGAAGCCAGATTGGAATAACTCAAGGATAACGTGATCCCCCAAAAACTGTTTCAACTGAGACTCCACAATTTTTTCCAGTAGTTTAGAGGTGAATGGGAGTCTGGAGACAGGCCGGAAGTTGGACATGACTGAGGGGTCAAGGTTAGGTTTTTTCAGGAGGGGCTGGACAGCAGCATGTTTAAAAGTCTTTGGCACCACACCTGAGGATAAACTGCTATTCAGAATAGTGAGGATAAAAGGACCCAGGGTAGGAAAAACTTCCTTTAGTAGTCGAGGGGGGACCACATCAAAGGGGGAACCAGATGGCTTCATGCTGCACATTACCTGCTCCAGAGAGGACAGAGAGATGGGCTCAAAGTGGTCAAACACAGCCACACACTGAGATGGGATGGACAGATCATGAGCTGGTGGAGAAATGAGTGCCCGGGTGTTTGCCACTTTTTCTAAAAAGAAATAGAGGAAGTTCTCACACAGCTCAGTTGAGGCTTCCAGAGGTGAAGGCTCACTGAGGTGTAGAACTGAGTTCAGGGTGGAGAAAAGAACTCGGGGGTTGTGGGAGTTGGAGACAATTAAATCAGAAAAGAATTTACATTTGGCAGCTCTAACGGTTTTCTGATAGTGACGCCAACTCTCCCTTAACATTTGAAAAGACACCTGGAGCCTGTCCTTCCTCCACTTTCGTTCAGCTTTGCGACACTGCCGCCTAACGGCTCGTGTGACGTCATTCAGCCAAGGCTCTGATCTAAGTTTCGTTTTTCTGGTCTTAAGGGGAGCAACACGGTCCAGAACATTTAAACAGGCAGAGTTGAACTGAGAGGTTAGCTCCTCAGTGGTAAGAGACACCGAGAGCTGTTCGATCCTCTCAGAATTAAAACCTTCATTAAAACGAGCAGCAGTGAAATGGTTAATGGAACGTGTACGTGCAGGAACGCGCGTCTTAGCAGTATGACAAGGGGGGGTGAAGTCAAACAATACAGGCATGTGATCTGAAAAAACATTGTCACCGATTTTCAAATTAGAAACAGAGACATCGCGTGTTAAAACGAGGTCCAGCGTGTGACCATGTTCCTGGGTGGGGCCGCTCACCTGCTGAGCTAAGCCAAAAGAGTCCAATAAATCCAGAAAGTCCTTCACTAAGGGCTTCTCCTGACAACACACATGCAAATTAAAGTCACCAATAAGCAAAAAGTGAGTGTATCTCTGTGTGATATCAGCCAAAAAGTCAGAGAATTCATTTATGAAGTCCTTAGAACGAGGTGGGCGGTAGATGAGCGCACACAGGACCGGAGGAGAGTGTCCAAGTTCAAAGGCGCTCAGCTCGAAGCTGGCGCGGGACACCGGGATGGACAACTGTTTACAGGCAAAGTTTGCTTTAAAAACTGTTAATAATCCCCCCCCGCGCCGACCTGATGGCCGCGGGGCATTGCAACATACACAGTCCGGAGGAAGTAGTTCCACCAGGGCGCTGGACTCACCATCAGGAATCCAAGATTCTGTGACGAACAGAAAATCCAACTCCTCATCTTTAAAAAAGTAATTGAGGATAAACGTCTTGTTGGAAACAGACCTTGCATTGATTAAACACATCCTGATATTGTCCGACACAGGCACAGCCGTGGAGGGAGACGCGCGCGCCAGCGGGCGCAGGTTATGAAGAACAGCTCCTCCTGGTCTGCTGGTGCGGCGCACAGGTAAACAACTCCAGGTGTTTCCATGGACTGAGCGCGCGGGCAGCTGGCCAGCAGCCGGGCCCCGGGAGCACCACGGGTCAGAGAGGAGAAGATCAGATCCAGAGCGAGTCCTGTTAGAATAATCCACAATTTGCCTCAGTTTCACCAAAATCCCTGCACGCTTCCCACGACGTCTGCAACGTTTCCTCCATGGAGAAAGGCCAGGGTCACGCAGAAGGAATGCAGGAATCTCAGATAGGACCGGTGGGGGAGAGTGATGGCCGCTGTTCAAAAACTCCGCAGGAATTTCAGCAAAAGTACGGAGCTCCAAAAGTGCCCGACGATCATACTGAAAATATGACTCGGCACACTGCTCAAACCATTGTAAAAATAACAAAAATAAAATACAAGCAGAGAGCGAGAGACGGGCGGCCCTACACACCGGCGCCATCTTGGAAAAAACAGGCCTGGCTCGGAAACAGAAAATGAACAAAGGTATGGCTTACAAACAGTAACTGGACTATGCATGGCTCAGAAACAGTAAATGTACTAGGTCTGGCTCAGAAACAGCAAACGGACCAGGCCTGCCTCAGAAAAAGTAAATTGGCAGGGCCTACCTCAGACACAATAAAAGGACCAAGTCTCGCTCAGACACAGTAAATGGGCCAGGGCTGGTTCAGAAAAAGTATACAGACCAGGCCTGGCTCAGACACAATAAATGGACCAGATCTGACTCAGACACAGTAATTAGACTAGGCATGGCTCAGACACAGTAAATGGACAAGGTCTGGATCAGAAATAGTAAATGGACCAGGTCTGCCTCAGAAACAGTATGGACCAGGCCTGTCTCAGAAACAGTAAATGGACCAGGCCTGACTCAGAAACAGTAAATGGACCAGGCTTGGCTCAGAAAAAGAAAATGGACCAGGTCTTGCTCAGAAACAGAAAATTGGCCAGTTCTGGCTCAGACACAGTAAATGGACAAGGTCTGGATCAGAAATAGTAAATGGACCAGGTCTGGCTCATACATTGTAAATGGACTATGCAAGGCTCAGACACATTAAATGTACCAGGTCTGGCTCAGAAACAGTAATTGGACCAGGCCTGCCTCAGAAAATGTAAATTGGCAGGGCCTGCCTCAGACACAATAAATAGACCAAGTCTGGCTCAGACACATTAAATGGGCCAGGGCTGGTTCAGAAAAAGTAAATGGACCAGGTCTGGCTCATAAACAGTATACAGACCAGGCCTGGCTCAGACACAATAAATGGACCAGATCTGACTCAGACACAGTAATTCGACTAGGCCTGTATCAGACACAGTAAAGGGACAAGGTCTGGATCAGAAATAGTAAATGGACCAGGCCTGGCTCAGAAACAGTAAATGGACCAGGCCTGACTCAGAAACAACACATGGACAAGTTTTGGCTCCGACACAGCAAACGGACCGAGTCTGGCTTAGACACAGAAAATGGACTAGGTTTAGCTCAGAAACAGTAATTGGACCAGGTCTGGCTCAGAAACAGTAAACGGTACAGGCCTGACTCAGAAACAGTAAATAGACCAGGTCTGGCTCAGAAAGAGAAAATGAATCTGGTCTGCTTCGATCACAGTGAATGGACCAGGTCTGCATCTGAAACAGTATGGACCAGACATGGCTCAGAAACAGTAAATGGACCACGCCTGACTCAGAAACAGTAAATGGACCAGGCTTGGCTCAGAAACAGAAAATGGACCAGGTCTTGCTCAGAAACAGAACATGGGCCAGTTCTGGCTCAGACACAGTAAATGGACAAGGTCTTGATCAGAAATAGTAAATGGACAAGGTCTGGCTCATACACTGTAAATAGACAATGCATGGCTCAGAAACAGTAAATGTACCAGGTCATGCTCAGAAACAGCAAACGGACCAGGCCTGCCTCAGAAAGAGTAAATTGGCAGGGCCTACCTCAGACACAATAAAGGGACCAAGTCTGGCTCAGAAATAGTAAACAGACCAGGCCTGACTCATAAACAGAAAATGGACCAGGTTTGGATCAGAAAAAGTATGGACCAAGCCTTTCTCGGAAAGAGTAATTGTACTAGGTCTGGCTGAGAAACAAGAAATGGACCGGGTCTTGCTCAGAAACAGAAAATTGGCATGTTCTGGCTCAGACACAGTAAATGGACAAGTCCTGGCTCAGAAACAGTAAACAGACAAGGTTTGGCTCAGATGCAATAAATGGACCAGGTCTGGCTCTGACACCGTAAATGGAAAGGGCTTGGCTCAAAAACAGAAAAAAGACCAGGTCTTGCTCAGAAAAAAGACACGGACCAGGCCTGGCTCATAAACATTAAATGGACCAGTCCTGGCTGAGAAACAGTAAATGGAACAGGTCTGGTTCAAAAACAGAAAATGGACCAGGTTGGCTCAAATACAGAAAATGGGCCAGTTGTGGCTCAGAAACAGTAAACAGAGAAGGCTTTGATAAGAAAACGAAAATGGACCAGGTCTGGCTCAGACACAATAAATGGACGAGGTCTGGCTCAGACACAATAAATGGACAAGGTCTGGATCAGAAATAGTAAATGGACAAGGTCTGGCTCATACATTGTAAATGGACTATGCAAGGCTCAGAAACATTAAATGTACCAGGTCTGGCTCAGAAACAGTATTTGGACTAGGCCTGCCTCAGAAAAAGTAAATTGGCAGGGCCTGCTTCAGACACAATAAATGGACCAAGTCTGGCTCAGACACAGTAAATGGGCCAGGGCTGGTTCAGA
>NC_056507.1:39747854-39749165 GCF_014905685.2 Nematolebias whitei
TTTCTGTTTTTGAACTATGCCTGGTCCAATTAATGTGTCTGAGCCAGACTTGGTCCATTTATTATGTCTGAGCCAGGCCTGGTCTGTATACTGTTTATGAGCCAGTCCTGGTCCATTTTCTGTTTTTGAGCAAGGCCTGGTTCATTTATTGTTTCTAAGCCATGCTTAGTCCATTTACAGTGTATGAGCCATATCATGTCCATTTACTATCTCTGATCCAGACCTTGTCCGTTTACTGTGTCTGAGCCAGAAATGGCCCATTTTCTGTGTCTGAGCAAGACCTGGTCCATTTTCTGTTTCTGAGCCAAGCCTGGTCCATTTCCTGTTTCTGCTTCCGGCCTGGTCCATTTACTGTTTCGGAGACAGGCCTGGTCCATACTGTTCCTCAGGCAGACCTGGTCCATTCACTGTGACTGAAGCAGACCTTATCCATTTTCTCTTTCTGAGCCAGACCTGGTCAATTTAATGTTTCTGAGCCAAACCATGTCCATTTTCTGTATCTGAGCTTGACCCGGTTTGATTGCTGAAACTGAGCCAGACCTAGTCCATTTACTATTTCTGAGCCAGGACTGGTCCATTTATTGTTTCTGAGCCAGACTTTGTCCATGTGTTGTTTCTGAGCCAGACCTGGTCAAATTAATATTTCTTATCCAGCCTGATCCATTTACTATCTGAGACAAACCTGGTCCATTTACTGTTTCTGTAAGGATGTTACTTTTCTGTGGCCCGGTGTGTCTGTTTCCCTCGTGCTCCTCATTAGTTTCCATTGTTGCCACCTGTGTCTCGTCCGAGCTGGTTGTCATCATGTCTCGTCTTCTCCCAGTATTTAAGCAGTCCTATTCTGTCTTGTCCTTTGTCGGGTCGTTCTTCGTTGGGTACGCTTCCTTGGGTCTCCTGAGTCTCTCTTTGTCTTCCTGGTTCCTCGAGTTCCCCGTGTCTCCTGAGTTCCCCGTGCCTCCTTCCTTGTTTATGTAAGTTTTGCTGCCCCGTCAGCTTATTTATTTTGTACTTTTTATTTATCATTAAAAACCTATTTTTGTATATCTGCCGAGTTGAGTCCCTGTTCTGCACTCTGGGTTCGCTCCGACCACAAATCCTAACAGTTTCAAAGCCACACCTTGTTAATTTTCTGTTTTTGAACAATGTCTGTTCCATTTACTATGTCTGAGCCAAACCTAGTCCATTTTCAGTGTCTGAGCCAGACTCGGTCCGTTTGCTCTGTCTGAGCCAAAAGTTGTCCACGTTTTATTTCTGAGCCAGACCTGGTCAAATTAATATTTTTGGTCCAGCGTGATCCATATACTGTTTCTG
>NC_056507.1:39749265-39751126 GCF_014905685.2 Nematolebias whitei
TTTTGGTCCAGCGTGATCCATATACTGTTTCTGATACAGATCTGGTCAGTTTTCTGTTTCTGAGTCAGACAAGTCCATTTACTGTTTCTTAGCCAGATCTTGTTCATTTTCTATTTCTGAGCAAGGCCTAGTCCAATTACTGTGTCTGAGTCAGACCTGGTCCATTTATTGTGTCTGAGCGATGCCTGGTCTATATACTGTTTATGAGCCAGACCTGGTCCATTTACTTTTTCTGAACCAGACCTGGCCCATTTACTGTGTCTGAGCCAGACTTGGTCCATTTTCTGTCTCCGAGCCAGACTTGGTCCATTTTCTGCTTCTGAGCCAGACCTAGTCTGGTTACTGTTTCTTATCCAGGCCTGGTCTGTTTACTTTTTCTGATCCAGGCCTTGTCAATTTATTGTTTCTGAGCCAGTACTGATGCATTTACTGTGTCTGAGCCAGGCCTGGTCCGTTTATTGTTTCTGAGCCAGACCTTGTCCATTTTCTGTTTCTGAGACAGGCTTGGTCCATTTTCTGTATCTGATCCAGACCTGGTCCATTTATTGCGTTTGAGCCAGACCTGGTCTGGTTACTATTTCTGAGACAGACCTGGTCTATTTTCTGTTTCTTATCCAGGCCTGCTCTGTTACTGTTTCTGAGCCAGGCCATGTACATTGACTCTGTCTGAGCAATAACTGGCCCATGTTCTCTTTCTGAGCAAGACCTGGTCCATTTTCTGTTTCTGAGGCAGGCCTAGTCCATTTACTGTGTCTGAGCCAGACCTGGTCCATTTACTGTTTCAGAGCCAGGCCTCGTCCATACTGTTTATAAGCCAGACCTTGTCTATTTATTGTGTCTGAGCAAGACCTGGTCCATTTTCTGTTTCTGAGGCAGGCCTGGTCTATTTACAGTGTCTGATCCAGTCCTGGTCCATTTATTGCATTTTAACCAGACCTGGTCTGCTTACTGTCCTGAGCCAGACCTGGTCTTTTTTCTGTTTCTTATCCAGGCCTGGTCTGTTTACTGTTTCTTAGCCTGGCCTTGTACATTTACTGTGTCTGAGCCAGGCCTGGTACTTACTGCTTCTGAGGCAGAACTGGTCCATTCACTGTGTCTGAAGCAGACTTGGTCCATTTTCTGTTTCTGAGCCAGGCCTGGTCCATATTCTGTTTCCATTTTCTGTTTCTGAGTTAGGCCATGTCTATTTACTGTTTCTGAGCCAGGCCTAGTACATTGTATTTCGGAATCAGACCTGCTCCATTTACAGTGTCTGAGCCAGACATGGTCCATTTCCTCTTTCTGAGCCTGACTTGGTCCATTTTCAGTTTCTGTGCAAGACCTTGTCCATTTTCTGTTTCTGAACCAGACCTGGTTCTTTTTCTGTTTCTGAGTCAGGTCTGTTCCATTTTCTGATCCTGAGCCAGGCCTGGTCCATTTACTGTTTCTGAGCCAGGCATGGTCCAGTGTATTTTGGAGCCAGACATAGCCCATTTACAGTTTGTGAGCCTGACCTTGTCCATTTTCAGTTTCTGAGCCAGACCTGGTCCATTTACTGTTTCTGTGCCAGTCCTGATCCTATTACTGTGTCTCATCCAGACCTGGTCCATAAACTGTGTCTGAGCCAGGCCTGGTCCGTTTACTGTTTCTGAGCCAGACCTTGTAAAATTTACTGTTTCTGAGCAAGACATGGTCCATATTCAATTTCTGACGCAGACCTGGTCCATTTTCTGTATCTGAGAAAGGTCGGGTCCAATTATTGTTTCTGAGACAGGAATGGTCAATTTAATGTTTCTGAGCCAAACCTAGTCCTTTTTCTGTGTCTTTTCCAGATTCGGTCCATTTGCTGTTTCTGAGCCTGGTCTGGTCCATTTAATGTTTC
>NC_056507.1:39751226-39754919 GCF_014905685.2 Nematolebias whitei
ATGTGCATATACTGTGTCTGAGCCAGAACTGGCCCATTTTCTGTTTCTGAGCAACACCTGGTCCATTTTCTATTTCTGAACAAGGCCTGGTACATTTAATGTTTCTGAGCCTTGCATAGTCCATTTACAATGTATGAGCCAGACCTTGTCCATTTACTGTTTCTTAGCCGTATCTTGTCCATTTACTATTTCTGATCCAGACCTTGTCCATTTACTGTTTCTGAGCCAGGTCTGGTCTGTATACTGTTTATGTGCCAGACCTGGCCCATTTACTTTTTCTGAGGCAGGCCTGGTCCGTTTGCTGTTTCTGAGCCAGACCTGGCACATTTACTGTTTCTGAGCCATGCATAGCCCAGTTACTGTTTCTAAGCCATACCTTGTTCATTTTCTGTTTCTGAGCCAGGCCTGGTCCATTTAATGTTTCTGAGCCAGACTTTGTCCATGTGTTGTGTCTGAGCCAGACCTGTCAAATTAATATTTCTTATCCTGCCTGATCCATTTACTCTCTGAGAAAGACCTGGTCCCTTTACTGTTTCTGAGCCAGACAGGTCCATTTACTGTTTCTAAGCCAGATCTTGTTCCTTTTCTGTTTTTGAACCATGCCTGGTCCAATTACAGTGTCTGAGCCAGACCTGGTCCATTTACTGTTTCTGAGCCAGACAGGTCCATTTACTTTTTCTAAGCCATACTTTGTTCATTTTATGTGTCTGAGCCACTCCTGGTCCATTTACTGTTTCTGAGTCATGCTTGGTCCATTGACTCTGAGACAGGCCTGGTCCATTGTATTGAGGAGTCAGACCTTGTCCATTTACAGTGTCTGAGCCAGACTTGGTCCAATGTCTGTTTCTGAGCCAGACAGGTCCATATACTGTTTCTAAGCCAGATCTTGTTCATATTCTGTTTTTGAACAATGTCTGGTCCAATTAATGTGTCTGAGCCAGACCTGGTCCATTTATTTTGTCTGAGCCAGGCCTGGTCTGTATACTGTTTATGAGCTAGACCTGGTCCATTTTCGTTTTTTTAGCCAGGCATGGTTCATTTACTGTTTCTGAGCCAGACATAGTCCATTTACTGTGTCTGAGCCAAACCTAGTCCATTTTCTGTGTCTGAGCCATACTCGGTCCGTTTCCTGTGTCTGAGCCAAAACTTGTCCATGTGTTATTTCTGAGCCTGACCTGGTCAAAATAATATATCTGGTCCAGCCTGATCCATTTACTGTTTCTGATACAGATCTGGTCCATTTTATGTTTCTGAGTCAGACAGGTCCATTTACTGTTTCTTAGCCAGATCTTTTTCATTTTCTGTTTATGAGCTAGGCATAGTCCAATTACTGTGTCTGAGTCAGACCTGGTCCATTTCTTGTGTCTGAGCCAGGCCTGGTCTGTATACTGTTTATGAGCCAGACCTGGTCCATTTACTTTTTCTGAAGTAGCCCTGACCCAGAGCCAGACTTGGTCCTTTTATTGTGTCTGAGGTAGGCCCTGCCAATTTATTTTTCTGAGGCAGGCTTGGTCCGTTTGCTGTTTTGCTGTTTGACCATTTATTGTGTCTGAGCCATGCATAGTCCATTTACAGTGTATGAGCCAGACCTGGTACATTTACTTTTTCTTAGCCATGCATAGTCCAGTTACTGTTTCTAAGCCATACCTTTGTTCATTTTCTGTTTCTGAGCCAGTCCTGGTCCATTTAATTTTTCTGAGCCAGACTTTGTCCATGTGTTGTTTCTGAGCCAGACCTGGTCAAATTAATATTTCTTATCCAGCCTGATCCATTTACTCTCTGAGAAAGACCTGGTCCAGTTACTGTTTCTGGGCCAGAAAGGTCCATTTACTGTTTCTAAGCCAGATCTTGTTCCTTTTCTGTTTTTGAACCATGCCTGGTCCAATTACAGTGTCTGAGCCAGACCTGGTCCATTTACTGTTTCTGAGCCAGACAGGTCCATTTAGTGTTTCTAAGCCATACCTTGTTCATTTTATGTGTCTGAGCCAGGCCTGGTCCATTTACTGTTTCTGAGTCATGCTTGGTCCATTAACTGACTCTGAGACAGGCCTTGTCCATTGTATTGAGGAGTCAGACCTTGTTCATTTACAGTGTCTGAGCCAGACATGGTCCAATTTCTGTTTCTGAGCCAGACAGGTCCATATACTGTTTCTAAGCCAGATCTTGTTCATATTCTGTTTTTGAACAATGTCTGGTCCAATTACTGTGTCTGAGCCAGACCTGGTCCATTTATTGTGTCTGAGCCAGGCCTGGTCCTTTTTCTGATTCTGAGCCAGACAGGTCCATTTACTGTTTCTAAGCCAGATCTTGTTCATATTCTCATATTTAGTTCATTTTTGGGGAGTGGTGGCGCAGAGGTTAGAGAGGTGGGCCTGTGATCCGAAGATCGCCGGTTCACGCCCCGGCCCCGACATTATCAAAAAAATTGTGGGTGGGGTAGGTGAAACACCCACACTTGCCCCCACCCTCATTTGCCCCACTCTGGGCCCATGAGCAAGGCCCTTAACCCCACCATGTGCTCCCTAAACAGGTCTCTCTTGAAAATGAGTTCTCGTGGCTCAATGAGACTAACCTTGATAAATAAAGGGTCAATGAAAAAAAAAAAAAAAAAAATTCTGTTTTTGAACAATGTATGGTCCAATTACTGTGTCTGAGCCAGACCTGATCTATTTATTGTGTCTGAGCCAGGCCTGATCTGTATACTGTTTATGAGCCAGACCTGGTCCATTTTCTGTTGTTGAGCCAGGCCTGGTTCATTTACTGTTTCTGAGTCAGACATGGTCCGTTTACTGTGTCTGAGCCAAACCTAGTCCATTTTCTGTGTCTGAGCCAGACTCGGTCCATTTGCTGTGTCTGAGCCAAAACTTGTCCATGTGTTGTTTCTGAGCCAGACCTGGTCAAATTAATATTTCTGGTCCAGCCTGATCCATATACTCTCTCTGATACAGATCTGGTCCATTTTCTGTTTCTGAGTCAGACAGTTCCATTTACTGTTTCTTAGCCAGATCTAATACATTTTCTGTTTCTGAGCCAGGCCTAGTCTAATTAATGTGTGTGAGTCAGACCTGGTCCATTTATTGTGTCTGAGCCAGGCCTGGTCTGTAAACTGTTTATGAGCCAGACCTGGTCCATTTACTTTTTTTTATCCAGCCCTGGCCCATTTACTGTGTCTGAGCCAGACTTGGTCCATTTATTGTGTCTGAGGTAGGTCCTGCCAATTAACATTTTCTGAGACAGGCCTGGTCCGTTTGCTGTTTCTGAGCCAGACCTGGTACATTTATTGTGTCTGAGCCATGCATAGTCCATTTACAGTGTATGAGCCAGACCTTGTCCATTTACTATTTCTGATCCAGACCTTGTCCATTTACTGTGTCTGAGCCAGAACTGGCCCTATTTCTGTTTCTGAGCAAGACCTGGTCCATTTTCTGTTTCTGAGCCAAGCCTGGTCCATTTACTGCTTCTGAGTCAGGCCTGGTCTATTTACTGTTTCTGAGCCAGGCCTGGTCCATAATGTTTCTGATGCAGACCTGCTCCATTCACTGTGACTGAAGCAGACCAGATCCATTTTCTCGTTCTGAGCCAGACCATGTCCATTTACCATTTCTGATCCAGACCTTGTCCATTTACTGTGTCTGAGCCAGGCCTAGTCTAATTACTGTGTCTGAGTCAGACCTGGTCCATTTATTGTGTCTG
>NC_056507.1:39755019-39761021 GCF_014905685.2 Nematolebias whitei
AAACATTAAATGGACCAGGCCTGGCTCAGAAACAGAAAATGAACAAGGTATGGCTTAGAAACAGTAACTGGACTATGCATGGCTCAGAAACAGTAAATGTGCCAGGTCTGGCTCAGAAACAGCAAACGGACCAGGCCTGCCTCAGAAAAAGTAAATTGGCAGGACCTACCTCAGACACAATAAATGGACCACGACTGACTCAGACACAGTAATTACACTAGGCCTGGCTCAGACATAGTAAATGGACAAGGTCTGGATAAGAAATAGTAAATATACATGGTCTGGCTCAGAAAGAGAAAATGGATCTGGTCTGCTTCAGTAACAGTGAATGGAGAAGGTCTGCCTCAGAAAAGTATGGACCAGGCCTGGCTCAGAAACAGTAAATGGACCAGGCCTGACTCAGAAACAGTAAATGGACCAGGCTTGGCTCAGAAACAGAAAATGGACCAGGTCTTGCTCAGAAACAGAAAATGGGCCAGTTCTGGGTCAGACACAGTAAATGGACAAGGTCTGGATCAGAAATATTAAATGGACAAGGTCTGGCTCATACACTGTAAATGGACTAGGTATGGCTCAGAAACAGTAAATGTATCAGGTCTTGCTCAGAAACAGCAAACGGACCAGTGCTGCCTCAGAAAATGTGAATTGGCAGGACCTAAATCATACACAATAAATCGACCAAGTCTGGCTCAGACACAGCAAATGGGCCAGGGCTGGTTAAAAAAAAGTAAATGGACCAGGTCTGGCTCATAAACAGTATACAGACCAGGCCTGGCTCAGACACAATAAATGGACCAGGTCTACTCAGACACATTAATTAGACTAGGCCTGGCTCAGAAACAGAAAATGAATTAGATCTGGCTAAGAAACTTTAAATGGAACTGTCTGACTCAGAAACAGTAAATGGGCCAGATCTGTATCAGAGAGAGTATATGTATAAAGCTGGACCAGAAATATTAATTTGACCAGGTCTGGCTCAGAAACAACACATGGACAAGTTTTGGCTCAGACACAGCAAACGGACCGAGTCTGACTCAGACACAGAAAATGGACTAGGTTTGGCTCAGACACAGGAAATGGACCATGTCTGGCTCAGAAACAGTAAATGAACCAGGCCTGGCTCAAAAACAGAAAATGAACCAGGTCTGGCTCATAAACTGTATACAGATCAGGCCTGGCTCAGACACAATAAATGGACCAGGTCTGGATCAGACACAGTAATCGGACCATACATTGTTCAAAAACAGAATATGACCAAGATCTGGCTTAGAAACAGTATATGGACCTGTCTGGCTCAGAAACAGAAATTGGACCATGTCTGGCTCAGACACTGTAAATGGACAAGGTCTGACTCCTCAATACAATGGACAAGGCCTGTCTCAGAGTCAGTTAATGGACCAAGCATGACTCAGAAACAGTAAATGGACCAGGCCTGGCTCAGACACATAAAATGAACAAGGTATGGCTTAGAAACAGTAAATGGACCTGTCTGGCTCAGAAACAGTAAATGTACCAGGTCTGGCACAGACACTGTAATTGGACCAGGCATGGTTCAAAAACAGAAAAGGAACAAGATCTGGATTAGAAACAGTAAATGGACCTGTCTGGCTCAGAAACAGAAAATGGACCAGGTCTTTCCCAGAAAGTAAATGGATCATGCTGGATATGAAATATTAATTTGACCAGGTCTGGCTCAGAAACAACACATGGACAAAGTCTGGCTCAGAAACAGAAAATGAACAAAGGTATGGCTTAGAAACATTAACTGGACTATGCATGGCTCAGAAACAGTAAATGTACCAGGTCTGGCTCAGAAACAGCAAACGGACCAGGCCTGCCTCAGAAAAAGTAAATTGGCAGGGCCTACCTCAGACACAATAAAAGGACCAAGTCTGGCTCAGACACAGTAAATGGGCCAGGGCTGGCTCAGAAAAAGTAAATGGACTTGGTCTGGCTCAGAAAGAGAAAATGGATCTGGTCTGCTTCAGTCACAGTGAATGGACCAGGTCTGCCTCAGAAACAGTATGGACCAGGCCTGGCTCAGAAACAGTAAATGGACCAGGTCTGACTCAGAAACAGTAAATGGACCAGGCTTGGCTAAGAAACAGAAAATGGACCAGGTCTTGCTCAGAAACAGAAAAAGGGCCAGTTCTGGCTCAGACACAGTAAATGGACAAGGTCTGGATCAGAAATAGTAAAAGGAACAAGGTCTGGCTCATACACTGTAAATGGACTATGAATGGCTCAGAAACAGTAAATGTACCAGGTCTGGCTCAGAACCTGCAAACGGACCAGGCCTGCCTCAGAAAATGTAAATTGGCAGGACCTACCTCAGACACAGTAAATGGGCCAGGGCTGGTTAAAAAAAGTAAATGGACCAGGTCTGGCTCATAAACAGTATACAGACCAGGTCTGGCTCAAACACAATAAATGGACCAGGTCTGACTCAGACACATTAATTAGACTAGGCCTGGCTCAGAAACAGAAAATGAATTAGATCTGGCTAAGAAACAGTAAATGGAACTGTCTGACTCAGAAACAGACAATGGACCAGATCTGTATCAGAGAGAGTTTATGGATCAGGCTGGAACAGAAATATTAATTTGACCAGGTCTGGCTCAGAAACAACACATGGACAAGTTTTGGCTCAGACGCAGCAAACGGACCGAGTCTGGCTCAGACACAGAAAATGGACTAGGTTTGGCTCAGACACAGTAAATGGACCATGTCTGGCTCAGAAACAGAAAATGAACAAAGGTATGGCTTAGAAACATTAACTGGACTATGCATGGCTCAGAAACAGTAAATGTACCAGGTCTGGCTCAGAAACAGCAAACGGACCAGGTCTGGCTCATAAACAGTATACAGATCAGGCCTGGCTCAGACACAATAAATGGACCAGGTCTGGCTCAGACACAGTAATTGGACCATACATTGTTCAAAAACAGAATATGAACAAGATCTGGCTCAGGAACCACACATGGACAAGGTCTGGCTCAGAAACAGCAAACGGACCATGTCTGGCTCAGACACTGCAAATGGACAAGGTCTGACTCCTCAACACAATGGACCAGGCCTGTCTCAGAGTCAGTTAATAGACCAAGCATGACTCAGAAACAGTAAATGGACCAGGCCTGGCTCAGACACATAAAATGAACAAGGTATGGCTTAGAAACAGTATGGACATGTCTGGCTCAGAAACAGCAAACGGACCAGGCCTGCCTCAGAAAAAGTAAATTGGCAGGGCCTAGCTCAGACACAATAAAAGGACCAAGTCTGGCTCAGACACAGTAAATGGGCCAGGGCTGGTTCAGAAAAAGTAAATGGACTTGGTCTGGCTCAGAAAGAGAAAATGGATCTGGTCTGCTTCAGTCACAGTGAATGGACCAGGTCTGCCTCAGAAACGGTATGGACCAGGCCTGGCTCAGAAACAGTAAATGGACCAGGCCTGACTCAGAAACAGTAAATGGACCTGTTTGGCTCAGAAACAGTAAATGGACCACGTCTTTCTCAGAGAGTAAATGGATCAGGCTGGATAAGAAATATTAATTTGACCAAGTCTGGCTCAGGAACAACACATGGACAAAGTCTGGCTCAGAAAAAGAAAATGAACAAAGGTATGGCTTAGAAACAGTAACTGTACTATGCATGGCTTAGAAACAGTAAATGGACCAGGTCTGGCTCATAAATAGTATAGACCAGGCCTGGCTCAGACACAATAAATGGACCAGGTCTGACTCAGACACAGTAATTAGACTAGGCCGGGCTCAGACACAGTAAATAGACAAGGTCTGTATCAGAAATAGTAAATGGACATGGTCTGGCTCAGAAAGAGAAAATGGATCTGGTCTGCTTCAGTCACAGTGAGTGGACCAGGTCTGCCTCAGAAACAGTAAATGGACCAGGCCTGACTTTGAAACAGTAAATGGACCAGGCTTGGCTCAGAAAAAGAAAATGGACCATGTCTTGCTCAGAAACATAAAATGGACCAGTTCTGGCTCAGACACAGTAAATGGACAAGGTCTGGATCAGAAATAGTAAATGGACAAGGTCTGGTTCATACACTGTAAATGGTTTATGCATGGCTCAGAAACAGTAAAGGTACCAGGTCTGTCTCAGAACCTGCAAACGGACCAGGCCTGCCTCAGAAAATGTAAATTTGTAGGATCTACCTCAGACACAATAAATGGACCAAGTCTGGCTCAGACACAGTAAATGGGCAGGGCTGGTTAAAAAAAAAGTAAATGGACCAGGTCTGGCTCATAAACAGTATACAGACCAGGCCTGGCTCAGACACAATAAATGGACCAGGTCTGACTCAGACACAATAATTAGACTAGGCCTGGCTCAGAAACAGAAAATGAATTAGATCTGGCTAAGAAACAGTAAATGGACCTGTCTGACTCAGAAACAGAAAATGGACCAGATCTGTATCAGAGAGAGTATATGGATCAGGCTGGACCAGAAATTTTTTTTTGACCAGGTCTGGCTCAGAAACAACACATGGACAAGTTTTGGCTCAGACACAGCAAACGGACAGAGTCTGGCTCAGACACAGAAAATGGACCATGTCTGGCTCAGAAACAGTAAATGAACCTGGCCTGGCTCAAAAACAGAAAATGGACCAGGTCTGGCTCATAAACAGTATACAGATCAGGCCTGGCTCAGACACAATAAATGGACCAGGTCTGGCTCAGACACAGAAATTGGACCATACATTGTTCAAAAACAGAATATGAACAAGATCTGGCTTAGAAACAGTAAATTAACCTGTCTGGCTCAGAAACAGAAAAAGGACCAGGCCTGGTTCAGACACAATAAATGGACCAGGTCTGGCTCAGAAACAGTAAATGGACCAGGCCTGGCTCAGAAACAGAAAATGGACCAGGTCTTTCTCAGAAACAGAAAATGGGCCAGTTCTGGCTAAGAAACAGTAAATGGACAAGGTCTGGCTCAGAAACAGCAAACGGACCAGGGCTGCCTCAGAAAATGTAAATTTGTAGGACCTACCTCAGACACAATAAATGGACCAAGTCTGGCTCAGACACAGTAAATGGGCCAGGGCTGGTTAAAAAAAAAGTAAATGGACCAGGTCTGGCTCATAAACAGTATACAGACCAGGCCTGGCTCAGACACAATAAATGGACCAGGTCTGACTCAGACACATTAATTAGACTAGGCCTGGCTCAGAAACAGAAAATGAATTAGATCTGGCTAAGAAACAGTAAATGTAACTGTCTGACTCAGAAACAGACAATGGACCAGATCTGTATCAGAGAGAGTATATGGATCAGGCTGGACCAGAAATATTTTTTTGACCAGGTCTGGCTCAGAAACAACACATGGACAAGTTTTGGCTCAGACACAGCGAACGGACAGAGTCTGGCTCAGACACATAAAATGGACTAGGTTTGGCTCAGACACAGTAAATGGACCATGTCTGGCTCAGAAACAGTAAATGAACCTGGCCTGGCTCAAAAACAGAAAATGGACCAGGTCTGGCTCATAAACTGTATACAGATCAGGCCTGGCTCAGACACAATAAATGGACCAGGTCTGGCTCAGACACAGTAATTGGACCAGACATTGTTCAAAAACAGAATATGAACAAGATCTGGCTTATTAACAGTATATGGACCTGTCTGGTTCAGAAACAGAAATTGGACCATGTCTGGCTCAGACACTGTAAATGGACAAGGTCCGATTCCTCAATACAATGGACCAGGCCTGTCTCAGAGTCAGTTAATGGACCAAGCATGACTCAGAAACAGTAAATGGACCAGGCGTGGCTCAGACACATAAAATGAATAAGGTATGGCTTAGAAACAGTAAATGGACCTGTCTGGCTCAGAAACAGTAAATGGACAAGGTCTTTCTCAGAGAGTAAATGGATCAGGCTGGATAAGAAATATTAATTTGACCAGGTCTGGCTCAGGAACAACACATGGACAAAGTCTGGCTCAGAAACAGAAAATGAACAAAGGTATGGCTTAGAAACAGTA
>NC_056507.1:39761031-39769496 GCF_014905685.2 Nematolebias whitei
GGTATGGCTTAGAAACAGTAACTGGACTATGCATGGCTCAGAAACAGCAAACGGACCAGGCCTGTCTCAGAAAAAGTAAATTGGCAGGGCCTTCCTCAGACACAATAAAAGGACTAAGTCTGGCTCAGACACAGTAAATGGGCCAGGGCTGTTTCAGAAAAAGTAAATGGACCAGGTCTGGCTCATAAACAGTATACAGACCAGGCCTGGCTCAGACACAATGAATGGACCAGATCTGACTCAGACACAGTAATTAGACTAGGCCTGGCTCAGACACAGTAAATGGACAAGGTCTGGATCAGAAATAGTAAATGGACATGGTCTGGCTCAGAAAGAGAAAATGGATCTCGTCTGCTTCAGTCACAGTGAATGGACCAGGCCTGGCTCAGAAACAGTAAATGGACCAGGCCTGACTCAGAAACAGCAAATGGACCAGGTCTGCCTCAGAAACAGTATGGACCAGGCCTGGCTCAGAAACAGTAAATGGACCAGGCTTGGCTCAGAAACAGAAATTGGACCAGGTCTTGCTCAGAAACAGAAAATGGGCCAGTTCTGGCTCAGACACAGTAAATGGACAAGGTCTGGATCAGAAATAGTAAATGTTAGGGATTTTTTCCCTTGTATCACCTTTAAAGCATTCACACACAAGACAGAGTATAAGAATTTTGATGAGCCCTCTGCAGAGGGGGGAGTTCGTGACCTGACCAAACGTCAAGGTGAAGTCTGCCGTTCGACGGGAGTGTTCGTGTTTTATTGTGAGGCAGGAGGAGTGAGCAGCAGGCAAAATCAACAGATACAGATTTTCTCTGACGCAGCGGAGCCAGAAAAGATTACTAAACAGACAGCTTGATTACAAAACGGGATAGCCAGAGTAACGAGGTCAGATCTGAATAACATCATGGTTGTTTAAAAACCCTAGGTCTTGGTCTCACTGCATAAGACAAATGGCTATTCTTTAGTTCACACGACTGGAGTTTATTTAAATGATGAGGGGTCTAAAAACAGTTTTAAATGATTATACATTTTATCCAACATTCCCTGCTGTTTATTATTTAAAACTAAGTTTTACCATATGCAAACTATAAATTTATGTGGGCATCACGTTTAACTGAAGATTCTGTGTGAATGACGCTGAACCCCCCCCCCCCCCCCTCGGGCTGATGGTAAGCGCGTAGGAGGAAAAGCACGTCATCACCACAGGCCCTCTCTGGCGATGACCCTGAACTTCAGGTTCACTCAGTATCTTCAATTTGTTGGCCCCGGAACAAGTAAATCAAAGGAAGAAAAACAAAAATCACACAAAGACCAAGCAAAACTAGAATTATGTGGGCTCTTTATGAGCAAGCAGTAATTTTTTTTTATTTTTATGAACTGCAAAGATAACTGAATCATCACTTTAAACCAATCTAAAATAATAAATATAGAACAGATTTTTAGGTCTGAGTGTAAAGCATTGTGACTATTTTAACTATTATTTCTGGTAATAAAACTATTGTACTTTGTTCTCCTGAAATGACCAAATAAAAAGCAACAACAACATCAATTTTCCTTTCCCTCAGCGTTTTGGTGCTCTGAAGAGTCGGGAGGCCCTCGTGAGGGGTCCTTTGTTGCTCAGCGGTGATGTAATTATAGGACCGCGGAGTTCTCTTCATGTGTGTAAGAGTCTCTGTTATCAGTATGTTTTAAACTTTCTAGGGACGTGTGTGCACTGAGGAGGCCTAAGTCAGCATGTCCATCTTGTCGTTTTTCTTTGGGGGTATAAGTTCAGTTCAGGATTTTCAGGAAGAATGTGTGTCAGGCCACTTGTCCTGACAAAGTTGGGGCTTTCATCAACCAGATCGATCCCAACGGGTTTGGCTTCTCTGCTGGCGTGAGGTTCTCTCAACCACCTGATAAGGTCCAGTCCACCTCGGTCCCTTCCTCTTACATTCAGCAGCACCGAGTGTGTGGGGCCTCCCAGGTTCATCTCCCTCTTTTGGTTTTGTCACCTGTGAATGAAGCCTGACACAAAGGTGTTGAATTTTCCTGTATTCCTTTGTTTCTTCTCTCAGGTGAGAGCAGTTGCTGCATCCAGAGACTGTCTTCCTTTCACCCGCCACCTGTAACACAAAAATCTACAAAAATCTCCTGCATCGTTGTCTAGGGGGTCTATCTTCAGATCTTTTCTAATTTTTCCTGTCTATTTTTTGTAGGTCATATGATGTTCTATGTTTTAGTCCAAATGCAGCCCTCTAAGGCATGTAACTGTATTTTCTGGCTCTTCCACTAAAGGGGTTTGTCAAAATAAATATTTCCTTATTACTTCTACACTGTAATAGCTTTATAGAACAACATAAATCACATTTCATTTGTACTTTCATGTTTACAAACCTGAACCAAGAAAAAGGATATGTCGGATTCTCAAAAGTCCTTACTCTGGATCCTAGAACAAGCACAGTTATTTTCACAAGAGAACATAGAAATCAAAAAACATTATGTGTTATTACCACATGCAGTGAAAATGAGTAATCAGAATCAAAAAGTTAAAGTTTTTAGTTAAGATAATAAATTTATTTGTCTTACCTCCTCCTGTCTGTAGGGAAAAATTATTAAACGCATGCGCAGAATATATATATTTTTTTCAAATCAGTACAATACAACATCAAACATTGCGTTTTCTGATCGAGATAGAACAAATAAAAGGAAATCAAAATCAGTTATCCAGCTCTGCCGTAGCTCCTCTGGAGATCTGTTTAGGCAGAACAAATATGTGCTCATCATAAAAATGTGGTTAAAACACTCTATACATGAAAACTCAATTAATTTCTTGATAGTCCAGTCAAGTAAAGTCAAGTCAAGCTAATATATCTAAAAACATAGATCCACCACATTTTCATTGTTCTCCTGGGTCTAAAAAAGGTTAAAAAAAAAAGGTCTACAAAGGTCTACAAAGGTCTCAGAAAAGGCTTCTCAGAAAAAGGGGTGTCCCCCTAAGAGAACTGTCCTGTACACATAAAAGTGAGATTTTTTGGTTATCAAAATCTCTAATTTACACAGGTGATGAAGCATCCTTCAATTTTCTCAAAAAGCATCCTTAATGTTTTGTTGTGAAGTTGATAAAATTTGTATATTAGCAGCTCTTTTTAATTTTCTAGCAAGGCAAATCTATAAAATCTGTACATCACTATATACCTCCCCCATTTTTCTGAAACAGTACACCCTGTTTCAGAAACATCGAAGTAAAGTTTTCCCGTTTTGGTTGTTGGTTAATAAGATTCCCGTTTTGTATTTGCCCAAAATACTGTTTATGTGTGAACCGAATCATCCTCTGTACATGATAATTTATTTATGTATTTATTTTCCAAATTAGCGCTCTATAGGAAATGTGAGATCAACCACCGTTCAGATTTTCCAGCTCATATTGCAGACCAACATTTGTTAACCAAAAAGAATACAAACAACACTTTTTCATTCTTGTCACTGAGTCCTTAGACTAATCTGTAAAGACAAAGTGAACCCAATGGAAAAGCCAGTAATTTGTTCAGGGGGTAACCTTATTCATTTTTTATATAAGATTGTAAAATTATAAATCTCTCCTTTTTGTCTAAAAGTCATTGAACTAGGCAGGTGTCCCAAGTGACCACAATACTACTTTTCAAAATCAAAATTTTGCTGTAATGTTTGAAAAGTGTGTCTATGTGGGTGCATTTATGTCAGAGCAAACATGCAGCATCTATCCTGGATCCAGAGTGAACGCACCACTGTACATCACATGCAAAAGTCGACACTCAAATCCAGACGTATAGTGACAGCCCACTTCAGGTTCTCTCCAGTGTGACTTTGGAGATACTGCAAGTTCAGAGTTCAAGAGTTCATCATGATGTTAGTCCAGCTCCCCCCTCCTGGACAAATTGTAGGTCCACAGACACAAGCATTTTGTTTCAGTTCAAGTCCATGTGCTCCAGACTTAGATTTTTGTTGTTGTTGTTTGGTAGCAGAACAGGATGTGGTCTCATGAAGTCACAAGTTCTTGTCAGTCTAGTTTTTCATCGACCCTACACATGTGATACACTACTGGGCATTTCAGAACCAGTCCAAGATGTCAAACTGCAACTTGCATGTGGGTTTTCAGCAACCTATATGAACAATTGTGCATTCTGTGTCATCAGAACATCCCTCCTGGTTCAAGAACTCACTCAGTTCAACTTTTTCTTAATTTAAGATTAGTTTAAAAATAAAGTAATCCAATTAAATCCTGATATTATTCTTAATTTATTTATTTATAGCTCTAAACCAAACAAAAAGTTGTCTCAGGGCACTTAACAGAAACAGTCTTAAATAGCAAAATCAATTACCCAAATAACAAATCCAATTGTAACGTTCTCCATCTCAAGTTACATATAGACAAATAAAGCTCAGATTGAGCTCTCTGATAGCCATTTCCATCTCTTGAAAATCTATCTGCCTCTACCTCCAGCGGTGTCATAACTGCACTCTGACCAACACAAGGGTCTAAATCAGCACCTCATAGTGAAAGCCAAAAAACACCATTAACACTAAACTCAGAATCTAAGGCAGAACTTCCTACATCACACATGTCAAACTCAAAGGTCATGAGAGCTTAAATGGTCTGAATTCTTATACAGTAAATGAAACGAGAACACAATCTATTAGTGTATTATCCATATTTAATGCCTTAACAGTGCTAAGTCTGCTAAAATGTACATTGTTAGGTCTGCTTAAAATGAGCCGTCAACTTCTAATGTGGCTATCTCGGATTTAATTATATTATGTTAAATTTGCACCTAATTTATAGATTTAATAAGCCGTTAGTAGTTAATTTTTATTAAGTGTGGTTTGGTTTCAAAGGTCAGAGGTATTCTCTTGACATGATGTGAATTTAAACAGTTTAAAGGGACATTTCAGAATTTTTTATAAATTAATTCTGTCAGTTAAAGGGAATTTCAGATATTTTCTAAGTTGGGTTTTGGTACAAGATTATAAACAGTAGCTATCTTACCCAATGTAGATGGCTTATAAAATCAATGTCAATTTCTATTTTTCAACATCATGCAGTATTTTTATTTATTTTTTAATTTTTTTATCTAAATTCAGATAACTTGTTTTTTAGAGTGTCATGCTTCTTAAAACTTTAGTACAACATGACGTTCACGAGCGTGTGTGTTTGTGCGTGTGTGTGGTTATCACACAGGAGGGAGTTCAATGCGTGCGTGCGTTTGGTCTCCCAGACTGAGAGCCGGCAACACCACAGATAACAGAAAAAGTCAGCTGTACGCTTGAAGGACATTATAGAATCAAAGAAACAAATAGTGAACAGTTATCTGTAAACTTATATTACTCAATAAGCTTACAGGCGAAGTAGACAAGGTATTTTAGCATTTTTTCTTATGCAGTTAGTGGGTGTTATCTTTTTTCTGACAAACAAAGCTGCAGTCTTTGTTCCCCAGATGAAAAAGATTCACTAAACCCAAACTCAGTTAAAAAAAAATAAAAAAATAAAAAGGTTGTAAGCAAATCTACTTCGGGTCCCGTCTGTTAGTACAGCAAGGATCCTCCACAGGATCAGCCTGTCACTTTAAACATACACACAGACAGACAGTCACACATAGACAGACAGGAGTTTTGCACTGTCTCACAATTTTTTCAGAATAAATGCCGGCTTATGAGTCTCACTCAAATTTTTTTAGAAAAGGGTCTTGACAATAGTCTCACCTGTTTTTGTCAATTAAGATCTTGATTCAGGAAAGATCTCACTTCTGCTTGTAATCGGTGAAAAATCTCACTTTTCTCATGTTACTAATGAAAAATCTCACTTTTTTCACGTTGCTTGTTTATAAGTTTCTTAACCCTTAGAAATCTCACTTCCAGAGGAGGTCTTGACTCATTTTATATTAAAAATGGCAATTAAGATCTTGATTCAGGAAAGGTCTCACTTGTGCTTGTAACCTGTGAAAAATCTCTTTTTTTTTCACGTTACTTATTTGTACATTTCTTAACCACCCTAGAATCTCACTTGCTGTTCATTTAACGCCTCACCAGATGTCTCACTTCTGTACTATACTGGGTCTTGGCTTAAACTGTTTTTTCTTTTTCACTATTTAATCAGGTCTTGATTGCATGGGCAAAACAGCTTCACTTTAACAGGGTTTCAGCATTGTTTTGAGCAAACAACCTCACTGTTCAACTTTGCTTATAAAAAATAAAAAAAAGGAAAAGGCTCATACTCGCCTTGTGTGAGAGATGGGTCGCAGCTCCGCCGGTCTGTCCCCGATGTCTCGAACCTGAACCTATCTCACTGGCCTGTGACACAATCAGCGTCCGGGGCTTTTGGGCGGCCTATTGTTGACCTTTCAGCGCGTCCTGTCGAGTCCCACCGATGAACAGATTGCGGGGAGCTCCTGGCTGGCTCGCCAAGAATGTTAGGGTTTTTTTCCCTCGTATCACCTTTAAAGAATTCACACACAAGACAGAGTATAAGAATTTTGATGAGCCCTCTGCAGAGGGGGGAGTTCGTGACCTGACCAAACGTCAAGGTGAAGTCCGCCGTTCGACGGGAGAGCTCATGTTTTATTGTGAGGCAGGAGGAGTGAGCAGCAGGCAAAATCAACAGATACAGATTTTCTCCGACGCAGCGGAGCCAGAAAAGATTACTAAACAGACAGCTTGATTACAAAATGGGATAGCCGGAGTAGCGAGGTCAGATCTGAATAACATCATGGTTGTTTAAAAACCCAAGGTCTTGGTCTCACTGCATAAGACAAATGGCTATTCTTTAGTTCACATGACTGGAGTTTAATTAAATGATGAGGGGTCTAAAAACAGTTTTAAATGATAACATTTACATTTTATCCAACAGTAAATGGACAAGTTCTGGCTCATACACTGTAAATGGACTATGCATGGCTCAGAACCATTAAATGTACCAGGTCTGGCTCAGAACCTGCAAACGGACCAGGCCTGCCTCAGAAAATGTAAATTGGTAGGACCTACCTCAGACACAATAAATGGACCAAGTATGGCTCAGACACAGTAAATGGGCCAGAGCTGGTTAAAAAAAAGTAAATGGAACAGGTCTGGCTCATAAACAGTATACAGACCAGGCCAGGCTCAGACACAATAAATGGACCAGGTCTGACTCAGACACATTAATTAGACTAGGCCTGGCTCAGAAACAGAAAATGAATTAGATCTGGCTAAGAAAAAGTAAATGGAATTGTCTGACTCAGAAAAAGGAAATGGATCAGATATGTATCAGAGAGAGTATATGGATCAGGCTGGACCAGAAATATTAATTTGACCAGGTCTGGCTCAGAAACAGTAAATGGACCAGGTCTGGCTCAGAAAAAGTAAACGGTACAGGCCTGACTCAGAAACATTAAATAGACCGTGTCTGGCTCAGAAACAGTAATTGGACGAAGTATGGCTCAGAAACAGAAAATGGACCAGGTCTGCATCAGAATCAGAAAATGGACAAGTCTGGATCAGAAACAATAATTGGACCAGGCCTGAATCAGAAAAAGTAAATTGGTAGGGCCTGTCTCAGACAAAATAAATGGACCAAGTCTGGCTCAAACACATTAAATGGACCAGGGCTGGTTCAGAAAAAGTAAATGGACCAGGTCTGACCAGACACAGTATTTGGACTAGGCCAGGCTCAGAAACAGAAAATGAACAAAATCTGTCTAAGAAACAGTAAATGGACCTGTCTGGCTCAGAAACAGTAAATGGACCAGGTCTTTCTTAGAGTAAATGGATTAGGCTGGATAAGAAATTTCGGAGACAGACCTGGTCCATTAACTGTGTCTGAGCCAGGCCTGGTCTGTTTATTGATTTTGAGCCTGAACTGGTCCATTTTTAGTGTCTGATCCAGACCTAGTCCATTAACTGTGTCTGAGTCAGGCCTAGTCCATTTACTGCTTCTGAGCCAGGCCTGGTCCATTGTATTTCGGAGTCAGACCTGGTCCATTTACAGTGTCTGAGCAAGATATGGTCGTTTTACTGTTTCTGAGCCAGGCCTGGTCTGTTTACAGTTCCTAAGCCAGACCTGGTCCATTTACTTTTTCTGAGCCAGACCTGGTCCATTTTGTTTCTGAGACAGTCCTGGTCCTTTTACTGTGTCTGATACAGACCTTGTCCATTTACTGTTTCTGAGCCAGTCCTGGTCCGTTTACTGTGTCTGATCCAGACCTGGTCCATTAAATGTGTCTGAGCCAGGCCTTGTCCATTTACTGATTCTGAACCAGGCCTGGTCCATTCTATTTCTGAGACAGACCTGGTCCATTAACTGTGTCTGAGCCAGGCCTGGTCTGTTTATTGTTTCTGAGCATGACCTGGTCCATTTTCTGTTTCTGAGCCAGACCTGGTCCATTTACTCTTTCTGAGCCAGTCCTTGTCCTTTTATAGTGTCTGATCCAGACATGGTCCATTAACTGTGTCTGAGTCAGGCCTAGTCCATTTACTGTTTC
>NC_056507.1:39769596-39771780 GCF_014905685.2 Nematolebias whitei
CTGAAGCAGACCTGGTCCATTTTCTGTTTCTGAGCCAGACCTGGTCCATATTTTCTTTCCATTTTCTGTTTCTGAGCTAGGCCATGTCCATTTACTGTTTCTGAGCCAGGCCTAGTCCATTGTATTTCGGAATCAGACCTGCTCCATTTACAGTGTCTGAGCCAGACATGGTCCATTTCCTCTTTCTGAGCCTGACTTGGTCCATTTTCAGTTTCTGTGCAAGACCTTGTCCATTTTCTGTTTCTGAGCCAGACCTTGGTCTTTTTCTGTTTCTGAGTCAGGCCTTTTCCATTTTCTGATCCTGAGCCAGGTCTGGTCCATTTACTGTTTCTGAGCCAGGCATGGTCCAGTGTATTTTGGAGTCAGACCTGGTCCATTTACTCTTTCTGATCCAGTCCTGGTCCTTTTATTGTGTCTGATGCAGACCTGGTCCATTCACTCTGTCTGAAGTAGACCTGGTCCATTTTCTCTTTCTGAGCCAGACCTGGTTCTTTTTCTGTTTCTGGGTCAGGCCTGGTCCATTTTATGATCCTGAGCCAGGCCTGGTCCCTTCACTTTTTCTGAGCCAAGCATGGTCCATTGTATTTTGGAGTCAGACCTGGTCCATTTACAGTGTCTGAGCCAGAAATATTCTATTTACTGTTTGTGAGCATGACCTTATCCATTTTCAGTTTCTGAGCCAGACCTGGTTCATTTACTGTATCTGTGCCAGTCCTGGTCCTTTTCTGTGTCGGATCCAGACCTGGTCCATAAACTGTGTCTGAGCCAGGCCTGGTCCGTTTACCGTTTCTGAGCCAGACATTGGCAAGCTTGAAACCATCCCATCAGACACATTGGAAAGCTTGCAAACACCCCATAAAGACACATTGCCAAGCTTGAAAACATCGCTTAAGACACATTGGCAAGCTAGAAAAAATCATTTCAGACATATTGGTAAGATTGAAAACATCCCTTCAGACATATTGGCAAGCTTGAAAACCAGGCTTCAGACACATTTGCTAGCTTGAAAACATTCATTTGGACATAGTGGCAAGTTTGAAAACATCCCTTCTGACATAGTCAAGGTTGAAAACCAGGCTTCAGACACATTTGCAAGCTTGAAAACATCACTTCAGACATATTGGCAAGCTTGAAAACATCCCTTCAGACACATTGGCAGGCTTGAAAACATCAATTTGGACATATTGGCAAGCTTAAAAACTTCAGACCCATTGGCAAGCATCCATTCAGACACATTGGTAAGCTTGAAAAAATTGCTTAAGACACATTGGCAAGCTAGAAAACATGCCTTCTGACATAGTGGAAAGCTTGAAATAATCCTTTCTGACATATTGGCAAGTTTGAAAACATCCTATTCGACATAGTCTCAAGCTTGAAACCATCCCATCAGACACATTGGCAAGCTATTAAACACCCCATAAAGACACATTGTCAAGCTTGAAATCATCGCTTAAGACATATTGGCTAGCTTGAAAAACAGGCCTCAGACACATTTGCAAGCTTGAAAACAACACTTGGGACATAGTGGAAAGCTTAAAAACATCACTTCAGACACATTGGCAAGCATTCCTTCAGACACATTGTTAATCCTGAAAACAATCTTTCAAACACATAGGCACGCCAGAAAACATCACTTCAGACATATTGGCAAGCTTGAATTAATCCCTTCAGACATATGGCAATCTTAAAAATCAGGCTTCAGACACATTTACAAGCTTGAAAACATCCATTTGGACATAGTGGCAATCTTATAAACATCACTTCAGATACATTGGCAAGCATCCTTTCAGACACATTGGCATCTAGAAAACATCTCTTCTGACATAGTGGAAAGCTTGAAACCATCTTTTCAGACACATTGATAAGCTTGAAAACATCCCTTCAGACACATTACCCATCTTGAAAACTTCCCTTCAGACACATTTGCAATGTTGAAAACATCCCTTTGGATATAATGGATAGCCTGAAAGCATTGCTTCAGTCACATTGGCAAGCTTAAAAACATCCACTCAGACACATTGACAAGCTTAAAAACATCCCATAAAGTCACATTTGCAAGCTTGAAAACATTCCTTTGTACATAGTGGCAAGCTTGAAAACATCACTTCAGACATAGTGGCAAGCTCGAAAACAACCATTTGGACATAGTTACAAGCTTGAAAACATCACTTCATAGACATTGGC
>NC_056507.1:39771790-39779035 GCF_014905685.2 Nematolebias whitei
ATAAATTCACATTGGCAAGCTTGAAAACATACCTTCAGACACATTTGCAATATTGAAAACATCCCTCTGGACACAGTGGCAAGCAAGAAAACGTTGCTTCAGACACATTGGCAAGCTTAAAAACATCCATTTAGACACATTGCAAGCTTGAAAACATCCCATAAAGTCACATTGGCAAGCTTGAAAACATACCTTCATACACATTTGCAATGTTGAAAACATCCATTTGGACATAGTGGCAAGCCTAAAAGCATTGCTTGAGTCACATTGGCAAGCTTAAAACTATCCAGTCAGACACATAGACAAGCTTGAAAACATCCCATAAGGTCACAATTGCAAACTTGAAAACATCCCTTTGGACATAGTGGCAAGCTTGAAAACATCACTTCAGACATATTGGCAAGCTCGAAAACATCCCTTTGGACATAGTGACAATCTTAAAAACATCACTTCAGACACATTGGCAAGCATCCCTTCAGACACATTGGTAATATTGAAAACATCCTTTCAGACACATAGGCAAGCTGGAAAACATCACTTCAGACAAATTGGCAAGCTTGAAAACATCCCTTCAGACATATTGGCAAGCTTGAAAACCAGGCTTCAGACACATTTGCAAGCTTGAAAACATCCCTTTGTACATAGTGGCAAGCTTAAAAACATCACTTCAGACATAGTGGCAAGCTCGAAAACATCCCTTTGGACATAGTTACAAGCTTGAAAACATCACTTCATAGACATTGGCAAGCTTAAAAACATCCATAAATTCACATTGGCAAGCTTGAAAACATACCTTCAGACACATTTGTAATGTTGAAAACATCCCTTTGGACACAGTGGCAAGCAAGAAAACATTGCTTCAGACACATTGGCAAGCTTAAAAACATCCATTTAGACACATTGCAAGCTTGAAAACGATCCCATAAAGTCACATTGGCAAGCTTGAAAACATACCTTCAGACACATAGACAAGCTTGAAAACATACCATAAGGTCACAATTGCAAGCTTGAAAACATCCCTTTGGACATAGTGGCAAGCTTGAAAACATCACTTCAGACATATTGGCAAGCTAGAAAACATCCCTTCTGACATAGTGGAAAGCTTGAAACCATCTTTTCAGACACATTGACAAGCTTGAAAACATCCCTTCAGACACATTTGCAAGCTTGAAAACATCCCTATGGCCATACTGGCAAGCCTGAAAACATTGCTTCAGAGACATTGGCAAGCCTAAAAACATCCATTCAGACACATTGACAAGATTGAAAACATCCCATGAATTCAAATTGGCAAGATTGAAAACATACCTTCAGACATAGTGGCAAGCTTGAAAACATCCCTTCTGACATATTGGCAAGCTTGAAACCATCCCATCATATACATTGGCAAGCTTGTAAACACTCCATAAAGACACATTGCCAAGCTTGAAAACAACACTTGGGACATAGTGGCAAGCTAGAAAACATCACTTCAGTCATAGTGGCAAGCTTGAAAACATCCCTTGAGACATATTGTCAAGCTTGAAAACCAGGCCTCAGACACATTTGCAAGCTTGAAAACAACACTTGGGACATAGTGGCAAGCTTAAAAACATCACTTCAGACACATTGGCTAGCATTCCTTCATACTCATTGTTAATCTTGAAAACATCCTTTCAGACACATAGGCAAGCTGGAAAACATCACTTCAGACAAATTGGCAAGCTTGAAAACATCCCTTCAGACATATTGGCAAGCTTGAAAACAAGGCTTCAGACACATTTGCAAGCTTGAAAACATCCAATTGGACATAGTGGCAATCTTAAAAACATCACTTCAGACACATTGGCTAGTATCCCTTCAGACACAATGGTAAGCTTGAAAACATCACTTCTGACATAGTAGAAAGTTTGAAACCATCTTTTCAGACACATTGACAAGCTTGAAAACATCCCATAAAGTCACAGTTGCAAGCTTCAAAACATGACTTCAGACATAGTGGCAAGCTTGAAAACATCCCTTCTGACACATTGGCAAGCTTGAAACCATCCCATCAGACACTATGGAAAGCTTGCAAACACCCCATAAAGACACATTGCCAAGCTTGAAAACATCGCTTAAGACACATTGGCAAGCTAGAAAAAATCACTTCAGACATAGTGGCAAGTTTGAAAACATCACTTCAGACACATTGGCAAGCATACCTTCAGACACATTGGTAAGCTTGAAAACATCACTTAAGAAATATTGGCAAGCTTAAAAACATCACTTATGACATAGTGGAAAGTTTGAAACCATCTTTTCAGACACATTGACAAGCTTGAAAACATCCCTTCAGACACATTGTCAAGCTTGAAAACATCCATTTGGACATAGTAGCAATCTTATAAACATCACTTCAGACACATTGGCAAGCATCCCTTCAGACAAATTGGTAAGCTTGAAACATCCATTCAGACACATTGCCAAGCTTGAAAATATCCCATAAAGTCACATTGGCAAGCTTGAAAACATCCCTTCAGACACATTTGCAATGTTGAAAACATCGCTTTGGACATAATGGAAAGCCTGAAAGCATTGCTTAAGTCACATTGGCAAGCTTAAAAACATCCACTCAGACACATTGACAAGCTTGAAAACATCCCATAAAGTCACAGTTGCAAGCTTCAAAACATGACTTCAGACATAGTGGCAAGCTTGAAAACATCCCTTCTGACACATTGGCAAGCTTGAAACCATCCCATCAGACACATTGGAAAGCTTGCAAACACCCCATAAAGACACATTGGCAAGCTAGAAAAAAATCACTTCAGACATATTGGCAAGATTGAAAACATCCCTTCAGACATATTGGCAAGCTTGAAAACCAGGCTTCTTACACATTTGCTAGCTTGAAAACATCAATTTGGACATAGTGGCAAGTTTGAAAACATCCCTTCTGACATAGTCAAGGTTGAAAATCAGGCTTCAGACACATTTGCAAGCTTGAAAACATCACTTCAGATATATTGGCAAGCTTGAAAACATCCCTTCAGACACATTGGCAGGATTGAAAACATCAATTTGGACATAGCGTCAAGCTTATAAACATCACTTCAGACCCATTGTCAAGCATCCCTTCAGACACATTGGTAAGCTTGAAAAAATTGCTTAAGACACATTGGCAAGCTAGAAAACATGCCTTCTGGCATAGTGGAAAGCTTGAAATAATCCTTTCTGACATATTGGCAAGTTTGAAATTATCCCATTCGACATAGTGTCAAGCTTGAAACCATCCCATCAGACACATTGGCAAGCTATTAAACACCCCATAAAGACACATTGTCAAGCTTGAAAACATTGCTTAAGACATATTGGCAAGCTTGAAAACCAGGCCTCAGACACATTTGCAAGCTTGAAAACAACACTTGGGACATAGTGGAAAGCTTAAAAACATCACTTCAGAAACATTGGCAAGCATTCCTTCAGACACATTGTTAATCCTGAAAACAATTTTTCAAACACATAGGCACGCCAGAAAACATCACTTCAGACATATTGGCAAGCTTGAAAACATCCCATCAGACACATTGGCAAGCTTGTAAACATCCCATAAAGACACATTGCTAAGCTTGAAATCATCGCTTAAGACACATTGGCAAGCTAGAAAACCTCACTTCAGACATATATGCAAGCTTGAAAACATTGCTTCAAAAACGTTGGCAAGCTTGAAAACATCCCTTCAGACACATTGGCAAGCTTTAAACAATCCCATAAAGTCACATTTGCAAAGTTGAAAACATCCTTTTGGCCATTGATACAAGCGTGAAAACCTTGCTTCAGACACATTGGCAAGCTTAAAAACATCAATTCAGACACATTGACAAGCTGAAAACATCCCATAAATTCAACTTGTCAAGCTTGAATACATCCCATCAGATAGTTTTGCAGTGTTGAAAACATCTCTTTGGAAATAGTGGCAATCCTGAAAACATTGCTTCACACACATTGGCAAGCTTAAAAACATCCATTCAGACACATTGGCAAGCTTGAAAACATCACTTCAGACATTGTGGCATACTTGAAAACATCCTTTTGCACATAGTTGCAAGCTTGAAAACATCCCTTCCAACATAGTGACAAGCTTGAAAACATTCCTTCAGACTTATTGGTAAGCTTGAAACCATCCCATAATACACATTGGCACGATTGTAAACTTCGCCTAAGACACATTGGCAAGCTTGAAAACATCACTTCAGACATAGTGGTGTAGTGAACTAAGCCTCTGGTCAAAACCTGACCCTGAAGACCTTAATGGGACAGGAACTGTTATTTCATTGATTTGAATCCAGAAATACAAATTAGCTCATCCAGAGACTTTCTAATTGTATCCTGAACTAATCAATTGAAAGAACACTCTCTTTTTTATGTTGTCATTACTATTTTTACAATGTCTTGATAATCAAAAGTGTGCTTAGTTCAAACCATTTTAAATGTTGAAGTGAACCACTCATTTTAAATCAAATTTGAAACAGTATTAATGATTTTTAATCCTCATTCAAAGTAGAAATCAAGTTAGATGTCTGTTACAAAGTAATTATGCATTTTTTGATCTTCTGTCTGAAATGAGAAGGAGTGATGTCGGTCAAAAGTCGGAGACAGTCAGAAAGAAGTTATTAGAACGAAGTGGATTGTTTTTAAACCTAGCAGACGGTAAATAAGAAGCTACTGGCACCTGCTTCCTCCCACTTCGCCAAAACATTTCTCTGTCTGTTCCTAAACATTTCTCTGTCTGTTCCTAAACATCTTCGCTGTTTTCTGACTTGTAGTAACCTCTTACATCACTAAAACCACACCCCTGTTGGTTCTTTCAACCAATCAGGACTTCCCAAAAGGGACCGGAAGCAGAACTCTTTAAAAGTCGACACTTCCTAGTTCCAGTTAGTTCTGGGAGCACAGGTGAACCGAAGTTCTGGGGGAAGAACAGAAGTTCCGAGAGAGAACAGAAGTTCTGAGTTCCTCTGAGTCTTCTCAGAGTCCCGTTAGTTCTTCTGGTTCTGATGGAGTTCGGCTGGAGTTCCTGTCGTTGCCACAATGCCTCGCTGTGGCTCCTCCCGGTGAATGCCCTATAACTTCTTAGGAAGTTTGTTCTGTGGAACGAGTTCTCACGACTTCTGCCGAGTCGCAGCCGCCCTGAGGAGACGCTGAAAGGTAGTGTACCAGGGACCTCTTGACCGCAGCTGATTCATCCTCTGCCAAGGTAAAAGAGTCGTCATGAGCTTCACTACCAGTGTACTGCGGGCAAACTGCGCTTGAAAGGAGCGTGTTGTTCTGGTCTACAGACATAAATCCTCATCCACATCTTTTCTCTCCATTTAAACTCCTTCATTTCCCATCTTTAAAACTCTTCTATCTCGCCAGTAAAAAGATAAGCTAAGCCTGCAGACATTAATTTCAGATCTAAGGATATGTCTGTTGTTTTTAGCTGCAAGTGAGAAATCATGGCCGTATGATTTCTCATTGTAAAGCTCATTAATTAAGCTGTGTTATTGTAATCAATTATGCCAATCAATGTGTAAATGTGGATGTGTTTAAATCGTTTTGATAAATAAAAGACCGCACTGTTGTGGTGGGTCAGAAATTTAAACACGTCTTTGTCCACATTTAATCTGCCAGACACGATATTACTTAGTCCAGAAAAATGAAAGAATCCGTTTAAATTGAGTATAATATTATGTACTTGAATTAGTCCATATATTATAAAATGTAAGAGAGCACCCCTGAGCTAAATCCATCTCTCGGCTGTCTCATTACAGTGGCATACTTGAAAACATCCTTTTGCACATAGTTGCAAGCTTGAAAACATCCCTTTTGACATAGTGACAAGCTTGAAAACATTCCTTCAGACTTATTGGCAAGCTTGAAACCATCCCATAAGACACATTGGCACGATTGTAAACTTTGCTTAAGACACATTGGCAAGCTAGAAAACATGACTTCAGACTTTCTGGATAGCTTGAAAATATCCCTTCAGACATATTGGCAAGCTTGAAAACCAGGCTTAAGACACATTGGTGTCAGGGTTTTCTGGTCAGGGCGATCCCAGTAGTGCGGACAGGGACTCAAATCGGCAGAAGTACAAAAAATAGAAATTTTAATGATAATAATAAAATATAAAAATAACAGGCTGACGAGGCAGCATAACTTACAAAACGGGATGAAGGCACGGGAAGCTCAGAGGGATTCAGGAAACTCAGAAGACTCAGAAGACACAGGGACCCAACGAAGACGACGCGACATAAAACAAGACTGAACAGACAGCTTATATACAATGACAAGACGAGACGTGATTACAAACAGCTGTGACGAGACAAGGATGGCACCAATTAAACTAAAGAGAAAACACTAGGGAAACAGACACAAACCGAGCCACCAAATGGTACCATCCTTACAGTACCCCCCCTCAAGGACGCCCCCAGGCATCCCCCAAAAAAACCCCTCTCGAAGGACTTGGGCGGGTGGAGGGCGGCACTGCAAGGGTGGAGGGCCCGAGGAAACACAAGGAAGAAAGCAAAGGCCTGACAAAAACTAAGACAAAACACAAGCAGGAAAACACTAAAGATCTGGGCGGTCAAGAGACCGTCCCTAGAGTCAATGGTCCGGTGGGCGGCCGGGAGGCCGTCCATCAAGCTGGACCAGGTCAGGGGGGCGGCCGGGAGGCCGTCCATCAAGCCAGGCGAGGTCAGGGGGGCGGCCAGGAGGCCGTCCAACACATAGGACCTTCGAGACCGCGGCAGGCGGCAGCGACGACTTGGAGGCCGCGGCAGGCGGCGTAGACGACTTGGAGGCCGCGGCAGGTGGCGTAGACGACTTGGAGGCCGCGGCAGGCGGCATAGACGACTTGGAGGCCGCGGCAGGCGGCGTAGACGACTTGGAGGCCGCACCTGGCGGCAAAGAAACCTTGGAGGCCGCATCTGGCAGCGAGGAAACCTTGGAGGCCGCAGCTGGCGGCAAAGAAACCTTGGAGGGCGCAGCTGGCGGCGAAGACCTTGGAGGGCGCAGCTGGCGGCGAAGAAACCTTGGAGGGCGCAGCTGGCGTCGAAGAAACCTTGGAGAGCGCAGCTGGCAGCGAAGAAACCTTGGAGAGCGCAGCTGGCGGCGAAGAAACCTTGGAGAGCGCAGCTGGCGGCGAAGAAACCTTGGAGAGTGCAGAATGCGTCAAAAAGTACTGGGAGAGCGCCGACCCCTCTGGAGACTTGGAGAGCGTCGACCCCTCTGGAGACTTGG
>NC_056507.1:39779045-39779369 GCF_014905685.2 Nematolebias whitei
GGAGGCCTGGGGAGTTGCTGCTGCTGTCATGGAGGCCTGGGGAGTTGCTGCTGCTGTCATGGAGGCCTGGGGAGTTGCTACTGCTCTCATGGAGGCCTGGGGAGTTGCTGCTGCTCTCATGGAGGCCTGGGGAGTTGCTGCTACTCTCATGGAGGCCTGGGGAGTTTCAGCAGACGGCGAAGAGACCTGGAGGTCTGCAGCAGACGGCGAAGAGACCTGGAGGTCTGCAGCAGACGGTGAAGAGACCTGGAGGTCTGCAGCAGACGACGGAGAGGCCTGTGGCTCTGCAGCAGACGACGGAGAGGCCTGTGGCTCTGCAGCAGA
>NC_056507.1:39779379-39779772 GCF_014905685.2 Nematolebias whitei
GACGGAGAGGCCTGTGGCTCTGCACCAGACGACGGAGAGGCCTGTGGCTCTGCTGCGGCGGCGGCAGGAACTGATTCTTCTGCTGCGGCGGCGGCAGGAACTGATTCTTCTGCTGCGGCGGTGGCAGGAACTGACTCTTCTGCTGCGGCGGCGGCAGGAACTGACTCCTCTGTGGCGGCGGCAGGAACTGACTCCTCTGCGGCGGCGGCAGGAACTGAGCCCTCAGTGGGCGTAGGACCCTCTGGAGGCGTGGGACCCTCGGTGGACGTAGCAATGTCAGCGGAAGTGGGACCCTCGGTGGACGTAGCGACGTCGGCGGACCTGGGACCCTCGATGGACGTAGCGACGTCGGCGGACCTGGGACCCTCGGTGGACGTAGCGACCTCGGCGGAC
>NC_056507.1:39779872-39781580 GCF_014905685.2 Nematolebias whitei
CGTCGGCGGACCTGGGACCCTCGGTGGACGTAGCGACCTCGGCGGACTTGGGACCCTCGGTGGACGTAGCGACCTCGGTGGACGTGGGACCCTCGGTGGACGTAGCGACGTCAGCGGACCTGGGACCCTCGGTGGACGTAGCGACGTCGGCGGACCTGGAACCCTCGGTGGACGTAGCGACGTCGGCGGACCTGGGGCCCTCGGTGGACGTTGAGACCTCTGAAATGGCAGCTGAGTCTTCGGCGGCTGAGTCTTCGGAAGGAGTGAAGACCTCAGCGGACGGAGCGAGGACCTCAGCGAACGAAGAAGGAGCAAGAAGCTCAGCAGATGGGTCAACCTCGGGGGCTGCGTGCAGCGTGGACGGTGGGTCTACAGAGGCAGGGTCTTCTGATGCTGGTGCTGAGTCAGAATCATGTTCAATTTTCAAAGTTCTGAGTCCAGCAAGAAGCTGCTGATATTCAGGACGCTGGATTAAACCGGGTTGGGATAATAATAACTTTTCGGCAAGGGTGAGCACAGTATCTAGACAGTCCGGGTTATTTTTAGCAGAACAAAAGAGGCTTTGCAGAGTGTGGTTTATTTGGGATAATTCATGGGGTGAATATGCGACTGATGGACAAATGTCTCTATGTAAGGGTGTGGTGTCAGGTGTCACCCCCACCGGAAACCTGGGAGGTGGGGCGGCGGATCAGGGTCCCACAGAAACACCAGAACCAACTCTAAGATTCTGCTCAGCCGACGAGACTGGGCCGTTCGCCGCGGACTGCCCCCGGGACCGTTTTCTATCTCCCCGGCGACAGCGGGAGAGTCGGGGGACAAGAACAAAACAGAATTTGTCCTCCACTTCTTCGTCCTCCCCCGACGTCCATCCCGAATAGCCGGGCGACGCGGACTCAGAAACAGGGGTCTGGTGGCTTCCCCGGTGCTGAGCTCTGTCTTCCTCGAGGACCAGGAGTGGTGAAGACAGGATTTCCACCTCCTGGTCATAATGTCCTTGTGGGCGGACGGGCCTAGTCCAGAACCCACCGCACCAGACTGTGGACTTCCTCATCTCAGGAGGCTCGGAGGAGAAAAAGAAAAAGGTAAGCTGCTGAGAGAACCCTGCCCGCTGGGTTCTGATAAGTGGTCGCGTCGTACTGTCAGGGTTTTCTGGTCAGGGCGAACCCAGTAGTGCGGACAGGGACTCAAATCGGCAGAAGTACATAAAATAGAAATTTTAATGATAATAATAAAATATAAAAATAAAAGGGTGACGAGGCAGCATAACTTACAAAACGGGATGAAGGAACGGTAAGCTCAGAGGGATTCAGGAAACTCAGAAGACTCAGAAAACACAGGGACCCAACGAAGACGACGCGACAAAAAACAAGACTGAACAGACAGCTTAAATACAAGGACAAGACGAGACGTGATTACAAACATTTGTGACGAGACAAGGATGGCACCAATTAAACTAAAGAGAAAACACTAGGGAAACACAGACACAAAACGAGCCACCAAATGGTACCATCCTTACAAATGGCTAGCTAGAAAACATCCCTTCTGACATAGTGAAAAGCTTGAAAACATCCCGTTGGACATAGTGGCAAGCCTGAAAACATTGCTTCAGACACATTGGCAAGCTTAAAAACATCCATTCAGACACATTTACAAGCTTGAATACATCCCATAAAGCTACATTGGCAAGCTTGAAAACAACCTTCAGACA
>NC_056507.1:39781749-39783683 GCF_014905685.2 Nematolebias whitei
GACGTAGCGACCTCGGCGGACGTGGGACCCTCGGTGGACGTAGCGACGTCAGCGGACCTGGGACCCTCGGTGGACGTAGCGACGTCGGCGGACCTGGAACCCTCGGTGGACGTAGCGACGTCGGCGGACCTGGGGCCCTCGGTGGACGTTGAGACCTCTGAAATGGTAGCTGAGTCTTCGGCGGCTGAGTCTTCAGAAGGAGTGAAGACCTCAGCGGACGGAGCGAGGACCTCAGCGAACGAAGAAGGAGCGAGAAGCTCAGCAGATGGGTCAACCTCGGGGGCTGCGTGCAGCGTGGACGGTGGGTCTACAGAGGCAGGGTCTTCTGATGCTGGTGCTGAGTCAGAATCATGTTCAATTTTCAAAGTTCTGAGTCCAGCAAGAAGCTGCTGATAATCAGGACGCTGGATTAAACCGGGTTGGGATAATAAAAACTTTTCGGCAAGGGTGAGCACAGTATCTAGACAGTCCGGGTTATTTTTAGCAGAACAAAAGAGGCTTTGCAGAGTGTGGTTTATTTGGGATAATTCATGGGGTGAATATGCGACTGATGGACAAATGTCTCTATGTAAGGGTGTGGTGTCAGGTGTCGCCCCCACCGGAAACCTGGGAGGTGGGGCGGCGGAACACGCCCCCACAGAATCACTGGGAGTTTGCTCAGGAGGTTCGGTCAGACTGGGTTGGACCGCCGCGGCACGGTGTGACGGTGAGAGGCCGGACTCCGCCCCCACCAGGAACCTGGAAGGTGAGGCCACGGAATCCACCCCTGTGACGTCAAGTGGACCGGACTCGCCAAACCGAACAGGAGTGGACCGGAGCTCCCGCGGGACATCGAATCTCGCCCCCACCGGAAACCTGAGAGGTGAGGCGGCGGATCCGGGTCCCACAGAAACACCAGAACCAACTCTAAGATTCTGCTCAGCTGACGAGACCGGGCCGGTCGCCGCGGACTGCCCCCGGGACCGCTTTCTATCTCCCCGGCGACGGCGGGAGAGTCGGGGGACAAGAACAAAACAGAATTCGTTTTCCACTTCTTCGTCCTCCCCCGACGTCCACCCCGAATAGCCGGGCGATGCGGACTCAGAAACAGGGGTCTGGTGGCTTCCCCGGTGCCGAGCTCTGTCTTACTCGAGAACCAGGAGTGGTGAAGACAGGATTTCCACCTCCTGGTCATAATGTCCTTGTGGGCGGACGGGCCTAGTCCAGAACCCACCGCACCGGACTGTGGACTTGCTCATCTCAGGAGGCTCGGAGGAGAAAAAGAAAAAGGTAAGCTGCTGAGAGAACCCTGCCCGCTGGGTTCTGATAAGTGGTCGCGTCGTACTGTCAGAGTTTTCTGGTCAGGGCGAACCCAGTAGTACGGACAGGGACTAAAATCGGCAGAAGTACATAAAATAGAAATTTTAATGATAATAATAAAATATAAAAATAAAAGGGTGACGAGACAGCATAACTTACAAAACGGGATGAAGGAACGGGAAGCTCAGAGGGATTCAGGAAACTCAGAAGACTCAGAAGACACAGGGACCCAACGAAGACGACGCGACAAAAAACAAGACTGAACAGACAGCTTAAATACAAGGACAAGACGAGACGTGATTACAAACAGCTGTGACGAGACAAGGATGGCACCAATTAAACTAAAGAGAAAACACTAGGGAAACACAGACACAAACCGAGCCACCAAATGGTACCATCCTTACAAATGGCTAGCTAGATAACATCCCTTCTGACATAGTGAAAAGCTTGAAAACATCCCGTTGGACATAGTGGCAAGCCTGAAAACATTGCTTCAGACACATTGGCAAGCTTAAAAACATCCATTCAGACACATTTACAAGCTCGAATACATCCCATAAAGCTACATTGGCAAGCTTGAAAACAACCTTCAGACACATTTGCAATGTTGAAAACATCCCTTTAGAAATTGTGAC
>NC_056507.1:39783783-39786593 GCF_014905685.2 Nematolebias whitei
GCTTCATCAATATTGACAAGCTTGAAAACATCCCGTCAGACACATTGACAAGCTTGTAAACATCCCATCAGACACATTGGCAAGCTTGTAAACATCCCATAAAGACACATTGCTAAGCTTGAAAACATTGCTTAAGACACATTGGCAAGCTAGAAAACCTCACTTCAGACATATTAGCAAGCTTGAAAACATTGCTTCAAAAACATTGGCAAGCGTTAAACGATCCCATAACGTCACATTTGCAAAGTTGAAAACATCCCTTTGGCCATTGATACAAGCCTGAATCCCATCTAGCCATTGGCTTAAGACACAATGGCTAGCTAGAAAACATCCCTTCTGACATAGTGAAAAGCTTGAAAACATCCCTTTGGCCATATTGGCAAGCCTGAAAACATTGCTTCAAAGACATTGGCAAACTTAAAAACATCCATTCAGACACATTGACAAGCTTGAAAATATCCCATAAATTCACATTGGCAAGCTTGAAAACATACCTTCAGACACATTTGCAAGGTTGAAAACATCCCATTGGACATAGTGGCAAGCCTGAAAACATTGCTTCAGACACATTGGCAAGCTTAAAAACATCCATTCAGACACATTGACAAGATTGAAAAATCAGTCATTTCCGGCGAGCTGATGAACGGCAGCTCCCTCCGGCTTTTCTGCAGTCTTTTATCATCAAACTTACCCGTTTGTTCGAACCGGACTAAAGTTGGTCCTCCATCCAACCAAATTCGGTGTTTAGTGACTCAGAGAGCGGGACGGGACCGTCCAAAAAATATATTTTGGTCCAGGACCGGCCGCTCCCACCGGAGTACTCTGAGCGCACCCTGCCGGCAGGTGACCCCTCGAGCCGGTGAGTCGTCGCACGAAGGTCCGGTGTTTTTTCTCTCTCTCTCTGGACCTCAACAAACTCTTATCTGGACCTTTGTGGTTCTACCTGGTTCAGACAAAAATCGCCGGGTGCTATTTCGCTGGTTTTCTGCTGGACTGGCCCTTGTAGTGTCTTCATAGGTGTGGGGGAAGTGTACCTGTGACCCTCGAATTGGACCAGAACTGAACCGAGGTGGCTGTGGGGATTTCGTCTTCAACAGAGCCGGTCTCGGCTTCAGTGAGCAGCCCATTACTTTCACCGAAGGACTGTCCACCTCCATGGAATCGCTGTGTTCACCTGGAGGAGACGCTCCGGTGCTTTGAAGCGCCGCCGGACTGGAGCAGAACCGCGCCGCCGGACCGGAGCAGAACCGGGCCAGGGATATCTTCAGCCTCTTCGTCTCTCGTGCTGTGGAGCACCGGAGCCGGACTGGAGCAGAACCACACCGCCGGACCGGAGCAGAACCGGGCCAGGGTTATCTTCAGCCTCTTCGTCTCTCATGCTGTGGAGCACCGGAGCCGGACTGGAGCAGAACCGGGCCAGGGGTATCTTCAGCCTCTTCGTCTCTCGTGCTGTGGAGCGCCGGAGCCGGACTGGAGCAGAATCGGACCGGACCAGTGTCGACTTTAGCCTCTCCGGTCAGTCTCGTTTTTCACCGGGGGTGCCTCTCGTGCTGTCGGGTACGGAGGTGTCGTGCAGAGGAGCAGCGCTGCGTGGTGCTCGAGAGAAGTTCGGAGTTTGTATCAGAGTTGCTGCAGGCCTCCATCCAAACTCACCTGGATAATAATTAATTTTATTCCGGATCATGCTGTTGGCCCCTGTTGATCTGAAACGAGCTAGGATCATGCCTTTCACTTCAGGAGGATTTTCTGGTAGCTCGCTCTACTATTGCGAATTATCTGTTTCTGTTTAGGCCTGTTGATTCTGGACCCAGCTTCTGTATCCCATGGGAGCATCCATCCATCTTCACAGGGGGCCGGAGCCCCCCTTAGCCCAACTCAAACTGCAGTTGGGCCACCTCGTCGGGTTTGTTTGCCCATTTGAACTGTGGTGTTTTATGGTCTGAAACTTTTCTGCATCATTCATATTATTGTCACTATTTTTAGTTCTCAGATTATCTGGAGTCTCTGAATCTTGTTGATACACCTGAATCTGCCCATCACTGCAACTTTCACTGTTTTTGGGTTCTGAATGATCACGTCTTCATTAATGTTTCTCATGGTTCGATTATGGGGGCTAATTGTCACACTGTTAACTCCTGCAATTACACATCAGTCACAAAAAACTCAAGAAAATGTCTGATAATAATGTTGTTACTGCTCTCAGGGATTCAACCCAAACCTGGACCCCCCCACTAATTACAGCACACCAAATGACTTTAAGAACGTGTCTGGGCTTCATTTTCTGCATGTAAACGCTCGTAGCCTTCTGAAAAAACTTGATGCTTTGAAAATTCTGATCAGTTCTTCTGGGGCAGATGTTATCTTCATCTCTGAATCCTGGCTCAACAAATCTGTAATGAATAATGACCTGGCAATCAATGGATTTAACATCTACCGCTGTGATCGTCAAAAGAAGGGGGGGGGGGGAGTCGCTGTTTACATCAGAGATTTTTGGTTGCTAGTCTTGTGTCTTCTAAAACAATTCCAAACCAGTTTGAAGCCTTATCTGTAAACATCACCTTGAATGGAGGCCAGATCTTAACTGTAGTCCGCTGTTACCGCCCCCCCCCCCCCTCAGTATCACCTGAGGCTCTGTCTGCCCTGATGGAATTCCTTGGTAATTTAAAATTCAAAGAGATCCTTTTGGCTGGAGACCTCAACATTGATTGGTGCGTCGACCCCCTCTGGGATAAATTCAAGGAATGTTGCCTGTTTCTCAATCTAACCCAATTGATCGACTCTCCCACTAGATTAAACAAAAACCATCCTGA
>NC_056507.1:39786693-39790625 GCF_014905685.2 Nematolebias whitei
TGCCAATATGTCAGAAAGGATTATTTCAAGCTTTCCAATATGTTATCAGGGATGTTTTCTAGCTTGCCAATGTGTCTTAAGCGATAAATTCAAAATTACCAATGTGTCTGAAGGGATGCTTGCCAATGGGTCTGAAGTGATGTTTTTAGGCTAGCCACTATGTCCCAAGTGTTGTTTTCAAGCTTACAAATGTTTCTGAAGGGATGCTTGACAATGTGTCTTTATGGGGTGTTTAATAGCGTGTCAATGTGTCTGATGGGATGGTTTCAAGCTTGCCACATGTCGGATGGGATGTTTTCAACCTTGCCAATATTTCAGAAGGGATGTTTTCTAGCTTGCAACTATGTCCAAAGGGATGTTTTCAAGCTTGCCACTATGTCTGAAGTGATGTTTTCAAGCTTGCAAATGTGACTTTATGGGAAGTTTTTAAGCTTGCCAATGTGACTGAAGCATCCCTTTCAGGCTTGCCACTATGTCCAAAGGGATGTTTTCAAGATTGCAAATGCATCTGAAGGGATGTTTTCAAGCTGTTCAATGTGTCTGATATGATGTTTTTAGATGCCAATGTGTATGAAGCAACGTTTTCTTGCTTTCCACTATGTCCAAAGGGATGTTTTCGACCTTGCACATGTGTCTGAAGGTATGTTTTCAAGCTTGCCAATGTCTCTGAAGCAATGTTTTCTGGCTTGCCACTATGGCCAAAGGGATGTTTTCAAGCTTGTCAATGTGTCTGAAAAGATGGTTTCAAGCTTTCCACTATGTCAGAAGGGATGTTTTCTAGCTTGCCAATGTGTCTTAAGCGATGTTTTCAAGCATATCAATGTGTCTTTTTGGGGTGTTTAATAGTGTGCCAATGTGTCTGATGGAATGGTTTCAAGCTTGCCACTATGTCGAATGGGAAGTTTTCAAACTTGCCAATATGTCAGAAAGGATTATTTCAAGTTTTCCACTATGTTAGAAGATATGTTTTCTAGCTTGCTAATGTTTCTTAAGCGATGTTTTCAAGCTTACCAATTTGTCTGAAGGGATGCTTGCCAATGGTTCTGAAGTGATGTTTTTAAGCTTTCCACTATGTCCAAATTGATGTTTTCAAACTTGAAAATGTATCTGAAGCTTGGTTTTCAAGCTTGCCAATATGTCTGAAATGATGTTTTCAAGCTTACAAATGTGTCTGAAGTGATGCTTGCCAATGTGTCTGAAGTGATCTTTTCTAGCTTGCCTATGTGTCTGAAATTATGTTTTCAAGCATACCAATGTTTCTGAAGCGATGTTCTTAAGCTTGCCACTATGTCCCAAGTGTTGTTTTCAAACTTGCAAATATGTCTGAAGCCTAGTTTTCATTGTTGCAAATATGTCTGAAGGGATGTTTTCAAGCTTGTCATTATGTCTGAAGTGATTTTTTTTAGCTTGCCAATGTGTCTTAAGCGTTGTTTTCAAGCTTGGTAATGTGTCTTTTTGGGGTGTTTAATAGTGTGCCAATGTGTCTTAAGTGATGTTTTCAAGTTTACCAATGTGTCTGAAGTGATGCTTGCCAATGTGTCTTAAGCAATGTTTTCAATCTTGGCAACATGTATTTATGGGGTGTTTACAAGCTTGCCAGTGTGTCTGTTGGGATGTTTTCAAGCTTGCCGATATGTCAGAAGGGATGTTTTCTAGCTTGCAACTATGTCCAAAGGGATGTTTTCAAGCTTGCCACTATGTCTGAAGTGATGTTTTCAAGCTTGCCACTATGTCCAAAATGATGTTTTCGAGCTTGCCACCATGTCTGAAGTGATGTTTGTAAGCTTGCCAGTATGTCCCAAGTGTTGTTTTCAAGCTTACAAATGTGTCTAAAGGGTTGTTTTCAAACTTGCCACTATGTTCAAATTGATGTTTTCAAGCTTGCAAATGTGTCTAAAGCCCGGTTTTCAAGCTTGCCAATATGTCTGAAGGGATGTTTTCAAGCTTGCCTATGTGTCTGAAATTATGTTTTCTAGCATACAAATGTGTCTGAAGTGATATTCTTAAGCTTGCCACTATGTCCCAAGTGTTGTTTTCAAGTTTGCAAATGTTTCTGAAGCCTTGTTTACATGGTTGCCAATATGTCTGAAAGGATGTTTTCAAGCTTGCCATTATGTCTGAAGTAATGTTTTCTAGCTTGCCAATGTGTCTGAAAGGATGTTTACAAGCTTAGCAATGTGTCTGAAGGGATGCTTGCCAATGTGTCTGGAGTAATTTTTTTAAGCTTGCCACTATGTCCCAAGTGTTGTTTTCAAGCTTGCAAATGTGTCTGAAGGGTTGTTTTCAACCTTGCCAATGTGTCCAAATTGATGTTTTCAAGCTTGCAAATGTGTCTGAAGCCTGGTTTTCAAGCTTGCCATAGTGTCTTAAGTGATGTTTTCTAGCTTGCCAATGTGTCTTTATGGGGTATTCACAATCTTGCCAATGTGTCAGATGGGATGGTTTCAAGATTGCCAGTATGTCAAAAGGGATGTTTTCAAGCTTGGGACCATATCCAAAGGGATCATTTCAAGCTTGCCAATATTTCTGAAAAGGTATTTTCAAGCTTGCCACTATGTCTGTTAGGATGTTTTCAAACTTGCCAATACGTCAGAAAGGATGATTTCAAGGTTTCAAGCTTTCCACCATATGAAGCCTGGTTTTCAAGCTTGCCAATATGTCTGAAGGGATGTTTCCAAGCTTGCCAAAATGTCTGAAGTGATCTTTTCTAGCTTGCCTATGTGTCTGAAATTATGTTTTCAAGCATACCAATTTGTATGAAGTGATGTTTTTAAGCTTGCCACTATGTCCCAAGTGATGTTTTCTAGCTTGCCAATGTGTCTTAAGCGATGTTTTTTAAGCTTGGCAATGTGTCTTTTTGGGGTGTGCCAATGTGTCTGATGGGATGGTTTCAAGCTTGCCACTATGTCGGATGGGAAGTTTTTAAACTTGCCAATATGTCAGAAGGGATGTTTTCTAGCTTGCCTATGTGTCTTAAGTGATGTTTTCAAGATTACCAATGTGTCTGAAGTGATGTTTTTAAGCTTGCCACTATGTCCAAATTCAAGTTTTCAAGCTTGCAAATGTGTCTGAATACTGGTTTTCAAGATTGCCATTATGTCTGAAGGGATGTTTTCAAGCTTGCCAATATGTCAGAAGGGATGTTTTCTATCTTGCCAATGTGTATTAAGCGATGTTTTCAATCTTACCAATTTGTTTGAAGGGATGCTTGCCAATGGGTCTGAAGTGATGTTTTTAAGCTTGCCACTATGTCCAAATTGATGTTTTCAAGCATGCAAATGTGTCTGAAGCCTGGTTTTCAAGCTTGCAACTATGTCCAAAAGGATGTTTTCGAGATTGCCACCATATCTGAAGTGTTGTTTTTAAGCTTGCCACTATGTCCCAAATGTTGTTTTCAAGCTAGCTAATGTGTCTGAAGTGATGCTTGCCAATGTGTCTTGTGCAATGTTTTCAATCTTGGCAATATGTATTTATTGGGTGTTTTCAATCTTGCCAATGTGTCTGTTGGGATCTTTTCAAGCTTGCAACTATTTCCAAAAGGATGTTTTCGAGCTTGCCACCTTGTCTGAAGTGATGTTTTTATGCTTGCCACTATGTCCAAAGTGTTGTTTTCAAGCTTGCAAATGTGTCTGAAGGGTTGTTTCAAACTTGCCACTATGTCCAAATTGATGTTTTCAACCTTGCCAATATGTCTGAAGGGATGTTTTCAAGCTTGCCAATATGTCTGAAGGGATGTTTTCAAGTTTGCCATTATGTCTGTAGTGATGTGTTCAAGCTTGCCAATGTGTCTTAAGCAATGTTTTCAAGCTTGGCAATGTGTCTTTTTGGGGTGTTTAATAGTTTGCCAATGTGTCTGATGGAATGGTTTCAAGCTTGCCATTATGTCGGATGGGAAGTTTTCAAACTTGCCAATATGTCAGAAAGGATTATTT
>NC_056507.1:39790725-39791879 GCF_014905685.2 Nematolebias whitei
GACATAGTGGCAAGCTTGAAACCATCCCATCAGACACATTGGCACACTATTAAACACCCCAAAAAGACACATTGCCAAGCTTAAAAAACATCGCTTAAGACACATTGGCAAGCTAGAAAACATCACTTGGGACATAGTGGCAAGCTTAAGAACATCACTTCATACACATTGGTATGCTTGAAAACACAATTTCAGACACATAGGCAAGCTAGAAAAGATCACTTCAGACATATTGGCAAGCTTGGAAACTTCCCTTCAGACATATTGGCAAGCTTGAAAACCAGGCTTCAGACACATTTGCAAGCTTGAAAACATCAATTTGGACATAATGGCAAGCTATAAAACATTCCTTCTGACAGTGGAAAACTTGAAACCTTGAACGTATCCTTTCTGACGTATTGTCAAGTTTGAAAACATCCTAACAGACATAGTGGCAAGCTGAAAATACCTTTTCAGAAATATTGGCAAGCTTGAAATGATCCCTTTGGATATGGTCCCAAGCTAGAAAACATCCCTTTTGACATATTGGTAAGCTTGAAAACCAGGCTTCAGACACATTTGCAAGCTTGAAAACATCAATTTGGACATAGTGGCAAGCTATAAAACATCCCTTCTGACATAGTGGAAAGCTTGAAATCATCCTTTCTGACATATTGGCAAGTTTGAAAACATTCTATACATCCATAGTGGCAAGCTTGAAAGTACAATTTCAGAAATATTGGCAAGCTTGAAATTATCCCTTTGGACATAGTCCCAAGCTAGAAAACATCCCATCTGACACATTGGCAAGATTGTAAATACCCCATAAAGACACATTGGCAAGCTAGCAAACATCACTTAAGACACCATGGCAAGCTTGAAAACTAGGCTTCAGGCACATTTCCAAGCTTGAAAACATCAATTTGGACACATTGGCAAGGTTGAAAACAACCATTAAGACACATTTGCAAGCTTGAAAACAACACTTGGGACATAGTGGCAAGCTTAAAAAAATCACTTCAGACACATTGGCTAGCATCCCTTCAGACACATTGCTAAGCTAGTATACATCCCTTCTGACATATTGGCAAGCTTGAAAACATCCCAACAGACACATTGGCAAGCTTGTAAACACCCCATTAATACATATTACCAAGATTGAAAACATTGCTTAA
>NC_056507.1:39791979-39794272 GCF_014905685.2 Nematolebias whitei
TAAACACCCCATTAATACATATTACCAAGATTGAAAACATTGCTTAAGACACATTGGTAAGAATCACTTTAGACACATTGATAAGCTTGAAAACATCATTTCACACATATAGGCAAGCTTGAAAACATCCTTTCAGACATGTTGGCAAGATTGAAAACCAGGCTTCAGACACATTTGCAAGCTTGAAAACATCAATTTGGACATAGTGGCAAGCTATAAAACATCCCTTCTGACATAGTGGAAAGCTTGAAAGCATCATTTCTGACGTATTGGCAAGTTTGAAAACATCCTATACATCCATAGTGGCAAGTTTGAAAATACCATTTCAGAAATATTGGCAAGCTTGAAATTATCCCTTTGGACATAGTCCCAAACCAGAAAACATCCCTTTTGACATATTGGCAAGCCTAAAACCATCCCATCTGACACATTGGCAAGATTGTAAATACCCCATAAAGACACATTGGCAAGCTAGAAAACATCACATAAGACACCATGGCAAGCTTGAAAACTAGGCTTCAGACACATTTGCAAGCTTGAAAACATAAATTTGGACACATTGGCAAGGTTGAAAATAACCCTTCAGACACATTTGCAAGCTTGAAAACAACACTTGGGACATAGTGGCAAGCTTAAAAACATCAATTCAGACACATTGGCAAGCATCCCTTCAGACACATTGCTAAGCTTGAAAACATCCTTTCAGACACATTGGCAAGGTATAAAACTTTACTTCAGACATAATGGCAAGCTTGAAAACATCCTTTCAGACATACTGGCAACAATGAAAACTAGGCTTCAGAAACATTTGCAAACTTGAAAACAACACTTGGGACATAGTGGCAAACTTAAGAATATCACTTCAGACACATTGGTATGCTTGAAAACCTAATTTCAGACACATAAGCAAGCTTGAAAATATCCCTTCAGACATATTTGCAAGCTTGAAAACCAGGCTTTTGACACATTTGCAAGCTTGAAAACATCAATTTGGACAGGTGGCAAGTTTGAAAACAACCCTTCAGACACATTGGCAAACATCCCTTAAGACACATTTGAAAGCTTGAAAACAACACTTGAGACATACTGGCAAGCTTAAAAACATCAATTCAGACATGGTGGCAAGCTCGAAAACATCCCTTTGGACATAGTGGCCAGCTTGAAAACATCACTTCATACATAGTGTCAAGCCAGAAAACTTTGCTTCAGACACATTGCCAAGCTTGAAAAGATCCCATAGAGTCACATTGGCAAGCTTGAAAACATCACTTCAGACATTGTGGCAAGCTTGAAAACATCACTGCAGACATATTGGCAAGCTTTAAAACCAGGCTTGAGAGACATTTGCAAGTTTGAAAACATCCCTTTGGACATAGTTGCAAGCTAGAATACATCCCTTCTGACATATTGGCAAGCTTGAAAACATCCCTTTGGACATAGTTGCAAGCTAGAAAACATCCCTTCTGACATATTGGAAAGCTTGAAACCATCCCATCAGACACATTTGCAAGCTTGAAAACATCAATTTGGACATAGTGGCAAGTTTGAAAACAAACCTTCAGACACATTGGCAAACATCCCTTGAGACACATTTGCAAGCTTGAAAAAACCACTTGGGACAAACTGGCAAGCTTAAAAACATCACTTCAGACATGGTGGCAAGCTCGAAAACATCATTTTGGACATAGTGGCAAGCTTGAAAACATCACTCCAGACATAGCGGCAAGCTTAAAAACATCCCTTTGGTCATAGTTGCAAGCTAGAAAACTTCCCTTCTGACAAACTGGCAAGCTTGAAACCATCCCATCAGACACATTGGAAAGCTTGTAAACACCGCATAAAGACATATTGCCAAGCTTGAAAACATCGCTTAAGACACATTGGCAAGCTAGAAAACATGACTTCAGACATAGTGGCAAGCTTGAAAACATCCCTTCAGACATATTGGCAAGCTTGAAAACCAAGCTTTAGACACATTTGCAAGCTTGAAAACATCAATTGTGACTTAGTGGCAAATTTGAAAAAACAACCTTTCAGACACATTTGCAAGCTTAAAAACAACACTTGGGACATAGTGGCAAGCTTAAAAACATCATTTCAGACATGGTGGCACGCTCGAAAACACCCCTATGGACATAGTTGCAAGCTTGAAAACATCACTTCAGAATTAGTGGCAAGCTTGAAAACATCCCTTTGGACATAGTTGCAAGCCAGAAAACATCCCTTCTGACATATTGGCAAGCTTTTAAACACCCCATTAATACATATTACCAAGATTGAAAACATTGCTTAA
>NC_056507.1:39794372-39799469 GCF_014905685.2 Nematolebias whitei
ACCCAATTGATCGACTCTCCCACTAGATTAAACAAAAACCATCCTGAAAAATCCTCCATCTTAGACCTATTTCTAACTAATATGCCTCACAAATTCCCTGGTACAGGTGTATTCGCTGATATTTTGAGTGATCATTGTGTGACAGCTGCTTTGAGAGATATTAAACTTCCACCTTCTAAGCCCAGATTAATTCAAAAAAGGGATATGAAACGTTTTTGTGAACAGTCATTCCTCTGGGATCTGTCTTACTTTGACTGGCATCATATTCTGTTAACTGATGACGTGAACTCTGCTTGGAACTATTTTCATAATAGTTTCATTTTTGTCGTGAACAAACATGCTCCTTTTTGTCAGTGCAGAATAAAGGGACGAGACAGCCCCTGGTTTACTCCAGAGGTAGCTGACCTCCTGTACAGGAGAGACCATCTTTGGGCTGCAGCGAGAAAATCTGACTCAGACACTGATTGGTTGAGTTTTCGACAGATTTGGCAAGCATCCCTTCAGACAAATTGGTAAGCTTGAAAACATCGTTTAAGACACATTAGCAAGCTAGAAAACATCCCTTCTGACATAGTGGAAAGCTTGAAATAATCCTTTCTGACATATTAGCGTTTGAAAACTTCCCATCCGACATAGTGGCAAGCTTGAAACCATCCCATCAGAAACATTGGCACAGTATTAATCACCCCAAAAAGACACATTACCAAGCTTGAAAACATAGCTTAAGACACATTGGCAAGCTAGAAAACATCACTTCAGACATATGGCAAGATTGAAAACATCCCTTAAGACATATTGGCAACCATGAAAACTAGGCTTCAGACACATTTGCAAGCTTGAAAACAACACTTGGGACATAGTGGCAAGCTTAAGAACATCACTTCAGACACATTGGTATGCTTGAAAACATAATTTCAGACACATCGGCAAGCTAGAAAAGATAATTTCAGACATATTGGCAAGCTTGAAAACATCCCTTCAGACATGTTGGCAACCTTGAAAACCATGCTTCAGACACATTTGCAAATTTTTAAACATCAATTTGGACATAGTGGCAAGTTTGAAAACAAACCTTCAGACACATTGGAAAGCATCCCTTCAGACACATTTGTAAGCTTGAAAACAACACTTGGGACATAGTGGCAAGCTTAAAAACATCATTTCAGACATGGTGGCCAGCTCGAAAACATCCTTTTGGACATAGTTGCAAGCTTGAAAACATTACTTCAGACATAGTGGCAAGCTTGAAAACATCCCTTTGGACATAGTTGCAAGCTAGAAAACATCCCTTCTGACATATTGGCAAGCTTGAAAACATCTCAACAGACACATTGGCAAGCTTGTAAACACCCCATAAATACATATTGCCAAGATTGAAAACATTGCTCAAGACACATTGGCAAGCATCACTTCAGACACATTTGTAAGCTTGAAAACATAATTTCAGACATATAGGCAAGTTAGAAAACCAGGCTTCAGACACATTTTCAAGCTTGAAAACGTCAATTTGGACATAGTGGAAAGCTTAAAAACATCACTTCAGAACCATTGGCAAGCATCCCTTCAGACAAATTGGTAAGCTTGAAAACATCGCTTAAGACACATTGGCAAGCTAGAAAACATCCCTTCTTTTTTTTTTTTTTTTTTTTTTGTGATGGCCTCCCTTCTCCCCTTACAGCCATCCTCTCCACACCATTATTATGAAATATTTATTATAGTGACTATCTAGTGTAGGGTTTTTTTTTTTATATATAAATATATATTTTTTTAATAGGATAGAAAGAAAGAAAAGACAAAGTAAGACTCCAAAATATAAGAAATATATACAAATAGAGCACACGTCAAAACACCCGGCCACTGTCTGTTCACCTGCAAAGAACATGACAAAACACAGCAACAAAATACATATGTATAAAGAACTTAAAATATTCATGGCTTTGCAGTAAGTTTCCATAAGTATATATACCCCTACCTACGCCTATATACATACATACATACATACACATGAATATACACTCACATACATATCTATATATCTACATATAAAGCCTACATAAGCATCCCTGCTTCTATTTGTGTGTGGTTGTGAGCATGCATAAGTGTATAAGTCTTCTCTAATAGAACATTTATTAGTAACTGTGAAGCAGCAGAGACCCGACCCCCAAGACCAGAGGCAGACGAAAAAGGGGGGACCAGAGCCCAAGACCCCAGGAGGGACCCCGACCGCGGAGCCCCCAGAGCCACCCACACAGGAAGAACCACTCACCCACCCTCCAGAACGGAGCACAGGGGAGAACCGGAAGATCCCCACCAGCAACCACATACAGTGACCCCCCGGGGCCAACAGCGACAAACTCATAGGCCTCCGTCGGCACCCGCCGCACCGATGTAGGTCCAGGTCCAGGCACCGAGGCCCGGGCACCGAGGACTCACACCACCCAGGCCAAGGCCTGACAGGGCCAGAGGACCCGAGCCCCACCAGGCAGACACCAGGCCGAGCCGACACACGCCCAAGCGCCCAGCCCCCGATACCAAGGGCCCCAAGCACGCCGGCAGGCAAGGGCACACCCCACCAGGGGGCCGCGCGATAGGGGCGCGATGCCAAGCACCCCCAGTTGTATCAAAGAGGGGGCAGTCCGAGTCTCGGCCTAACAAATACCCATTCATACACAGACACAATCACACTATCCCAACCTCAATCTCACATTCATTCACTCAAAGACATACAATAACGATACATTTCATTCTTATTCCCGATACACACTCTATACCCCCCAGGTCCAAGACATGTACCCGCCCTCTACAGGGGGCAGCCCATGCCCAAACCTAGGAGGTAAACCCATTCATTCTTGAGCGGAGAAGAGCCAATACCCCAGACCCGGCCCAGGCCATGCCCCGCCGACAGGACACCCCCCCACCATGAAGAGGACACGCCACCGACCACCCCCACACACCGCCAACAACCAAGCACGCACCCCCAGCCGACCACCCGCCAGTCCCCGGCAGCCACCCCGGCCAGCGGGCCAACCATGGCACCCAAGATCCAAGCTCAGGGGGTCCAAACAACCCCAGGGAGAGCACAGCGCCAGCACCGCCCATGGCAACCCCCAGACCCTGAACCCCCACATAGTCCTGGTCAACACCCGACGGCCTGCCCTTCTCCTGGACCCCACCCCCGGAATGGCAGTCAGGGAACTAGGTGGGTAGGAAGAGGAGAAAAAAAAAAAATAAATAAATAAAAATAAGACCCCGACACATACACCCCCACCCCTAGATGTGCTGTTGATGTGTGTTGTTGTATATTGCCATTAAAAAGGAAAGAAGAAGGAGCAAAGGCTGGCATGGTGCCAGTTTCCCCTCCACCCCAACTCTATCCAAACCCTAGTGTCTAAATGCAACTGTTGTAAGTGAGCACAGGCACAGGGGGTGAGAGTAAGGTCATCCCACCACCCATAGCCATGTGCCCACCTCAAATTCCTATATATGAATGTCATGAGGATGTTATGAATGAATGTCTAAGGTGTACAATAAAATTGAGTCCCAGGTGGCTATGGTCAACAAAGATGTAAAATTGTTGTAGCACACCCGAGCCCAAACAACCCTAAATGTATGGAATTGAAATGAAGAGGGTGGAGGTGCATGGTGAGGGATGGGGAGAAATAACTGTGAGAGCAAATGCTCCCACAGGGAGTCAGCTCCCCCACTGACCCAACAGCCCCCCCCCCCAGCCCCCCAAGGTCCACCCAGGGAGTGAGGCCAAGACACCTCTCCATCTGGACCGACCGCCAGGCCCGCTGAGCTCCAGACCAGGGAGGGACAGAGCCCCGAGGGCCGCCAGAAGCTGCACCAGCAGCCTACACACCCGAGGGCCACCAGGACCCCCACAGACCGCAGTCAGCCCGCTACCAGATGGAGCCAAACCCCACCAGGACGACCCGGCCAAGAGCGCCCGCCCAACCGCCGACAGTGCCAGGAAGCACCGGGAGCGAGCCCCCACCACAGGAAAGGGGCCAGCCAGCCGGCCATGCACAGTCCCGGGCCGCCCCCAAGGACATCCACCCCATCCCCACCCCAGAAGAAATACTACACCCACCCCTCATTCGGACATCTCTCAAAACACATAGCACATTAGACACCTAGGCTGGGTCAAACTACCCCCTCCTAGGGGCCACTGGTCACGCCCCCAAACACCCAACCCCCCAGCCCATGACCCACAACCCACCAGCGAGCCGAAGGCCCCCGCCCAGAACCGGGCACCAGAGCGCAAGCCGGCCCAGAGCCCGGCAACCCGCCCGCCAGAGCCCAAGATCTCCGAACCCCACAGGCCCAAGCCCGGGGGCGACAAGCCCCCAGAACCCCAAGCCCCTGTGCCCACCCCGAACCCACATCAGCACAGCCAGGCTACCAGATCGGTGACCCACGACCGCTGCCACAGACCACCTGAGGGCCTGCATGCAGCCACCAGCAGACATCCCCCAGAACCACCCAGGCCCTCCCCAGAGGGAAAGCAGTGCCCCCCTGCCCAGGTACCCCCAAGAGCCCAGCCCCCGGCAACCCCCCCGGGGCCCCAAACCCATACACCCACCTCCACATCAACCCCAAGGCCCCACAAGGTCAGATCCCAGACTACCCACCCTCACTATGTAACGGAGCCGATCAAAGGAGCCCACAGAGATTGATCCAATGTGTCGGCAGATGCTGTTTCAAGACTAATATGATCTAACAGAAGATTTTTATACTGATTAATGCTAAGATTATTTTTATTTTTCCAATTCAGGAGTATGGTTTTCTTTGCGATGCATAAGGCAGTGAAAATCATGCGACATGTATTTTTTTCTAGGGTAACATCTTCCAAGATAGCCAATAAGCAAACAGACGGAGAGAGTGGAATATTACATTTCAGACATTTAGACAAGTCTTCACAAACCTGGACCCAGAACCTCTGAACGGGTGGGCAGAACCAGAGTGCATGGATATAATCATCAGGAATATTGCCTGTGCACTGTGAGCATTTGTTAGATGATGTAAATCCCATAGAAAACATCCCTTATAACATAGTGGAAAACTTGAAATAATCCTTTCTGACATATTGGCAAG
>NC_056507.1:39799569-39809441 GCF_014905685.2 Nematolebias whitei
ATTGTTTGTGCATTATAGAGATGCATCTGCAGGTCGCCCGTTATCCATCCAGCGCTTGTCACACTGGCTGTGTGAGGCCTTTTCTGAAGCCTACAGAGCATCAGATTTAGGGCCTCCTGTCAACCTCAAAGCACACTCCACCAGGGGTATCGCATCTTCGACTGCTCTGCATTATGGTATGTCAATGCAGGACGTTTGAAATGCGGCTGCATGGTCAACACCCTGCTCATTTATTCGCTTTTACCTACGTGATGTGACGGCTCATTCCATGACACATTCTGTCCTTAGTGCTCTAACAGAATGAATATTGTTGTTCTCATGGAACTCTGTTTAAGCTCACTTCTGTCTGCATGCATTACAGTGTGAGATGTTGTTATCAGTCACAAGTCGTGTCTGTGATTTTGGTTTTATTGTCACTAATCAGTTCATGACTATTGTTACCAATCAGTTCATTTGATCAATAATCAATTCATGGACATTAATCTGTTTATACTGTTCAACCATGAACCAGTTGGTTCATGCCCCCCCCCCCCCCTTTTCAACTTCTTCTTCCCGTTGAAAGTTTTTCCGGGGCATTCATGCTTTGTCAGAACGCATAGTTACACAACATGCGTCTGTGCATGGCACATAATTACGCGATGCGTAGTTTATGCACACGGGGAGCTGAGTGACAAGACGTTTTTTGGGCAAGCTTCCGCTTCTTACTGTGTTCGAATGGACCCAGTGAGGCGAGGACCACATCGGCTTCGCCCTTTACCCACTAAAGCGAAGGCCTTAAAGGGCGAAGCTTATACGACATAGAACGTTGGTTACGTACTGTAACCCCAGATTCTATGAGTATAAGCGTAGCCCTTTAAGCGTCGGGCCTCACTGGCTCCTAAATGGCTGAAGAAAAAGCTATTTTGGGAGCCGATTTCCCACTCTTAACGTTATTTATACGGACCGGGTGGGGCCCACACAGCAGGTGGGCGTGGACTAATTTTTTCAGTGCTTATGCTCTGCATAACGGGATAAACCCACTAAAGCGAAGGCCTTAAAGGGCTACGCTTATACTCATAGAATCTGGGGTTACAGTACGTAACCAACGTTTTCTAGCTTACCAATGTGTCTAAAGCGATGTTTTCAAGCTTACCAATTTGTCTAAAGGGATGCTTGCCAATATGTCTGAAGTGATGTTTTCTAGCTTGCCTATATGTCTTAAATGATGATTTCAAGCTTACAAATGTGTCTGAAGTGATGCTTGCCAATGTGTCTTAAGCAATGTTTTCAATCTTGGCAATATGTATTTATGGAGTGTCTACAAGCTTGTCAATATGTCAGAAGGGATGTTTTCTAGCTTGCAACTATGTCCAAAGGGATGTTTTCAAGCTTGCCACTATGTCAGAAGCAATGATTTCAAGCATATAAATTATGTCCAAATTGATGTTTTCAAGTTTGCAAATGTGTCTGAAGGGATGTTTTCAAACTTGCCAATGTGACTTTATGGGATGTTTTTAAGCTTATCAATGTGTCTGAAGAGATGTGTACAAGCTGGCCAATATGTCTGAAGGGATATTTTCAAGCTTGTTACTATTTCGGAAATCCATCCATCCATCCATTTACTTGCGCTTATCCGGGGGCGGGTCGCGGGGGTAGCAGCCTAAGTAGGGAGGCCCAGACTTCCCTCTCCCCAGCCACTTGGGCCAGCTCTTCCGGGGGAATCCCGAGGCGTTTCCAGGCCAGCCGAGAAACATAGTCCCTCCAGCGTGTCCTGGGTCTTCCTCTGGGCCTCCTTCCGGTGGGACGTGTCTGGAACACCTCACCAGGGAGGCGTCCAGAAGACATCCTAAACAGATGCCCAAGCCACCTCAACTGGCTCCTCTCGACATGGAGAAGCAGCGGCTCTACTCTGAGTCCCTCCCGGATGATCGAGCTTCTCACCCTGTCTCTAAGGGAGAGCCCAGACACCCTGCGGAGAAAACTCATTTCGGCCGCTTGTATCCGAGATCTCATTCTTTCGGTCACAACCCAAAGCTCGTGACCATAGATGAGGGTGGGAACGTAGATCGATCGATAAATTGAGAGCTTCGCCTTTTGACTCAGCTCTCTCTTCACCACGACAGACCTGTACACCGCCCGCTTCACTTCCTGACGCTGCACCTATCCGCCTATCGATCTCACGCTCCATTTTTCCCTCATCCGTGAACAAGACCCCAAGATACTTGAACTCCTCCACTTGGGGTAGGACCTCCTCCCTGACCCGGAGAGGGCACTCTACCCTTTTCCGGCTCAAGACCATGGCCTCGGATTTGGAGGAACTGATCTTCATCCCGGCCGCGTAGCATTCGGCTGCGAACCGCTCCAGCGAAAGCTGTAGATCACGATCTGATGAAGCCAATAAGACCACATCATCTGCAAAAAGCAGAGAGGCAATCCTAAGGCCACCAAAACGGATCCCCTCAACACCTTGGCTGCACCTAGAAATTCTGTCCATAAAAGTTATGAACAGAATCGGTGACAAAGGGCAACCATGGCGGAGTCCAACTCTCACCGGGAACAAGCCCAACTTACTGCTGGCGATGCAGACCAGGCTCTGACACCGGTCATACAGGGACCTAACAGCCCGTATCAAAGGACCCGGTACCCCATACTCCCAGAGTTCCCCCCACAGGGCCCCCACAGGGCCCCCACAGGGCCCCCACAGGGCCCCCCGAGGGACGCAGTCGAACGCCTTCTCCAAGTCCACAAAGTACATGTAGACTGGTTGGGAAAACTCCCACGCACCCTCCAGGACCCTGCTGAGAGTGTAGAGCTGGTCCAGTGTTCCACGGCCAGGACGAAAACCGTACTGCTCCTCCTGAATCCGAGGTTCGACTATCCGACGAACCCTCCTCTCCAGAACCCCCAAATAGACCTTACCAGGGAGGCTTAAGAACATGATTCCCCTGTAGTTGGAACACACTCTACGGTCCCCCTTTTTGAATAGGGGGACCACCACCCCGGTCTGCCAATCCAGGGGAACTTCCCCCGATGTCCACGCAATATTACAGAGTCGCGTAAGCCAACACAACCCTACAACATCCAGAGCCTTAAGGAACTCTGGACGAATCTCATCCACCCCTGGGGCCCTGCCACCGAGGAGCTTTTTTAACCACCTCGGTGACCTCAGCACCAGAGATTGGAGGGCCCGACCCAGAGTCCCCAGGCTCCGCTTCCTCAGTGGAAGACGTGCCGGTGGGATTGAGGAGGTCTTCAACGTATTCCGCCCACCGACCCACAACATCCCGAGTTGAGGTCAGCAGCACACCACTCCCACTATAAACAGTGTTGGTGGCGTACCGCTTTCCCCCCCTGAGATGCCAGATGGTGGACCAGAATCGTCTCGAAGCCGTGCGGAACTCGTTCTCCATGGCCTCTCCGGACTCCTCCCATGCCCGAGTTTTTGCCTCAGCAACCACCCGAGCCGCTTGTCGCTTGGACTGCCGGTACCCATCAGCTGCTTCCGGGGTCCCACAGGCCAAAAAGGCCCAATAGGACTCCTTCTTCAGCCTGACAGCATCCCTCACCGACGGTGTCCACCATCGGCTTCGAGGGTTGCCGCCACGACAGGCACGGACAACCTTGCGGCCGCAGCTCTGTTAAGCTGCCTCGACAATAGAGGCACGAAACATGGTCCACTCAGACTCAATGTCTCCCACCTCCCTCAGAACATGTTCAAAGTTCTCCCGGAAGTGGGAGTTTAAACTCCTTCTCACAGGAGACTCTGCCAGAAAACCCTCACAATACGTTTGGGTCTGCCAGGTCTGACCGGCATCCTCCCCCACCATCGGAGCCAACTCACTACCAGGTAGTGATCAGTTGACAGCTCCGCCCCTCTCTTCACACGAGTGTCCAAGACATGTGGCCCCAGATCAGATGAGGCGATGACAAGGTCGATCATCGAACTGCGGCCTAGGGTGTCCTGGTGCCAAGAGCACACATGGACACCCTTATGCTTGAACAAGGTGTTCGTTATTGACAATCCATGACGAGCACAGAAGTCCAACAACAGAACACCACTCTGGTTCAGATCAGGGGGGCCGTTCCTCCCAACCACAGCCCTCCAGGTCTCACTGTCATTGCTCACATGAAAATTGAAGTCCCCCAGCAGAACAAGGGAGTCCCCAGAAGGTGCACTTTCTAGTACCCTCTCCAAGGACTCCAGAAAGGGTGGATAATCGGAACTGCCATTTGGTGCATAAGCACAAACGACAGTCAGAACCCGTCCCCCCACACGTAGGCGGAGGGAGGCCACCCTCTCATTCACTGGGGTGAACCCCAATACACAGGCACCAAGTTGGGGGGCAATAACTATGCCCACGCCTGCTCGGCGCCTCTCACCAGGGGCAACTCCAGAGTGGAAGAGTGTCCAGCCCCTCTCAAGGAAACTGGTTCCAGAGCCCGAGCCATGCGTAGAGGTGAGTCCGACTATTTCTAGCCGGAACCTCTCAGCCTCACACACCAGCTCAGGCTCCTTCCCCACCAGTGAGGTGACATCACAAACAATGATGAGTCCAGCTACAGGCAGGAGGTGGAACACCTGGAGAGCTGGTGCAGAGAGAATAACCTTCACATCAATGTGAAGAAGACAAAGGAGATGATTGTGGACTTCAGAAGGAACAAAAACACCTACACCCCCCTGAACATAAGAGGATCTGCGGTGGAAGTGGTCTCCAGCTACAAGTACTTGGGTGTACACATGAATGACAACCTCAGCTGGAGCAACAACACCACCAGCCTGATCAAGAAAGCTCATCAGAGACTCTACTTCCTCAGACGGCTGAGGCGAGCTGGTCTGGGAAGCTCAGTCCTCACCTCCTTCTACAGGTGTGCAGTGGAGAGCATCCTGTGCTCGAGCATCAATGTGTGGCATGGAGGCTGCACAGCTGCAGAAAGAAAAGCTTTGCAGAGAGTGGTGAAGGCTGCACAGAAATCTGTTGGAATCAGTCTCCCCACCATCACAGACATCTACACCTCCAGATGCAGGAAGAGGGCCACCTGCATCATGAAGGACCCCACCCACCCAGCACACACACTTTTTGCCCCACTCCCCTCAGGAAGGAGGCTAAGGAGCATTAAGTGTAGAACCACTAGACTGAGGAACAGCTTCTACCCTGAGGCTGTTAGACTCATGAATCTCTAACTAGAATAATCACTGTGAAAAACCATATCATGTTGCTGCTGATCTGTTTCATGTTGCTGCTGATCTGTTTCAATGTTGATGTGTTCATGCGTGCACATCTGCTCACAGACTCATGTTCATGTTTGTGGTGATGTTCAATGTTTTATGTTATGAGTGCTTAGTGTATATTTAGTTGATGTTTTTCTTAGTTCATATCTTAGATGTTATTACTGTTTTTCTTATACATTTTATTGTTGGATGTAACTGGGACCCTGTGTACATAATTTCGCTCCACCACATGTACCACATGAGGTGCGAATGACAATAAAGAAACTCTGACTCTGACTCTGACATTCCACGTCCCAATAGCTAGCTTCTGTAGCCGAGGATCAGACCACCAGGGTCCCTGCCCTCGGCCACCACCCATCCCACATTGCACCTGACCCCTTTGGCCCCTCCCACAGGTGGTGAGCCCATGGGAAGGGGGACCCACGTCTCCTCTTCGGGCTGTGCCCGGCCGAGCTCCATGGGTAAAAGCCCAGCCACCAGGCGCTCGCCCGCATGCCCCACCTCCAGGCCTGGCTCCAGAGTGGGGCCCCGGTGACCCACGTCCGAGCAAGGGAACACTAGGTCCATTTATTTGTATCATCATAGGGGTCTTTGGGCTGCACTTTGTCTGGTCCCTCACCTAGGACCTGTCTGCCATGGGTGAGCCTAGAAGGGGCATAAAGCCCCTGACAGTATAGCTCCTAGGATCATTGGGACATTCAAACCCCTCCACCATGGTAAGTTGGCAGCCCAGGGAGGGGTATTTCAGAAATGATGGTTGCAATATTGCAAACATGTCTGAAGGGATGTTCTCAAGCTTGCCAATGTGACTTTATGGTATGCTTAAATCTTGTCAATGTGTCTGAAGGGATGTTTTCAAGCTTGCCAATGTGTCTTAAGCGATGTTTTCAAGCTTGGCAATGTGTTTTTTTGGGGTCTTTAATAGTGGGCCAATGTGTCTGATGGGATAGTTTCAAGCATGCCACTATGTCAGATGGGAAAATTTCAAACTTGCCAATATGTCAGAAAGGATTATTTCAAGCTTTCCACTATATCAGAAGGGATGTTTTCTAGCTTGCCAATGTGTCTAAAGCGATGTTTTAAAGCTTACCAATTTGTCTAAAGGGATGCATGCCAATATGTCTGAAGTGATGTTTTCTAGCTTGCCTATATGTCTGAAATGATGATTTCAAGCTTACCAATGTGTCTGAAGTGATGCTTGCCAATGTGTCTTAAGCAATGTTTTCAATCTTGGCAATATGTATTTATGGTGTGTCTACAAGCTTGCCAATGTGTCTGTTGGGATGCTTTCAAGCTTGCCAATATGTCAGAAGGGATGTTTAATAGCTTGCAACTATGTCCAAAGGGATATTTTCGAGCTTGCCACCATGTCTGAAGTGATGTTTTTAAGCTTGCCAGTATGTCCCAAGTGTTGTTTTCAAGCTTACAAATGTGTCTGAAGGGATGCTTGCCAATGTGTCTAAAGGGTTGTTTTCAAACTTGCCACTATGTCCAAATTGATGTTTTCAAGCATGCAAATGTGTCTAAAGCCTGGTTTTCAGGCTTGCCAATATGTCTGAAGGGATGTTTTCAAGCCTGCCGATATGTCTGAAGGGATGTTTTCAAGCTTGCCTATGTGTCTGAAATTAGGTTTTCAAGCATACCAATGTGTCTGAAGTGATATTCTTAAGCTTGCCACTATGTCCCAAGTGTTGTGTTCAAGTTTGCGAATGTGTCTGAAGCCTAATTTACATGGTTGCCAATATGTCTGAAAGGATGTTTTCAAGCTTGCCATTATGTCTGTAGTAATGCTTTCTAGCTTGCCAATGTGTCTGAAAGGATGTTTTCAAGCTTAGCAATGTGTCTGAAGGGATGCTTGCCAATGTGTCTGGAGTTATTTTTTTAAGCTTCCCACTATGTCCCAAGTGTTTTTTTCAAGCTTGCAAATGTGTCTGACGGGTTGTTTTCAACCTTGCCAATGTGTCCAATTTGATGTTTTCAAGCTTGGAAATGTGCCTGAAGCCTAGTTTTCAAGCTAGCCATTGTGTCTTAAGTGATGTTTTCTAGCTTACCAATGTGTCTTTTTGGAGTATTCACAATCTTGCCAATGTGGCAGATGGGATAGTTTCAAGCTTGCCAATATGTCAAAAGGGATGTTTTCTAGCTTGGGACTATGTCCAAAGGGATAATGTCAAGCTTGCCAATATTTCTGAAATGGTATTTTCAAGCTTGCCACTATGTCTTATAGGATGTTTTCAAACTTGCCAATACATAAGAAAGGATGATTTCAAGCTTTCCACTATGTCAGAAGGGATGTTTTATAGCTTGCCACTTTGTCAGGTCTCTATAGGTCAGGTCTATAATCAGGTCTCTCTTGTAAATGAGTCCTCGAGGCTCAGTGGGATTTACCTGTATAAATAAAGGTTGATTGATGTCCAAATTGATGTTTTCAAGCTTGCAAATGTGTCTGAAGCCTGGTTTTCAAGCTTGCCAATCTGTCTGAAGGGATGTTTTCAAGCTTGCCAATATGTCTGAAGTGATCTTTTCTAGCTTGCCTATGTATCTGAATTTATGTTTTCAAGCATACCATTGTGTATGAAGTGATGTTCTTAAGCTTTCCACTATGTCCCAAGTGTTGTTTTCAAACTTGCAAATGTATCTGAAGCCTAGTTTTCATGGTTGCAAATATGTCTGAAGGGATGATTTCAAGCGTGCCATTATGTCTTAAGCAATGTTTTCAAGCTTGGCAATGTGTCTTTTTGAAGTGTTTAATAGTGTGCCAATGAGTCTGATGGGATTGTTTCAAGCTTGCCACTATGTCAGATGGGAAGATTTCAAACTTGCCAATATGTCAGAAAGGATTATTTCAAGCTTTCCACTATGTCAGAAGGGATGTTTTCTAGCTTGCCAATGTGTCTTAAGCGATTTTTTCAAGCTTACCAATTTGTCTGATGGGATGCTTGCCAATGGGTCTAAAGTGATGTTTTTGAGCTTACCACTATGTCCAAATTGATATTTTCAAGCTTGCAAATGTGTCTGAACCCTGGTTTACAAACTTTCCAATGTGTCTGATGGGATGGTTTCAAGCTTGCCAATATGTCAGAATGGATGTTTTCTAGCTTGCAACTATGTCCAAAGGGATGTTTTCAAGATTGCCACTATGTCTGAAGTGATTTTTTCAAGCTTGCAACTATGTCCAAAAGGATGTTTTCAAGCTGGTCACATTGTTTTAAGTGATTTTTTCAAGCTTGCCACTATGTCCAAAGGGATATTTTCAAACTTGCAAATGTCTATCAAGCCTGGTTTTAAAGCTTGCCAATATGTCCGCAGAGATGTTTTCAAGCTTGCCACAATGTCTGAAGTGATGTTTTCAAGCTTACCAATGTGACTCTATGGGATCTTTTCAAGCTTGTCAATGTGTCTGAAGCATTGTTTTCAAGCTTGCCACAATGTCTGAAGTGATGTTTTCAAGTTTGCCACTATGTCCCAAGTGTTGTTTTCAAGCTTGCAAATGTGTCTGAAGGGATGCTTACCAATGTGTCTGAAAGGTAATTTTCAAAGTTGCCACTATGTCAAAATTGATGTTTTCAAGCTTGCAAATGTGTCTAAAGCTTAGTTTTCAAGCTTGCCAATATGACTGCAGTGATATTTTCAAGCTTGCCAAAGTGAGTCTATGGGATCTTTTTAAAGCTTGTAAATGTGTCAGAAGGGATGTTTTCAGGCTTGACACTATGTACGAAGTGATGTTTTCAAGTTTGCCACTATGTCTTAAGTGATGTTTTCAAGCTTGTCACTATGTCCAAAAGGATGTTTTCGAGCTTGCCACCATGACACAAGTGATGTTTTTAAGCTTGCCAGTATGTCCCAATTGTTGTTTTCAAGCTTGCAAATGTGTCTGAAGGGATGCTTGCCAATGTGTCTGAAGGGTTGTTTTCAAACCTGCCACTATGTCCAAATTTATGTTTTAAAGCTTGCAAATATGTCTAAAGCCTGGTTTTCAAGCTTGCCAATATGTCTGAAGGGATGTTGTCAAGCTTGTCACTATGTCTGAAGTCATGTTTTCTAGCTTGCCAATGTGTCTTAAGCGATGTTTTCAAGCTTGGCAATATGTCTTTATGGGGTGTTTACAAGCTTTCCAATGTGTCTGATGGGATGGTTTCAAGCTTGCCAATATGTCAGAAGGGATGTTTAATAGCTTGCCAATGTATCTGAAGTGATTTTTTTAAGCTTGCCAATATGTCCCAAGTGTTGTTTTCAAGCTTGCAAATGTGTCTGAAGGGTTGTTTTCAACACTACTAATGTCTCCAAATTGATGTTTTCAAGCTTGCAAATGTGTCTGAAGCCTAGTTTTCAAGCTTGCCTTGGTGTCTTAAGTGATGTTTTCTAGCTTGCCAATATGTCTTTATGGGGTATTTACAATCTTGCCAATATGTCTGAAGGGATGTTTTCAAGCTTGCCACTATGTCTGAAGTCATGTTTTCTAGCTTGCCAATGTGTCTTAAGCGATGTTTTCAAGCTTGGCAATATGTCTTTATGGGGTGTTTACAAGCTTTCCAATGTGTCTGATGGGGTGGTTTCAAGCTTGCCAATATGTCAGAAGGGATGTTTTCTAGCTTGCAACTATGTCCAAAGGGATGTTTTCAAGCTTGCCACTATGTCTGAAGTGATGTTTTCAAGCTTGCAA
>NC_056507.1:39809451-39817350 GCF_014905685.2 Nematolebias whitei
GCTTGCAAATGTGTCTGAAGGGATGCTTACCAATGTGTCTGAAAGGTTGTTTTCAAACTTGCCACTATGTCAAAATTGATGTTTTCTAGCTTGCAAATGTGTCTAAAGCTTGGTTTTCAAGCTTGCCAATATGTCTGAAGGGATGTTTTCAAGCATGCCACTATGTCTGAAGTCATGTTTTCTAGCATGCCAATGTGTCTGAAGTCATGTTTTCAAGCTTGCAAGTATGTCCAAAAGGATGTTTTCAAGCTTGTCACATTGTTTTAAGTGATTTTTTCAAACTTGCCAATACGTCAGAAAGGATGATTTCAAGCTTTTCACTATGTCAGAAGGGATGTTTTATAGCTTGCCACTATGTCCAAATTGATGTTTTCAAGCTTGCAAATGTGTCTGAAGCCTGGTTGTCAAGCTTGCCACTATGTCTGAAGGGATGTTTTCAAGCTTGCCAATATGTCTGAAGTGATTTTTTCTAGCTTGCCTATGTGTATGAAATTATGTTTTCAAGCATACCAATGTGTATGAAGTGATGTTCTTAAGCTTGCCACTATGTCCCAAGTGTTGTTTTCAAGTTTGAAAATGTTTCTGAAGCCTAGTTTTCATGGTTGCCAATATGTCTGAAAGGATGTTTTCAAGCTTGCCACTATGTCTGAAGTCATGTTTTCTAGCTTGCCAATGTGTCTTAAGCTATGTTTTCAAGCTTGGCAATATGTCTTTATGGGGTGTTTACAAGCTTTCCAATGTGTCTGATGGGATGGTTTCAAGCTTGCCAATATGTCAGAAGGGATGTTTTCTAGCTTGCAACTATGTCCAAAGGGATGTTTTCAAGCTTGCCACTATGTCTGAAGTGATGTTTTCAAGCTTGCAAGTATGTCCAAAAGGATGTTTTCAAGCTTGTCACATTGTTTTAAGTGATTTTTTCAAGCTTGCCACTATGTCCGCAGAGATGTTTTCAAGCTTGCCACAATGTCTGAAGTGATGTTTTCAAGCTTGCCAATGTGACTCTATGGGATCTTTTCAAGCTTGTCAATGTGTCTGAAGCATTGTTTTCAAGCTTGCCACAATGTCTGAAGTGATGTTTTCAAGTTTGCCACTATGTCCCAAGTGTTGTTTTCAAGCTTGCAAATGTGTCTCAAGGGATGCTTACCAATGTGTCTGAAAGGTTGTTTTCAAACTTGCCACTATGTCAAAATTGATGTTTTCAAGCTTGCAAATGTGTCTGAAGCCTGGTTTTCAAGCTAGCCAATATGTCTGAAGTGATCTTTTCTAGCTTGCCTATGTGTCTGAAATTATGTTTTCAAGCATACCAATGTGTATGAAGTGATGTTCTTAAGCTTGCCACTATGTCCCAAGTGTTGTTTTCAAACTTGAAAATGTGTCTGAAGCTTAGTTTTCATGGTTGCAAATATGTCTGAAGGTATGTTTTCAAGCTTGCCAATATGTCTTAAGCAATGTTTTCAAGGTTGGTAATGTGTCTTTTTGAAGTGTTTAATAGTGTGCCAATGTGTCTGATGGGATGGTTTCAACCTTGCCACTATGTCAGATGGGAAGATTTCAAACTTGCCAATATTTTAGAAAGGATTATTTCAAGCTTTCCACTATGTCAGAAGGGATGTTTTCTAGCTTGCCAATGTGTCTTAAGCGATTTTTTTCAAGCTTACCATTTTGTCTGATGGGATGTTTGCCAATGGGTCTAAAGTGATGTTTTTGAGCTTACCACTATGTCCAAATTGATATTTTCAAGCTTGCAAATGTGTCTGAAACCTGGTTTTCAAGCTTTCCAATATGTCTGAAGGGATGTTTTCAAGCTTATCAATGTGTCTAAAGTGATTCTTACCAATGTGTCTTAAGCAATGTTTTCAATCTTGGCAATATGTATTAATGGGATGTTTTCAAGCTTGCCAATATGTCAGAAGGGATGTATTCTAGCTTGCAACTATGTCCAAAGGGATGTTTTCGAGCTTGCCACCATGTCTGAAATGATGTTTTTAAGCTTGCCACTATGTCCCAAGTGTTGTTTTCAAGCTTGCAAATGTGTCTGAAAGGTTGTTTTCAAACTTGCCACTGTCCAAATTGATGTTTTCAAGCTTGCAAATAAGTCTAAAGCCTGGTTTTCAAGCTTGCCAATATGTCTGAAGGGATATTTTCAAGCTTGCCAATATGTCTGAAGGGATATTTTCAAGCTTGCCTATGTGTCTGAAATAATGTTTTCAAGCATACCAATGTGTTTGAAGTGATATTATTAAGCTTGCCACTATGTGGCAGTTTTGTTGTTTTCAAGTTTGCAAATGTTTCTGAAGCCTAGTTTTCATTGTTGCCAATATGTCTGAAAAGATGTTTTCAAGCTTAGCAATGTGTCTGAAGGGATGCTTGCCAATGTGTCTGAAGTGATTTTTTTAAGCTTGCCACTATGTCCCAAGTGTTGTTTTCAAGCTTGCAAATGTGTCTAAAGGGTTGTTTTCAACCTTGCCATTGTGTCCAAATTGATGTTTTCAAGCTTGCAAATGTGTCTGAAGCCTAGTTCTATGTCGTATAGGCTTCGCCCTTTAAGGCTGTCGCTGATGGGTTTATCCCGTTATGCGCAGCATAAGCACTGAAAAAAATTTAGTCCACGCCCACCTGCTGTGTGGGCCTCACCCGGTCCGTATAAATTACGTTAAGAGCGGGAAATCGGCTCCCATTTTTTCTTCAGCGATCTAAAATAGCACTGTCAGAAGAACAAAGAAGGAAAATTGTGTAGATGACCAACCTTTGTTAAGGATGCTTGGCCCGGCAGTCGACCTCCGGTCGTCCAGTGAGTTCTCCTCCCCGAGGAGAAGATGACGAGCAGTCCTATTCCAAGGTAAGCGCCGAGGAATATTTCCCAGTGACAGGTCACTACACGCTGGACAACGCCATCTTGTATTTTTTCCTCTTTTTGCCGACCCTCGGAGCGAATCGGATGATTCCTCCGGGACAGGCGTGCTTAGCTGCAGCCCCCGCTCCTCATTCCCTCCTGGGGAGCGTAGTGTCGGTGGAGGGGGGCTGAGTGAATGCTCACCCCATCCCACCTAGTTTTCGCATCGGCGATTACACCGCTCCCTGCCGACGGCGCCCTCAGGGGTTGCCCGGCGTAACCCAGGAGGAAGCTGACATGAAAGGACCCTTTTTTACGTCCTACGCCTTTCCCGCCAGTTCGGATGATCCGGCAGGAAGGTTGTTTACTGGGCTCCATTCCGGCTCACTGTCTTGACCCATATGGCCTCGTGTTCCCAACAGGACGTCCTACGGGCGAGGCCACAGACGGGTTCTTTCCTGGTAGATTGGTGGAGTCGGTCCCCAGTCCGCACCCATCACCAGAGTGGAGGGGTTCACCGAGCGGGGCTATCCCTCGGTAACCCCCCTGGAGCCAAGCCTCGCGGAAGCTTTGGAGCGAAGCTGTCCAGGTCGGAGCAGCGTCCCGTCCCTCCAGAGAAACACGAACCAGACGGTGACCACGCTCTCCAATCGAGCCCATCAATGTGCTTTCAGGCAGCTGCAGCTAGCAACAACGTGGCGCTGCTAGCATATAGCATGTCCAAGGGGCTGAAGGCCGCAGACCTGCCTTGGAGACAAAGAACTCCCTCTGTAAGGCAGCAGACGTTATCTTCAACATGTGTGCCTCTTCTACGGTTTGCCTGTCGAGGATTGAAGCGTGGATGACGATGATCCAACGATCCACCTGGTTTCATTACTCTCCCTCGCTGCCGGAGAAACTGCACAAAGACCTGATGGAGGGCCCATCACGGCGGACGCGCTGTTCGAGAGCAGCTTCAAAACCGTGCTGGCGAGTTGAAGCAGTCGAAGGAGGTGCCAGAGGCTGTGCGCCACCTCATCAAGCCGCGCGGCTCATCCCGCCCCCCGGCCCGCTGGAGGGACCGTCGCTAGCAAAGCATCGACGTTTCCACGGCTGCGGCTCTCGCTCAGTTCCACCACCAGCCCCGCCCGTCAGAATCCAGCCCTCTTCATTCCGGCAACCTGCAGTTCAGCGTTTCTCCAGCGTTCGCCTGCAAGACAGCGCTCTGGGCAAACAAATCGCAGAGCTCAAGAGGGAGAAGTTTTAAAATGACGGTCTCCGGAGGGTGTGTGTAAAAGTGACACGAAAGTTGAAATAAATCATCATTCAATGATCAAAGTGTCTGTTTTTAGCCAGTCTGTAAGCTCGGATGAACTCACAGCGGCTGCGCACACATCCTTCACACATAACGAGCCGGTGTCCTTAAATAAAGGTTTTTTAAACTCACCGTCGCTCCAAGACATGACGAGTCGATCACACGACACAATGGTAAGCGAAAATAACTCGTTATCATCCCGAGCGGCACGATCCTCACCCAAGCGGTGTCAAACTCACACTCGTGAGATGAAACAGCCTCCATCCAACGGCGCTGCGTTGATGTTGGCGCACACACACAGCTGCCCGGTGCTCACCGGCTCACATAGGTATAAATGTGGACCGCAGGCTGGGTCAGGTGGAGGTCCTCGCTCTCACAAGAGCGACACTCGCCTCACCGAATCAAACGCGGGCAGCCGTCACCCACCGCGTCTCAGCGTTCGGCAGCTCACGGCAGCATAAGCGTGAGGCAGCTGAACGAACCCGGTGACGAGTCCCGCCTCCCTCCAGCGAGAGCGGCGTGCGTCCCTCCAGAGAAAACGTGTGCTCCCGCGGGGCTCGCAGCCTTCACTCCAATAGCACGGCATAGATGAAGTCACGCCCTCCGCCTCTCAACGTTCGCACAGCGACGTCAAACGCGCAGCCCCACGGCGTCATCAGCTGTCACATGCTTTGCCTCAGCACACACCGGCCCACCTGTACATTAAGGTTGGTCCGTGGTCCGAACGCAGCGCATGGGCACGTTCAGAGCCTTTTTCGAGGAAGCCTCGCCTTGGGTCACGCAGAAAACATTCCCGCGATGCATGACGGCGGTTGAGGGGCAGACTGCTGACAGCCGTACAAAACGTGACGCATCACTTAACGCACGTTCATTCCACGAACGCTACGTAGAGTGGCTAAAACATGCTCGCCGTTCAGATGGATGGACAGGGTGTTATGCAAATGGTTACAAGTTACAGTTTGCAACCCAACCCCCTCCGTTCGGAGGAGTTATAGAAACGGTCCTGTCATCATCAGACCAAATTTCATCCCTAAATGCAGAAGTCCAAGTGTTTCTGATAAAAGTAATCTCCAGAGTTCCCCAACAGAGAGAAAATACAGGGTTTTACTCACGTTACTTCCTGGTTCCCAACGGACCGGAGGGATGAGACCGATTTTGGATCTGTCAGTTTTTTTCAACAAGGTGATCATGGACAGACCGTTTTTCACATGTTGACAACCAGACAGCTGTTGTACAACATCCAGAGAAACGCATACCGATCATCCCAACACAGAAAATTCCTGCATTTTTTCTCCTTTTCAGGGGATGAAGTATCAGTACAACGGGCTGCCTGTCATTGTATGTTCTCAGTGTGTGGAGACAGCCCTGCATCTGTTACACAGAGCAGGGATGAGAGTTTTGTTTTACCTGGATGATCTGCTGTTCCTGTCACATTCCAGACAGGAAGAAGTGATGCAGGCTCAGGTGTTGACATCACACCTGTTAAATCTGGGCTTCGCCATAAATTGGAAGAAAAGCTCGATTTTCCCGGCCCAGACAATTGTTTATCTGGGAGTGGAATTAAATTCAACCACCTTGAAGGCTCGTTTATCACAAACGAGATTTGACACTTTTAAAAGTCAACTCCGCCATGTAAGACCTGGCAGAGTGGTAACAGTTGTCTCTGTCATGAAGCTGTTGGGAATGATGTCATCAGCTCACACAGTGGTTCCGCTGGGTTTGTTACACATGAGACGCCTCCACAGGTGGTTTGCGCATCTGCATGTGGATCCAGTAAAACAAAAGAGATGGATGATCACTGCCCCTCCCTCCATGAGATCAGACCTCTGACACTGGGAAACACCCTGGTTCTGTCAGAGGGAGTTCCCGTCAGCAGACCCACGTCACACGTGTCAGTCTTCACGGACGTGTCGCTGTCAGGCTGGGGGGGGACATGCCTATCTCAAGCAGTAGGGACGCTGTGGCCCCACCACACATCAGCCCACATCAATGTTTTGGAGTGTCGCACAGCGCTGAATGTGATTCAACACTTTGCTCCCGCGCTACAGAATCAACATGTGTTGATTCACACAGACAACATGGTGACTGCTGCGTACATAAACCGTCAGGGGGGTGTGCATTCAGCCCAGATGTTACACATGGCGCGAAAGCTACTGTGTTGGGCTCACCAAAACCTGCTCTCCATCAGAGCAGTTTACATACCCGGTGTTCTGAACAGAGGGGCAGATGCGATGTCCAGGGGCGGTCCACGTCACGCGGACTGGACACTCCATCCAGACCTGATGGTTCAGACGTGGCAGAAGTTTGGCAAGCAGCTGTGGACCTATTTGCGACACGAGAGAACGCTCAGTGTCAACTATGGTCTTCCCTGAGCCCGCGAGACGATCCACCTCTGGGGGTGGATGTATTTGTTCACAGCCCACGGCCCAAAACGCTTCTGTATGCGTTTCCCCCACCTCCTCTGATTTTACGGTTCCTGAACCGAGTTCAGGAGGAGGGATTGACAGCTCTCCTGGTGGCTCACGAGCGCGTGAACGCACCATGGTTCCCAGTCCTGCAACGTCTGTTGTCGGGTCGCCCGTGGAAACTGCCATGAAGGGAGGATGCTCTCCTCCAGACAGGAGGAGCGATCAGGAGTTACCCAGAAATAGACCAGCACCTGTGGGTCCGGCCACTGAGCAGTCCCGCTTAGAGAGGATGGGTCTCCCACAGGAGGTAGTGCGCACAATCCAGGATTCACGTGCTACATTTACCACAGCTCTGTACATATCAAAGTGGACGGCTTTTCAGCGCTGGTGTACAGAGAAAGGTGTAGAGGCCACCTCATGCCCATTAGGCGGCGTGTTGTCTTTTCTACAACAGCTGATGGATAGGAAGTTGGCATTCAGCACGATTAAAACGTACGCTGCAGCCATCTCTTCCTGCCACGAAGGGTTCGGAGACAGAACAGCTTTTAATCACCCGCTGATGGAGCGGTTTCTAAAAGGTGTACAGAGACGCAGGCCTGCTTCACGCCCACTTGCTCCACAGTGGGATTTAACGCTGGTCCTGCGAGCCCTGATCAAAGCTCCATTTGAGCCTCTGGATCAGTTTTCACTTAAATTCTTGTCTCCTAAAACAGCCCTGCTGCTGGCTTTAACGTCCGCTAAGTGGGTGAGTGATTTATCTGCCCTCTCTGTCGCTCCGTCATGTCTCAGAATTCAGGCTGATGGTAGTTCAGCTGATTTAAGACCAAACCCAGCTTTTATGTCTAAAAACATCACGAGCTCTTTTAAATCAAGAGCGATATCGTTGGAGGTTTTTTTTCCCTCCCCCCCACAGATCAGAAGAAGAAGCATCTTTTCATCTTCTCTGTCCGGTGCGGACGTTGACGTGTTACATAGCGCGCACAGCTATAATGCGTCAAACTCAACGCCTGTTTGTGCATTATAGATGTAGTGAACTAGGCCTGATGCCAAGTTCTTCTAAAATATGAAAAGTCATTTTCAACTGACTCAACAGATTGTGGGTTGACCTCACTCCACGCAGTGAGAATCCCAACCCCACCCAACGCACCGCCAACATTTGTCAGACAATACAAGATCCCTCTGGCAGCACACAAGCCTGTCCAGGAGATCATTGATGACCTATTGGTCAAAGGTATAATCAGACAATGTAATAGCACCTACTCTGCGCCTTTATGGCCAGTTTTAAAACCAAATGGTAAGTGGAGACTTACCATAGATTACAGAAAGCTAAATAAACAAGTACCCTTATCCAGGTGGCCAATGAC
>NC_056507.1:39817450-39824545 GCF_014905685.2 Nematolebias whitei
GGGGGGGCATGAACCAACTGGTTCATGGTTGAACAGTATAAACAGATTAATGTCCATGAATTGATTATTGATCAAATGAACTGATTGGTAACAATAGTCATGAACTGATTAGTGACAATAAAACCAAAATCACAGACACGACTTGTGACTGATAACAACATCTCACACTGTAATGCATGCAGACAGAAGTGAGCTTAAACAGAGTTCCATGAGAACAACAATATTCATTCTGTTAGAGCACTAAGGACAGAATGTGTCATGGAATGAGCCGTCACATCACGTAGGTAAAAGCGAATAAATGAGCAGGGTGTTGACCATGCAGCCGCATTTCAAACGTCCTGCATTGACATACCATAATGCAGAGCAGTCGAAGATGCGATACCCCTGGTGGAGTGTGCTTTGAGGTTGACAGGAGGCCCTAAATCTGATGCTCTGTAGGCTTCAGAAAAGGCCTCACACAGCCAGTGTGACAAGCGCTGGATGGATAACGGGCGACCTGCAGATGCATCTCTATAATGCACAAACAATTGTTGAGTTTGAAACGCATTGCAGCTGTGCGCGCTATGTAACACGTCAACGCCCGCACCGGACAGAGAAGATGAAGAGATGCTTCTTCTTCTGATCTGTGAGGGGGGGGGGACCCCTCCAACGATATCGCTCTTGATTTAAAGAGCTTGTGATGATTTTAGGCATAAAAGCTGGATTGGTCTTAAATCAGCTTAACTACCGTCAGCCTGGATTCTGAGATATGACGGAGCGACAAAGAAGGCAGATAAAAACACTCACTCTCTTAGCGGGTGTTAAAACCAGCAGCAGTGCTGTTTAAAGAGACAAGAATTTAAGTGGAACCTGATCCAAAGGCTCAAATGAAGCTTTGATCATGACCTGCAGGACCAGTATTAAATCCCACTGGAAACAATTGGGTGTGGGACAGACCTGCGTCTCTGTACACCTTTAGAAAACGTTTCATCAGAGGATGATAAAACCTGTTCTGTCTCAGAAACCTTCATGTCAGGAAGAGATGGCTGCAGCGTATGTTTTAAACGTGCTGGATGCAGATATCTATCCATCAGCTGCTGCAGAAAGAACAGCATGCCACCTAAAGAACATGAGGAGGCCTCTACATCCTTCTCTGTACGTCAGCACTGAAAAGCTGTCCACTTTGATGTGTACATCGCTGTGGTAGATGCAACACGTGAAGCCTGAATTGTGCGCATTACATCCTGTGGGCAACCCGTCCTCTGTAAGAGGATTTGTTCAACGGCCAGACCACAGGTGCTGGCCTATTTCTGGGTAACTCCTGATCGCTCCTCCTGCTTGAAGGAGAGCATCCTCCCTCCATGGCAGTTCCCACGGGCACTCCGACAGCAGACGTTTCAGGACTGGAACTATGGTGCACCCACGCGCACGGGGCCACCAGGAGAACTATCAATCCCTCCTCCTGAGCTCGGTTCAAGAACCGTAAGATAGGAGGGGGTGGAGAGAAACGCATACAGAAGCGTTTTGGGCCATGGACTGTGAACAAACGCATCCACCCCCAGAGGTGGTTCGTCTCATGGGCTCAGAGAAGCGCGTAATTGACACTGAGCGTTTCCCGTGTCACAACAGGCCCACAGCCGCTATATCAATCTGAGACAAATTGCTCCATCAGAGGATGATAGAAGTTGTTCTGTCTACGACAACTTTGAGACAGGAAGAAAACACGGTGGCAGCATACAATAGTCGTGCTGGACACCAGATTTTTGTCCCTTGCCTGCTGCAGGAGGACAGCATGTCGTCCAATGGACATGAGGTGGCCTCTACGCCTTTCTATACAGCAGCGTTGATCAAACAGACCACTTGGTGTGAACAGCGCTGTGGTGGGTGCAGCACGTGACTCCTGAGTCGTACGCACTACATCTTGAGAGATCCATCCTCCCAAAAGAACCGCACAACGTCCAAAAAACATAGGTGCTGGCCTATTCTGATTAATTCCTGATCGTTTCTCACCGCCTGGGGGGAAGCGTCCTCCCTCCAACGGCAGGTTCACGAGTGCCCTGATAACAAAAAGTCGTAAGGCCTGGGAACCATGATGCGTTCATGCACTTGGAACAGAGGGGCTGCCAGTCCTTCCTCCTGAACTTGGTTCGGAAAACCCGTGATACCGGGGGAAGAGAGAAGGTGAAAGGCATTACGACCACAGGCTGTGAGTAGGCATGTCCACCCAGCGGTGGATCGTCCTATGGTTCTGCGATAATATAATTGACATTGAGCGTTCTCTCGTGTTGCCACACATCAGCAGACGTTGGCAGGATTCTACCGTGTCTGAGCCTTAGCTCTGGGTGGGATACATGCGATGTACCCACTCCAAATGGAGAGCGGATTGGATGTGCCCACACAGTATCTGTCTCACAATGTGGCACATGGGTTGAAAAAATGCATACATTTCCTGTTAGTATGTATGCGACAGACGCTTGTTGTCTGAGAATCAAAACCCCTGATGATTCTGCAGCTCAAGGTCAGTGTTGAGTCACATTCAAGGATCCCGTGCGACACTCCAAAAAACATTTAAAACAGCTGCTGTGTGGAGCACAGCGCCCCCACAGCTTGTTAAATGTGTGTGACGTAGGTCTGCTGACAGAAAACAGCTGATATCACTCAACCATTCACGTGAATTGCACTGCTGCCACCTGTCTGAACAAGCTGCTCAGCAGCCACAGGTGTCCAGATAATGCATAATTAAAATGGAGTGTTGTTCTCACAGCTCAGAAAATTAACAATCTCAAATAAATCTCATCTTTCCAGTTCGTTTGGATCAGGAAGTGATAAGAGAGAACTGGTGTTTCCTCTCCATCTGAGGCTCTAGAAATTACATTTAAAACAGAATTTCCAGAGCTTCTGCTAGAGGGGACGAGATCTGTTCATAAATGACAGAAAAAACGTCACAGGGTTCCCCCACACCGGGGTTTTAGCTGAACTGCAGCGTGAGTCCCGGATGAAAACGGTTCGCCCATCCCTCTGGGAAACGCGCGTTCATTGCCACCCGTTTATAAGTTATAAAACGAGCACGCATTATGCTGTGAAACTCGCATACATGCTGATGTGAACTGGAGCGCGCTGAGTGAGAGCGCAAGACGTTGTGTATTGCTGCGGGAAAAAAACAGCTTTGTTTATGCTGTGTGCAGCTGCACCGTGTAACACTCGGGAGCAGGTTCACATATGAGCTGACACGCCCTGAAGGGTTGTGTGTGTGCGTCCTCATGCGACGCTTACACCAGGATTGCTGCGGGGCGCGCGTTGGCACTGGGTTACCACTGGCTCGGTCTGCAGAACACGCTCATTCTTGGCTGCAAGTCATGTGAACTACTTCAGAAAACCTTCTTCGAGGATAAAAGGGGGCAGAGCCGCTGTGAAACTGCTAACGCCGCGGGAGCGCGCGTTTGACATCACTGCAATGACAAAACTTGTGTCGTTTCTGCCGATAAGCGAAATACGTTGCTGAGCTCGTACCGTGATCTCACGTGAACGTTGACGTGAACGGTGGTTGTTGAGAGCTGCGTGCGCGCCTTCCTGCCGCGGGGGCGCGCATCGGCATCGCTGACAGTGAATGAAAAACAACCTTAAAAGGCTCATTCGTGATGAGTGTGGGTGATGGGGCCGCTTGTCAGATAACCATGCTGACAGTCTGGCTAAAGGACACTTCATCATAAAATGATGTTATTCGCAGTGTCATCAACACACCTCCAGCCAAAAACGACACCTGTTTACCTTCGTTGAGCTCTGTTTGTTGTCCTGGAGGGCCCCCTGTTGGCGAAGTCCGGGAAAAAAAAAAAGAACTTCCGGATGCCGGGGACGTCTGACGGGAGGGGCTGGCGTAGCAGAGCTGGTGGGGCGTAGAGCAGCCGTGGAGCATCTTGAAATGATCTCTCGCTGATGAAAGGAGGATCACCAGCAAAACTCCTGCGTCTCTCCTGAGAGGAAGGTGGAGTGGCGAGCCAGGAAGAACCTCTGGACCTCGTTCTCCGGCTGCGCTGTGGGACGGCAGACCGCGAAGAGGCGCACCGGTTGGTGATGACATCAGCTGCCCTGTAGGCTGAGCGTACTGCAGGGGCCGGCAGCGTCGTTAGCAAGCAGCTGCTACGAGAGAGGGCCACCGTCTCTTCTCGTCTCTGAACGTGTACGCCAACAGCGTAACGTGTTGTTCGCTGCGGCCGTGGAACACATGCTGATGAGCTCAGTTGGAGAGCGATGTCACCGTCTCGGTTATGCTAACGGGAGGCACGGGACGCTGGTCCACCTCGAACATCTTACTCCCATGGAGCCTCCATCAGGCTCGGCTCCAGAGGGCACGGAGGGACTTTCCGCTCAGTGAACCCTGCTCTGGAGATGGGTGCGGACTGTGGAGACCGGCTCCCCCAATCTACCAGGAAAAAACCCGTCTGTGGCCTCGCCGTAGGACGTCCTGTTGGGAACACGAGGCCATATGGATCAAGACGGTGAGCCGGAATGGAGTCAGTAAACAACCTTCCCGCCGGATCATCCGAACTGGCGGGAAAAGGCGTAGGACGTAAAAAGGGGTCCTTTCATGTCAGCCTCCTCCTGGGTTACGCCGGGCAAACCCTGGGGGGCGCCGTCGGCCGGGAGCGGTGTGATCGCCGATGCGAAAAAAACGAGGTGGGATGGGGTGAGCATTCACTCAGCCCCCCTCCACCGACACTACGCTCCCCAGGAGGGAATGAGCAGCGGGGCTGCAGCTGAGCACGCCTTGCCCCGGAGGAACCATCCGGTTCGCCCCGAGGGTCGGCGATAAGAGGAAAAAATACAAGATGGCGTTGTCCAGCGTGTAGTGACCTGTCACTGGGAAATGTTCCCCGGCGCTTACCTTGGAATAAGACTGCTGTCATCTTCTCCTCGGGGAGGAGAACTCACCGGACGACCGGAGGTCGACTGCCGGGCCAAGCATCCTTCACAAAGGTTGGTCATTTACACAATTTATCCTCTTTGTTCTTCTGACAGTGCTATTTTTAGCTCGCTGAAGAAAAAATGGGAGCCGATTTCCCACTCTTAACGTTATTTATACGGACCGGGTGGGGCCCACACAGCAGGTGGGCGTGGACTAATTTTTTCAGTGCTTATGCTCTGCATAACGGGATAAACCCACTAAAGCGAAGGCCTTAAAGGGCGAAGCTTATACGACATAGAACATCCCTTCTGACATAGTGGAAAGCTTGAAATAATCCTTTCTGACATATTGGCAAGTTTGAAATTTTCCGATCTGACATAGTGGCATGCTTGAAAGCATCCCATCAGACACATTGGCACACTATTAAACACCCCAAAAAGACACATTGCCAAGCTTGAAAACATCGCTTAAGACACATTGGCAAGCTAGAAAACATCACTTCAGACATAATGACAAGCTAGAAAACATCCCTTCAGAAATATTTGCAACCATGAAAACTAGGCATTAGACAATTTGCAAGTTTGAAAAAAATACTTGGGACATAGTGGCAAGCTTAAGAACATCACTTCGGAAACATTGGTATGCTTGAAAACATATTTTCAGACACATAGGTAAGCTAGAAAACAGCACTTCAGACTTATTGGCAAGCTTGAAAACATCCCTTCAGACATATTGGCAAGCTTGATAACCAGGTTTTAGACACATTTGCAAGCTTGAAAACAACACTTGGGACATACTGGCAAGCTTAAAAACATCACTTCAGACAAGGTGGCAAGCTCGAAAACATCCTTTTGGACATAGTGGCAAGCTTGAAATCCTCGTTTCTGACGTATTGGCAAGTTTGAAAACATCCTATCCGACATAGTGGCAAGCTTGAAAATATCATTTCAGAAATAGTGGCAAGCTTGAAATTATCACTTAGGACATAGTTGCAAGCTAGAATACATCCCTTCTGAAATATTGGCAAGCTTGAAAACATCCCAACAGACACATTGGCAAGCTTGTAAACACCCCATCAATACATATTGCCAAGATTGAAAACATTGCTTAAGACACATTGGTAAGAATCACTTTAGACACATTGATAAGCTTGAAAACATCATTTCACACATATAGGCAAGCTTGAAAACATCCCTTCAGACATATTGGCAAGCTTGAAAACCAGGCTTCAGACACATTTGCAAGCTTGAAAATATCAATTTGGACATAGTGGTGAGCTCAAAAACATCACTTTAGACCCATTGGCAAGCATCCCATCAGACAAATTGGTAAGCTAGAAAAAAATCGCTTAAGGACATTTTGCCAAGCTTGAAAACATCGCTTAAGACACATTGGCAAGCTAGAAAACATGACTTCAGACATAGTGGCAAGCTTGAAAACATCCCTTCAGACATATTGACAAGCTTGAAAACCAAGCTTTAGACACATTTGCAAGTTTGAAAACATCAGTTTTGACATAGTGGCAAGTTTGAAAACAACTTTTCAGACACATTGGTAAGCATCCCTTCAGACACATTTGCAAGCTTGAAAACAACACTTGGGACATAGTGGCAAACTTGAAAATATCACTTCAGACATTGTGGCAAGCTTGAAAAGATCCCTTAGAGTCACATTGGCAAGATTGAAAACATCACTTCAGACATTGTGGCAAGCATGAAAACATCTCTGCAGACATATTGGCAAGCTTTAAAACCAGTCTTGAGAGACATTTGCAAGTTTGAAAACTTCCCTATGGACATAGTAGCAAGCTTGAATAAATCACTTAAAACAATGTGACAAGCTTGAAAACATCCTTTTGGACATAGTTGCAAGCTTGAAAACATCACTTAAGACACCATGGCAAGCTTGAAAACTAGGCTTCAGACACATTTGCAAGCTTGAAAACATCAATTTGGACACATTGGCAAGGTTGAAAACAACCCTTCAGACACATTTGCAAGCTTGAAAACAACACTTGGGACATAGTGGCAAGCTTAAAAAAATCACTTCAGACACATTGGCAAGCATCCCTTCAGACACAAGGCTAAGCTTGAAAACATCCTTTCAGACACATTGGAAAGCTAGAAAACATTACTTCAGACATAATGGCAAGCTTGAAAACATCCTTTCAGACATATTGGCAACCATGAAAACTAGGCTTCAGAAACATTTGC
>NC_056507.1:39824555-39838284 GCF_014905685.2 Nematolebias whitei
AGGCTTCAGAAACATTTGCAAACTTGAAAACAACACTTGGGACATAGTGGCAAGCTTAAGAATATCACTTCAGACACATTGGTATGCTTGAAACCATAATTTCAGACACATAGGCAAGCTTGAAAATATCCCTTCAGACAGTTTGGCAAGCTTGAAAACCAGGCTTTAGACACATTTGCAAGCTGGAAAACATCAATTTGGACATAGTGGCAAGTTTGAAAACAACCCTTCAGACACATTTGCAAGCATCCCTTCAGACACATTTGCAAGCTTGAAAACAACAATTGGGACATACTGGCAAGCTTAAAAACATCACTTCTGACATGGTGGCAAGCTCGAAAACATCCTTTTGGACATAGTGACAAGCTTGAAAAGATCACTTCAGCCATAGTGGCAAACTTGAAAACATCACTTCGTACATAGTGTCAAGCCTGAAAACATCCCTTCTGACACATTGACAAGCTTTAAAAAGATCCCATAGACTCACTTTGGCAAGCTTGAAAACATTACTGGCAAGCTTGAAAACCAGGCTTGAGAGACATTTGCAAGTTTGAAAACATCCCTTTGGACATAGTGGCAAGCTTTACAAAATCACTTAAAACAATGTGACAAGCTTGAAAACATCCTTTTGGACATACTTGCAAGCTTGAAAACATCACTTCAGACATATTGGTAAGCTTGAAACCACCCCATTAGACATATTGGAAAGCTTGTAAACACCCCATCAATACATATTGCCAAGATTGAAAACATTGCTTAAGACACATTGATAAGAATCAATTTAGACACATTGATAAGCTTGAAAACATCATTTTAGACATATAGGCAAGCTAGAAAACATCACTTCAGACATATTGGCAAGCTTGAAAACATCCCTTCAGACACATTGGTAAGCATCCCTTCAGACACATTTGCAAGCTTGAAAACAAATCTTGGGACATAGTGCCAAGCTTAAAAACATCATTTCAGACATGATGGCAAGCTCGAAAACATCCCTTTGGATATAGTTGCAAGCTAGAATACATCCCTTCTGACATATTGGCAAGCTTGAAAACATCCCAACAGACACATTGGCAAGCTTGTAAACACCCCATCAATACATATTGCCAAGATTGAAAACATTGCTTAAGACACAATGGTAAGAATCAATTTAGACACATTGATAAGCTTGAAAACATCATTTTAGACATATAGGCAAGCTAGAAAACATCACTTCAAACATGTTGACAAGCTTGAAAACCAGGCTTCAGACACAGTTGCAAGCTTGAAAATATCAATTTGGACACAGTGGTAAGCTCAAAAACATCCCTTTAGACCCATTGGCAAGCATCCCATCAGACAAATTGGTAAGCTTGAAAAAATCGCTTAAGACACATTGGCAAGCTAGAAAACATCCCTTCAGACATATTTGCAACCATGAAAACTAGGCTTCAGACACATTTGCAAGTTTGAAAACAACACTTGGGACATAGTGGCAAGCTTAAGAACATCACTTCATACACATTGGTATGCTTGAAAACATAATTTCATATACATAGGCAAGCTAGAAAATATCACTTCAGACATATTGGCAAGCTTGAAAACATCCCTTCAGACATATTGGCAAGCTTAACAACCAGGCTTCAGACACATTTGCAAGCTTGAAAACATCAATTTGGACATAGTGGCAAGCTATAAAACATCCCTTCTGACATAGTGGAAAGCTTGAAATCATCCTTTATGACGTATTGGCAAGTTTCAAAACATCCTATACATCCATAGTGGTAAGCTTGAAAATACCATTTCAGAAACATTGACAAGCTTGAAATTATCCCTTTGGACATAGTCCCAAGCTTGAAAACATCCCTTTGGACATATTGGCAAGCCTAAAACCATCCCATCTGACACATTGGCAAGATTGTAAATACCCCATAAAGACACATAGGCAAGTTAGAAAACATCACTTAAGACGCCATGGACAGCTTGAAAACTAGACTTCAGACACATTTGCAAGCTTGAAAACATCAATTTGGACACATTTGCATGTTGAAAACAACCCTTCAGACACATTTGCAAGCTTGAAAACAACACTTGGGACATAGTGGCAAGCTTAAAAAAAATCACTTCAGACACATTGGCAAGCATCCCTTCAGACACATTGCGAAGCTTGAAAACATCCTTTCAGACACATTGGCAAGCTAGAAAGCATTACTTCAGACATAATGGCAAGCTTGAAAACATCCTTTCAGGCATATTGGCAACCATGAAAACTAGGCTTCAGAAACATTTGCAAACTTGAAAACAACACTTGGGACATAGTGGCAAGCTTGAAAATATCCCTTCAGACATATTGGCAAGCTTGAACACCAGGCTTTAGACACATTTGCAAGCTTGAAAACATGAATTTGGACATAGTGGCAAGTTTGAAAACAACCCTTCAGACACATTGGCAAGCATCCCTTCAGACACATTTGCCAGCTTGAAAACAACACTTGGGACATAGTGGCAAGCTTGAAAACATCCCTTTGGACATAGTTGCAAGCTAGAAAACATCCATTCTGACATATTGGCAAGCTTGAAACCATCCCATCAGACACATTGGAAAGTTTGTAAACACCGCATAAAGACGTATTGCAAAGCTTGAAAACATCGCTTAAGACACATTGGCAAGGTAGAAAACATGACTTCAGACATAGTGGCAAGCTTGAAATCATCCCTTCAGACATATTGGCAAGCTTGAAAACCAAGCTTTAGATACATTTGCAAGCTTGAAAACATCAATTTGGACATAGTGGCAAGTTTTTAAAACAACCTTTCAGACACATTGGTAAGCATCCCTTCAGACACATTTGCAAGCTTGAAAACAACACTTGGGACATAGTGCCAAGCTTAAAAACATCATTTCAGACATGGTGGCAAGCTCGAAAACATCCCTTTGGACGTAGTTGCAAGCTAGAAAACATCCCTTCTGACATATTGGCAAGCTTGAAAACATCCCAAAAGACACATCGGCAAGCTTGTAAACACCCCATCAATACATATTGCCAAGATTGAAAACATTGCTTAAGACACATTGGTAAGAATCAATTTAGACACATTGATAAGCTTGAAAACATCATTTTAGACATATAGGCAAGCTAGAAAACATCACTTCAGACATATTGGCAAGCTTGAAAACCAGGCTTCAGACACAGTTGCAAGCTTGAAAATATCAATTTGGACACAGTGGTAAGCTCAAAAACATCACTTTAGACCCATTGGCAAGCATCCCATCAGACAAATTGGTAAGCTTGAAAAAATCGCTTAAGACACATTGGCAAGCTAGAAAACATCCCTTCTGACATAGTGAAAAGCTTGAAATAATACTTACTGACATATTGGCAAATTCTAAATCTTCCCATCTGACATAGTGGCAAGCTTGAAACCAGCCCATCAGACACATTGGCACACTATTAAACACTTCAAAAAGACACATTGCCAAACTTGAAAACATCGCTTAAGACATAATGGCAAGCTTGAAAACATCCCTTCAGACATATTTATGTAGTGAACTTGACCTGATGTCAAAACTTGACCTTAGGATCATATGGTCAGAAACTGTCATTTCATTGATTTGCATCCAGAGATACATGTTGACCCATCCTGAGACTTTCTTTCTTGAATTAATCAAGTGGAAAAAGACAATTCTCTATGATCATTACTATTTTACAAATGTTTTGATAATCAAATTGTGTTAGTTCAAACAATGTTTACATGTTGAAGTGAACTACTCATTTTTATTTACTTAAAACGGTAATAATGATTTTTAATCCTCATTCAAAGAAGAAATCAGGTTAATATGCATTTCTTGATTTTCTGTCTTCAATGAGCGAAGTTGTAAGTGTGTCAAAGTTCAAGTTTCGGTCAACTGAAAGTTTACTGAAAAAAATGTCATGTTTAACTTTTACAGCGAGATACTAGGAGAGGTGGCTCCACGAAGTCTGAATTCTCCATAACAATCTTTCTGTCTGTTCTTAAACAATCTTAATCTTTTCCATTGACTTTTCATAACACCTTACATCACAAAACACACCTCTGCTTTGGTCCATCGACCAATCAAAAAGCTCTCAAATGAACCGGAAGTAGAGCCCATTTAAATGTTGGCACTTCCTAGTTCAAATGAGAGAGTTTGGGAGTTCCAGAATGCAGAACGCTGGAATTCAGGATGCTGCTGAATTAGAATCAAGCTGAACCAGAGACGATTTGGGAATTGTAACTTCTGTTTGGATAACCTCACGACTCCAGGGGTTTTTAGCTGTTCTCACGGAGACGCTGAAAGAGTTGAAAGAAGAGTTCTACACCGACGCTGAAGCTATCGTCTGCAAGGTAAAAGTTCTATCTCGACCAAGCGTACCGTTGGCCCAAGCTGATTTCAATGGAGCGTGCTGTTCTGGTTAAAACAGACAAATTCCCTCACACATCTCTCTGTAGATAAACCTCATCTTTCCATCTTTAAACTCTCCTATCTGCTAGCAAATTAATCCAGATGTTTTCAGAAATGTCTGTGGTGAAGCAACGGAAAATCATGGCCGTATGGTTTTCCTGGTTGTAAAGCTGATTAATTATGTCGTTATTTTTCAATTCTTGCCAATTAATGTAAATGTGTGATGTGTTAAACTTGATTCTGTTAATAAATGACCCACTCGTTTGGTGAGTCAAAGATAATTAACTTCTCACGTCCACATTTTATTAAATTCACTGCACGTATGTTACACAGTCCAGAAAAATGAAAGAACCCGTTTTAACAGTATGAATATATCTCAGGATATGTCATACTACATTTACAACCATGAAAACTAGGCTTCAGACACATTTGCAAGTTTGAAAACAACACTTGGGACATAGTGGCAAGCTTAAGAAAATCACTTCATACACATTGGTATGCTTGAAAACAACATTTCATACACATAGGCAAGTTAGAAAAGATCACTTCAGACATATTGGCAAGCTTGACAACCAGGCTTCAGATACATTTGCAAGCTTGAAAACAACACTTGGGACATAGTGGCAAGCTTATTAAAAAATCACTTCAGACAGATTGGCAAGCATTACTTCAGACATAATGGCAAGCTTGAAAACATACTTTCAGACATATTGGCAAACATGAAAACTAGGCTTCAGAAACATTTGCAAACTTGAAAACAACACTTGGGACATAGTGGCAAGCTTAATAATATCACTTCAGACACATTGGTATGCTTAAAAACAAAATTTCAGACACATAGGCAAGCTCGAAAACATCCTTTTGGACATAGTGGCAAGCTAGAAAACATCCCTTCTGACACATTGGAAAGCTTGTAAACACTGCATGAAGACATATTGCTAAGCTTGAGAACATCGCTTAAGACACATTGGCAAGCTAGAAAACATGACTTCAGAAATAGTGGCATGCTTGAAAACATCCCTTCAGACATATTGGCAAGCTTGAAAACCAATCTTTAGACACATTTGCAAGCTTGAAAACATCAATTTTGACATAGTGGCAAGTTTGAAAACAGCCTTTCAGACACATTGGTAAGCATCCCTTCAGACACATTTGCAAGCTTCTAAACAACACTTGGGACATAGTGGCAAACTTGAAAACATCATTTCAGACATTGTGGCAAGCTTGAAAACAATGCTTCAGACACATTGACAAGCTTGAAAAGATCCCATAGAGTCACATTGGCAAGCTTGAAAACATCACTTCAGACATTGTGGCAAGCTTGAAAACATCTCTGCAGACATATTGGCAAGCTTTAAAACCAGGCTTGATAGACATTTGCAAGTTTGAAAACATCCCTTTGGACATAGTGGCAAGCTTGAAAAAATCACTTAAAACAATGTGCCAAGCTTGAAAACATCCTTTTGGACATAGTTGCAAGCTTGAAAACATCACTTCAGACATAGTGGCAAGCTTGAAAACATCCCTTTGGAAAAAGTTGCAAGCTAGAAAACATCCCTTCTGACATATTGGCAAGCTTAAAACCATCCCATCAGACACATTGGAAAGCTTGTAAACACCGCATAAAGACATTTTGCCAAGCTTGAAAACATCGCTTAAGACACATTGGCAAGCTAGAAAACATGACTTCAGACATAGTGGCAAGCTTGAAAACATCCCTTCAGACATATTGGCAAGCTTGAAAACCAAGCTTTGGACACATTTGCAAGCTTGAAAACATCTATTTGGACATAGTGGCAAGTTTGAAAACAACCTTTCAGACACATTGGTAAGCATCCCTTCAGACACATTTGAAATCTTGAAAACAACATTTCAGACATGGTGGCAATCTCGAAAACATCCCTTTGGACATAGTTACAAGCTAGAATACATCCCTTCTGACATATTGGCAAGCTTGAAAACATCCCAACAGACACATTGGCAAGCTTGTAAACACCCCATTAATACATATTGCCAAGATTGAAAACATTGCTTAAGACACATTGGTGTAGATGAACAGATGCGGCGAAATATTCATCAATTAAAACGGATTCCTCATTTTTCTGGACTGAATAAAACGTGCATTGAATTTAATGAAATGCAAACGTGAGACGTCATTTATCTTTGACCCATCAAAATGAATGCGGTCATTTATTTACAGAATCAAAGTTTAACATCAAACATTTACATTAATTTGGCAAAATATGAAAATAACAACATAATCAATCAATCGGGAAAACCATACGGCCATGATTTTCCGTTGCTTCACCACAGACATTTATGAAAACTGTACAATTATGATCAATTATCCACACGGCGGTGGATGAGCACTTTACACAGACATTTCTAAAATATCTGGAAGGATTTCTACTTGATAGAAGAATTTAAAGATGGAAATGAAGTTTAAAAGGGAGTAAAAGATGGTATGTGAGGGGAAGTGTTCACCAGAACCGACACTCTCCATCAGAACCCAGCTTCCCTCGGTACGCTTTGGTAGGAAACTTGACTCATTACCTTTCTGAAGATTAATCAGCAGATATGGAGGTCCAGTTAACGCTACCTGTCCAGCGTCTCCATAGGATGGCTGTGACTCGTCCGAAGTAGTGACGAGATTCCGTCCGACACCAGCTCACATCAGCAATAGACTTCACATGAGTGGGGTACTTCAGAAGTTCCACTCAGAGGTGGAGGATATTATAATCCAACTCGGAGGAGCCTTATCATGCTGGACTTCTGTTCTCCCAAACAACTTCTCAGCGCAGAACCGAACTCCTCAGAAGCTTCACCGAACTGAACTTCTCCGCGCAGAACTGAACTTAGAGAACTAGGAAGTACCGGCATTTTAAAGAGCTCTATTTCCGGTATATTTGAGCGTCCCTTATTGGGTAATATCAACCAGACAGGGGTGTGTTTTGTGACGTAAGAGGTTACTAGGAGTCAGAAAAAAGCAAGAATTGTTATGGAACAGGTTAGACTGTTCTCAGAGACAGAGAGAGTTTTGTTTTGGCGAGTTTTAGAAACAGGTGCCAGCTCTACGTCTGAGAGGATGTAAACAAGACAGTTGTTCCAACACATGTCTGCTTCGACTCCTGACCTTGGAAAACGCACACTTGCTCATTCAAAGACAGAAATCAGAAAATGCATAAAAATCTGTAACAGACCTTAACATGAATTTTAACTCTGCATAAGCATTAAAAATCATTATTACTGTTTTACAGTTAATAAAATTGATTAGTTCATTGCAACATCTAAAATGGTTTGAACTAAGACACTTTGATTATCAACATTTGTAAAATAGTAATGATAATAAAAAGAGAGTGTTCTTCCACTTTTCAAGAAAGAGAGTCTCAGGATGGGTGAACCTGTATTTCTGGATTCAAATCAATGAAATGACAGTTCCTGTCCCACAAGGTTCTTAAGGTCAAGGGTTTTGACCTTAGGCTTAGTTTTGACATCAGGTTAAGTTCACTACAGTACCCCCTTTGGAAATCATCACCTGTCCATGGGGATGAATTCCAAACATGAACTTACGCCTTCGAATGTCCTTGAAGCTTGATGTAATCCAGCAAGGAAGACCAAAGTCAAAAGTAATCCAGCAAGGAAAACAAGAGTCAAAAGTAATCCAGCAAGGAAAACAAAATCAAGGTAATTCCACAATGTACTTGGTAATTCCATTGTGTTGATGATAATTCCATAATGTTGTTGGTAATTCCATTGTAGCAATGCTTTAACCCCTCGGAAACAGAGTCTGTAATCCACTGGAAAAAGTCATATAATCCACAACGGTAAATCCACAACGATTGGAAGTGTTGATTAATCAGCATACAGAGGGGTACCCTTGGATTGAACTGAAGATGCGGCCACTGGATGAAGAGTGAAGACCAACGTCAGGATTGCAGGTCGCCTCCAGCGAAGGTCGTCTCTGGGCGACGTCCAGTCGGTGCCGTTCTGGTCCAATGTGACATGCAATTATGTGGTTTAAGGTGGGCTTATGAAGGGGATTTTACATAAGGCCTTAAACTATATGCACCTGGTGTGTAAGCTATTATGGTTGGGAACAGCTACAACTACCAGTTAAGGGTTGGAGCATGCTGAAAAAGGGGTAACTACAGGGGTTTATACCTATAGAAAAGGGTTCCAAACAATTTTTCCATTTCTAACTTGGTTTAAGTTAGCTTTACATGGCAAAATATAGTTTGGTTCAAATGTCTGTTGTTGTCATGAACCAGAGGCCGGATCGCAAACAACAACAACAACCACTGAGAGGGTTAAAAGATTTATTGTGAAATAAAGTAAAACTCTGGAGTAGGTCCGGTTCTGGGCTGGTTCCGATCTTCTGATTGGTAGTTCGTGATTGGGTAGTGTTGTAGTGGCGGGCTGCCAGTAGAAGTAGAACTGATGTTAAGGTCCACTGGAACGGAGTCCAACAGGCTTGCAACTAAAAGAAAAAGGTTAGTAGATGCAGGGGGAAAGAGACTAATTGGGGAAATGAATCTGTGGGAATCAGATTCAGGGATAAGGATAAGTCCGTGATACAGAATGAGCTTGACCTTTAATCCGTGATCCAAAAAAACAGTCAGAAGGGAAAGGCAGAGTTCATACCGTGAAGTCAGTTGTTCAGCAGAAGTATCCAGTACGTGATCCAAAAAGAGAGTCAAAAAACAAGAGCATGAGTCGGTACCTGATCAGATGAGCAAAAGCAGACGAGGGCTGAGGCAAAAGCGTGGTCGTGGTCAAGGCAAGGGTCATGAACGTGATGAGTCAATCAATGGAATGCTGGAAAGTCTACTGCTGATGAGACAGGATAGAGAATCTGGCCCAGACTGAGAGGAATGAGTGAACTTAAGTACTGACTGGACCAGGTGGTGGAGCTGTGGGATAATGAGCGGTGACAGGTGACATGAGTTGAGTGATTACTGAGTGTGCAGCATGACAGAGGAGCTGACAGAGAGCAGAGCTATGACAGAACCCCCCCCCCTCAAGGTCCGGCTCCTGAAGGACCACCAGGCTGGAGAGGGTTCAGTCGATGAAAGTCTCTAATGAGGGTTTTGTCCAGAATATTGCATGAGGGCACCCAGGAACGTTCCTCCAGGCCGTACCCCTGCCAGTCTACCAGATACTGGAGTCCTCTCCCCCACCTTCTGGATCGAAGAAGGCGTCGGACCGTGTAGGCTGGGCTCCCCTGAATGAGTCGGGCGGGTGGTGGGAGGTCGGTGGTGGGTCGAAAACGTGGCAGGACAAATGGCTTGAGTCTTGAGACATGAAACGTTGGATGAATGCGCATGGACCTGGGTAACTGTAAGCGAACAGAGACAGGATTGATTATTTTGGTAATCAGAAAAGGACCAATGAAACGTGGTGCTAGTTTCTTAGATTCCACACGGAGAGGAAGGTCCTTGGTGGAGAGCCACGCTTCCTGGCCCATCTTGTACAATGGTTGAGGCGTTCTCCTGCGGTTAGCCCCCCGAACATACCTTTTGGTGGCCAAAATTAGGGCTCTCCTGGCTTTTCTCCAGACTCGCTGGCAACGTAAAATTGCGAGTCGTGCAGAGGGAACCCGAGCTTCTCTCCCCTGGACTGAAAAAACAGGGGGTTGGAATCCAAAGACAACATGAAAGGGTGAAATACCTGATGTAGAGGATGGAAGAGAGTTGATTGCTTGTTCAATCCAAGGGAGGTTGGACGTCCAGTTCCTCGGGTCCCCCTCGCAGAGGAGCCAAAGCTTGGTCTCCACCTCCTGGTTGGTACGCTCAGATTGTCCATCCGTTTGGGGATGAAAACCTGACGAGAGGCTGACCGAGATCCCTAGCAGGTTGCAAAACTCCCTCCAGAACTTGGAAATGAATTGGGGACCTCGGTCAGACACAATGTTCTGGGGGAGCCCATGGAGCCTGAAAACCTCCTTGGCCATGATAACGCTGAGCTCCTTGGAAGAAGGTAACTTGGGGAGAGGAACCAGGTGGACCATTTTAGAAAAACGGTCCACAATGGTCAATAACACTGAATTACATTCAGAAGGGGGTAATCCAGTCACAAAGTCCATAGCAATATGTGACCATGGGCGTGAAGGAATTGGCAGTGGTCGTAGCAGCCCGGCAGGTGGGCGATTGGAAGACTTGGCACGATTGCATTTGGGACATGACTTGACAAAGTGCTTGGTGTCCTACGTAAGCGTAGCCCACCAGAATCGGGCGCGAATGAGTTGGAGGGTCTTGGTGATTCCTGGGTGACAGAACAACTTTGATGAATGGCATAATTCAAGAACCTCTTTTACCTTTTGATTGGGGACAAACAGGCGCCCCCTAGGACAGGTGGGTGGACGTGGCTCGGAGAGTTGGACTCGTTGGAGATCGAGTTCTAATTGAGTCAAAGAAAGACGTACGGTCTCAGGCAGGATGAACTCGACCTCTTCTGAGGGCCCTTCCTTGACCTCAAAGACCCGGGACAGGGCATCCGGCTTGGCATTCTTGGGCCCGGGTCTGTAAGAGAGGGTGAAACTGAACCGAGAGAAAAACATAGCCCACCTGGCCTGACGGGGATTGAGTCTCTTTGCTGTGCGAAGGTACTCCAGGTTTTTATGGTCGGTCCATACCAAAAAGGACTTCTTCGCACCTTCCAGCCAGTGCCTCCATTCCTCCAGGGCCATCTTGACTGCCAAAAGCTCACGGTCTCCCACGTCGTAGTTTCTCTCAGCGGGGGAGAGTGCCCTGGAGAAGTAAGCACAGGGGTGGATCTTACCATCTGTGCTGCGCTGACTGAGGATGGCGCCCACCCCGGTGCTGGATGCATCGACCTCCACAATGAATTGTTTCTCGGGGTCTGGAGAGTGCAAGATTGGAGCAGAGGAAAACAATGTTTTGAGCTTCTGGAATGATTGGTTGGCAACGGAGTCCCAGATGAACTTGGTCTTAGATGAGGTGAGAAAATGAAGAGGAGCTGCAACTGAACTGTAGTTCTTAATGAACCTCCTATAAAAATTTGCAAAACCGAGAAACCTTTGCAGCTGTTTACGATCCTTGGGCTTGGGCCAATCCACCACCGCTGATACCTTCCCGGGTTCCATGGATACTTGACCTGGAGAAATGTTGAACCCAAGGAATGAGGTGGACACTTGGTGGAAAGCACACTTCTCTGCCTTGACAAACAAGTTGTTCTGTAAAAGGCGGGTTAAGACAGCTCTGACATGGCGACGGTGAGAAATGCTATCTTGTGAAAAGATAAGTATGTCATCAAGGTAAACAAAAGCGTAAATGTTAATCATGTCACGAAGGACATCATTAACCAGGGCTTGGAAAACGGCAGGAGCGTTGGTGAGGCCGAATGGCATAACAAGATATTCATAATGGCCATCTGCGGTATTAAAAGCCGTCTTCCATTCATCTCCCCGCCGTATCCTGACCAAATGGTAAGCGTTGCGAAGATCCAGTTTGGTGAATATCTTAGCATTTTGGATTATATCAAAAGCAGAGTTCATGAGGGGCAGAGGATACTTGTTCTTTATGGTTATTTTGTTAAGTTCTCTATAGTCAATGCATGGACGAAGTGACCCATCTTTCTTCCCTACAAAGAAAAAACCTGCACCAGCGGGGGATGCTGAAGGTCTAATGATACCAGCTTGGAGGGACTCTGTTATATATTTCCTCATGGACTCTTGCTCGGGACCAGACAAAGAATATAATCTACCCCGAGGGGGGGGTAGAACCTGGGATCAGGTCAATACCACAATCGTATGGACGATGTGGCGGAAGGGACGTAGCTTTTGATTTATTAAAGACCTCTTTCAAATCATGGTACTCTTTAGGTACCTGACTTAGATTAGGATAGGTCTCCTCATTGGCTGTGACAAGGGCTGGTGAACTGGGTTGGCTCTGAATACATGTAGAATAACACTCATTAGCCCATCCTACAATCTCTTGGTTCCTCCAATCGATTTGGGGGTTGTGTTTGCGTAACCAAGTGGAACCTAAAACCACTGGGAGTTGGGGTGAATCAATAACAATGAATCTGATCAGTTCCGAATGGTTGTTGGCCGACACCATGGTGACTGGAACAGTTTCAAGACTAGATTGACTTAAAGGATGACCATCTAAAGCGAGGACCTTATGGTTGTTAGGTGATGGAACAATGGTCAGATCTATGGATTTGGCAAAGGTTTTATCAATGAATTCCGTGTCGGCCCCTGAATCAATAAAAGCTGAGACGATGACGGGTTGACCACCCTTTATTATGAACTTGACCTTGGACTTGGACATGATAGGTGGAGAGGACTTGATCTTATGACTAAGACTCAACAGGAGCCTCTCTTCTCCTGCTGAGCCTGGTCTTTTACTGGACAATGATGACAATCATGACCGCCTTGACCACAATAAAAACAGAGATGGTACCTCCTCCGACGTTCTCGTTCCTGGGTGGTCAGACGACTTCTTCCTAGTTGCATGGGTTCCGTAGCATACAGAGGATCCTGAGGGTTCTTGGTTTGTTCCGTTTTAGGTTCATGATCCACAAGGTGATGTCTGGTTCTGGACATGGCTGTGGCCTTGCCTCGACTCTGTTCACGGTCACGCTCACGCTCACGCAGGCGAAGGTCAACACGGGTGGCCACCTCCTCCAGCTGGCGTAGGGATGAGGGATAGTCCATTGTTGCCAGCACATCCTTAACATCTTCATTAAGCCCCCTGAAGAAGGCGTCAGTGAGTGCGTGTTCATCCCAATGACTGTCTGCTGAAACAGAGTGAAAGTGAATGATGTATTTGGTTACAGAATCCTTGCCTTGTTTAATATCAAAAATTATTCGGGCTGCCTCCCTCTCAGGGAGGATGGGGTCAAAAACCCGACACAACTCTTTGGAAAATTCAGAAAAATTACGACATACCACGCCACCTTTTAACCATTCAGAAGTGTCCCACGTCTTGGCTCTTCCAGCGAGAAGTGAGACAGCATAAGCTACTTTAGCATGCTCAGTGGGAAAACATGAAGGTTGTAATTGAAATTGAATGTCACACTGAGTCAAAAATGGTCGACATTGCTCAGGCTCACCTCTGAAATGTTCAGGGGGGCTAACCGTGGTTCTCTTGGTGCAGGAGTCAACAGGGTTTGGTTGATGACTTGGTTTGACTGTTGGGACAAAGCTTGAAGAGAAACAACCATTTCCTGAAGCCCTTTCTCAAGTTTACTAACAGCCCCTTCTACCTTAGAGCACCACTCTCGGGTTGGTGTTGGATCCATAATGGTCAGATTCTACTGTCATGAACCAGAGGCCGGATCGCAAACAACAACAACAACCACTGA
>NC_056507.1:39838384-39849221 GCF_014905685.2 Nematolebias whitei
AGTCATTGGTTCAGGTATGTTGACGACACCTGGGTTAAAATTAAATCTCAGGAAGTCCAACATTTTACTGACCACATCAACTCTGTGGATAAATACATCAAGTTCACACGAGAAGATGAAAAAAGTGGCAAGTTGGCTTTCTTGGACTGTGAGGTCTCAGTCTCTGATAGAGGACATTTGCAAAGTGAGGTGTACCGCAAACCCACCCACACAGACCAGTATTTGCAGTTTGACTCCCATCACCCTTTGGAGCACAAATTAGGAGTCATCAGGACTCTGTATCACAGAGCAGACAGCGTCCCAACTAGCTCAGGAGCCAGGCAGAAGGAGAAATCCTACACAAGACAGGCTCTAGAGCAATGTGGATATCCTAACTGGGCCTTCCTGAAAGCAGATAAGAAACCCAAACTGGTCTCCAGTCAGCCAACAGGTGAAAAGGAGGAACCCAGACCAGTGGTCATTCCATATGTTGAGGGAGTATCAGAGAAACTGAGACGTTTATTTTCTAAACATAACGTCCCAGTGGCTTTTACACCCCAAAATACATTACGGCAAAGACTGGTTCATCCCAAAGATCCAGTCCCCCGGCACAAACAGAGCAATGTTGTGTATGCTGTTTAGTGTCAGGAGGGCTGTGATCAGTCTTACATCGGGGAAACAAAACAGCCACTGGCCAAAAGGATGGCCCAGCACAGAAGATCAACATCATCAGGCCAGGACTCTGCGGTCTACACTCATCTCCAGGCCAGCGGTCACTCTTTCAGGGATGAAGATGTTCACATCCTGGATAGAGAGGAACGATGGTTTGAGAGAGGAGTAAAGAAGGCCATCTTTGTGAAAAGAAATCGTCCATCGTTAAACAGGGGTGGAGGCCTCCGTGTTCAACTGTCCCCCTCTTACAATGCTGTGATTGCTAGTATCACTCAGCCCTCTGTGAATAGTAAACAGCCATCAGTGTGCTAATGATCCATTGTTAGGCTGATGGTTCTTCTTGAGCATGTAAATCAGTTGGTTTTGGTTGTCAGCAGCAAAACTGGTTGATCCACTCTGAGAAGGTGCTATTTAAGAGACTGAGCTGAATACAGCACCTCAGACTGAGGAAGTCTCTCGGATGAGAGACGAAACGTTTCTATATTTTTTTGCTTTGTTTTTTTGAATGTCCAGAGGACCAGATTGAACTTTTTTGAAAGGCAATGATATTTACACTGAAAAGTATTACAGATGTCAAAAAACTGAAACTGTACAATCAAGAAATAGAACAAGTTAAGAGTATAAAGTTTTTGGGAATGTGGTTTGATGAAAAAGTAATATGGAATATTCACATTCAGAAAATTATTGATAAATGTAAAAGGGTCTTAAAAATTATGAGATGTTTGGCGGGAAATGAATGGGGAGCAGACAGAACACCATTAAAGAGAATATACACCGGGCTGATCAGGTCAACTATAGATTATGGAAGTGTAATCTATAGATCTGCCGCAAAAACACATCTGGAGAAACTTGACAATATACAACATCAAGCACTAAGAATTTGTACAGGAGCATTCAGGACCACCCCAACCGCAGCACTTAAAGTAGAGATGGGAGAGATGCCTTTAGAATTGAGAAGAACACAGCTAGCAATACATTACTGGATCAACTTACAAGGAAATAACCCGGATCATCCAACATTAGACATTTTAAAACCATGCTGGGAAAAAGCAAAGAGAGAAACAAGAAGCTTTAGTTGGATAATCGATCAGAAGATACAAGAAGTTCAAATAAGAAACCTAACAATAAGTCCAATAATACCGCTACCAACAATACTACAATGGATACTACCAACTGCAAAAGTAGATTTTACACTTATGGAAAAGAAAAAAGATAAAAATAAAAAAAAATCACTTTTAAGTCATATACAGTACAGAAATATATAAATAATTATTATGGTTGCGTTCAGATTTACACAGACGCATCAAAAGACACAACAGGGAAAATAGGAATAGCAATTATCATACCAGAGTTCCATAAGAAACAAGTTAATCGGATTACAAATGGATTGTCAGTATATACCATATAGATCCAAGATGGCGCCATGTACGGTCGCCCTGGCATTCTGGTGCGCTCTGTTTTTTCTGTTTTTGTGCTTTAATCATGTGTCTGCATGCTCCTACACTCGCGAGGAGCTACTAAACATTAGAATTACAACCCATGAGGACATTACTCCAGTTTTTTTAGTGCCTGCTGCAGAACTTGTGCACTTTTTGGCCAAAAGAGTGAGACTTCGCAGGAGGGGCAGAAGAGCCGGAGCGCTCGTGCATCTCCGGAGGCGCGGTACATGCACGCCTTTACCTGGGATATTTCTCTCCAACATCCGTTCCCTCTACAATAAAATGGACGAGATAGCGCTGCTGATGAGAAGGAACAGCGATTTTTCCTCCTCCTGTGTGCTGTGCTTCACGGAGACATGGCTCAAGGAGCAGACCCCGGACTCCGCGCTCCATCTGGAGGGTTTCCAGGTCCTCCGCGCTGACAGACAGCAGGAACTTTCCGGAGGAAAGAAGAAAGGCGGAGGAGTCTGTTTTTTTTATCAACAACGCCTGGTGCTCCGACGTGACAGTGATCTCCCAGCACTGCTCTCCTTCTCTGGAATATCTCTTCATAAACTGCAAACCGTTCTACTCTCCACGTGAGTTTACTTCATTCATTCTGGCCGCTGTTTACATCCCACCGTGCGCGGACGTGCACGAGGCTGAGCGCGCTCGCGAACCAGATTACGAGTGTAGAGCGGACTTTTCCAGACTCCCTTGTTATTATCCTTGGAGATTTTAACAAAGCAAACCCCAGGCATGAACTACCTAAATATAAACAGTTTATTAAATGCCCGACAAGAGAAGGAAACACGCTGGATCACTGTTACACCACAGTGAGCGGTGCTTATCGTGCTGTGCCTCGTGCTGCCCTGGGTCTCTCAGATCATGAGATGATTCACCTCATACCTGCATACAGACAGAGACTGAAGCTCTCAAAACCTGTGGTGAGGACATCCAAAAAGTGGACCAGTGAAGCTGTGGAGGAGCTATGCACGTGTTTGGACACCACAGACTGGGACCTGTTCAGAGCTTCTACAGACAGTCTAGACGAATACACAACCACTGTGACGTCATATATACATTTCTGTGAGGACAGCATCATCCCATCACGCTCCAGAGTCATTTTCAATAATGATAAACCCTGGTTCACATCCAAACTAAGACAGCTTCATCAGCAGAAGGAGGCTGCTTTCAGAGAGGGGGACAGAGACAACTACAGACGTGCGAAGTATGGATTTAGCAGGGAGGTGTCGAAGGCTAAATCCAGGTACAATGCACGGCTGCAACAACAGTTCTCTGCAAACGACTCTGCCTCTGTCTGGAGGGGGCTGAAAGAGATAACTAATTACAAGCCCAGAGCACCTCATTCTACAGACAATCTCAAACTGGCAAACGATCTGAACAACTTCTATTCACGCTTTGAAGTCATGGACTCACATTCCTCCATCCTCCACACCAACCCCAGTCCAACAGGTTTAACCACTTGGGACTGCCCTCGACAACCCCCTGCTATCTCTGTACAAGAGGATGAAGTAAGGAGGCTTTTTAAAAGGCTGAATACACATAAGGCTGCAGGCCCAGACCTTGTGTCACCCTCCACGCTGAGACATTGTGCTGGAGAGTTGGCTCCGGTCTTCACAGGGATCTTCAACTCTTCTCTGGAGTCATGCCACGTCCCAGCCTGTTTCAAGTCCTCCATCATCGTCCCTGTCCCCAAGAAGCCACGTGTCACAGGACCAAATGACTACAGACCTGTACCTCTCACGTCTGTAGTCATGAAAACCTTTGAACGCTTGGTTTCATCTCACCTCAAGTCCATCACCAACCCCCTCCTGGACCCCCTGCAGTTTGCCTACAGGGCCAACAGGTCTGTAGATGACGCAATAAACCTGGCTCTTCACTTCATCCTGCAGCACCTGGACTCCCCAGGAACCTACGCCAGGATCCTGTTCGTGGACTTCAGCTCCGCATTTAACACCATCCTCCCTGCTCTGCTCCAAGACAAGCTCTCCCTGCTCCATGTACCTGACTCCACCTGCAGGTGGATCACAGACTTCCTGACAGACTGGAGTCAGTGCGTGCGGCTGGGGAGAGCTGTCTCGGACACTCGGACTATAAGCACAGGATCTCCACAGGGCTGTGTGCTTTCCCCCCTGCTTTTCTCCCTGTACACCAACTGCTGCACCTCCAGCCATGACTCTGTGAAACTTATTAAGTTTGCAGATGACACCACCCTCATCGGGCTCATCTCGGACAGTGATGAGTCTGCATACAGGAGGGAGGTGGACCGGCTGGTGACCTGGTGCAGCAGCAACAACCTGGAACTCAATGCCCAGAAGACAGTGGAGATGATTGTGGATTTCAGGAAAGCCACAGCCCCTCTGCCCCCCCCCCCCCACCACCACCACCTGTAATGATACCCCCATCACCACTGCAAATTCTTATCGGTTCCTCGGCACCACCATCACCCAGGACCTCAAGTGGGAGCCGACCATCAGCTCCCTCATCAAGAAGGCCCAGCAGAGACTGTACTTCCTGCGACAGCTGAAGAAGGCCAAGCTGCCGGCCAAGCTGATGGTGCAGTTCTACACGGCCATCATCGAGTCCATCCTCAGCTCCTCCATCACGGTGTGGTACGCCGGGGCCACTGCCAGGGACAGACTGAGACTGCAGCGCGTTGTGCGCTCAGCTGAGAAGGTGATCGGCTGCAGCCTTCCATCCCTCCACGACCTGTACGTCTCCAGGACTGTGAGGCGAGCAGGTCAGATCACAGCTGACCCTGCTCATCCTGCGCACGGACTGTTTGAACCACTCCCCTCAGGCAGGAGGCTTCGGTCCATTCGAACCAGAACCTCCCGCCATAAGAACAGTTTCTTCCCCTCTGCTGTTGGACTCCTGAACACTCATAATGCTACCTCATAATTTCTGCTTTGGTGACATTACATCTGTATTATAATTGAATACTCCATCTGTACTGTTCTCTAAGCTTTTTTATTGTTTTCTATTGTATGGGTGTACATATGGTTATGTTATGTTCTTAATTTTACTTTATTTGTGGGTGTACACAGGCTTATGTCTTATGTAATGTTCTAATTTTTACTTAATTTTTACTTTATTTTACTTTATTACTATTCGCACATTATGTCGAAGCAAATTCCTAGTTTGTGAACCTCGTTCATTGACATGGCGATAATAAACTGATTCTGATTCTGATATACCGGGGAAATGTTAGCAGTATTATTAGCAGTACAATGGATAGAAGATGTCAGACCATTAAAAACAATAGTATGTTCAGATTCAAGTTCATCACTTACAAGTTTACAGCACAGCCACTCAGACAGCAGACCAAACATTTTATTAGAAATCCAGCAAGCATTATTCAGAATAATGATGATGGGTTGGGAAGTTGTATTTCTGTGGGTACCAGCACACACTGGGGTTGAAGGAAATGAAGCAGCAGACAGGGAAGCAAAAAGAGCAACAAAACAACAAGTTAACTTTATAATAACTACAAGCAAATCAGAAGCAAGAAGCATAGTTAAACAAAAACTGAAGGAAAAGTGGCAGAAAGAATGGAATGAAGAAAACAAAGGAAGATGGTATTATAAGATCCAAAGAAGAGTGGGAGAGATGAGAACAGGAGGGAGAAACAGAAGAGAAGAGAGATTAGTAACAAGACTGAGATTTGGACACACTGGACTGAACAACACATTATTCATACTACATAAACACGAAACAGGAAATTGTCAGTATTGTGGAGAGACAGAAACAATAGAGCATGTGATTTTAAGTTGTCAGAGATATGAGAGAGAAAGAAGACGCGTGATGGAGGAACTTAGAAAGATTAAAGAAACATTTAATATCACAAACATACTACAGAAAGAGTCAGGAAGTAAAAGTGTAAAAATTTTGATAAGGTTCTTCATTAAAACAAAGCTGATCAATAGGATATGATTAGGACAGACAACACATACACAAGTAAATAGAATTTATTATTATTATTTTTTTTTTTAAGCATTCTGACCCACACTCCATACCAGTAGGTGGCGTTAATGCACACCATAAGTTGTTTGCCAACCGCCAATAAAAAAACAAGAAGAAGAAGAGAGGGGCAGCGCAGTGGCGGAACGGCGGATGCGTGCAGCCACCGCCCAGGAGCGGGAGGTGCGTAGGCCAGGGAGTGCAATGGCCTGGTACACAACCACCACTGAGAGACAACAGTCAGGGACAAGGCAGTCAGCAGAGCAGCAGTTTGGCAGAGACTAACAGCATGGGGATTTAGAGCAGAGGCGAGTGGAGGAGAGTACGCACATAGGAAATCAGCTAAGCTGGTCGGCACAGTGGATCGTGCCCGGCAGGAGGGTGCAGTCGTCCAGGTCTGGTGTTGAGGGCGGAGGACCGAGTGTTGGAGATCGCTGGAGGTCACTGGAGGTAGAGATCGAGGTCGTCATGGAACGCTGGACTCAAGGAGGTATGAGTGCCGGGTGAGGTCGGGACCGTGGAGGGACGCCGGACTCTGGGTGGAGTGCCGGGAGATCTCTGAAGGTCGAGACTCTGGACCACCTGGGAGCGCCGTGCAAGGCAAAAGGAATTACCCCCCCCCCCCCCTTCCCCCCAGCTAAGACTGCTTCTTTTCCCTTAGACTCTTACAACCGTGTCGCCTCTTTGTTTAATCTTTGATTTTACAGACTGCTCTTAATGACTGGGTTTTAACATTTGGACTGCTTCCAGCAAATTTCCTGGTTGTAATAAATTATTGTAAATCTCTACTGTCTGCTTTGTGAAACACTGCTCACCCCGTGATACGGACCTAGTCTTATTCCTAGTTTAACTAGGTGGAGTTGCTGATGTTAGTTTAACAATTTTCTGTCTGATTTTAAAAAGTAAAAATAGCACCACTTGGCAGCCGACATAAGCATTCTTTCTAACCTGAAAAAAAAAATCTCCACCCCTAATAGTTCAGTCATGGACAACTTGATTTAAAAATCAAAAATGTAATTAAACAACACAACTAAATCACAAATAAGTTTTACAGTTAAAGTTGATCATTAATAAAATTTTGATTATTAAAAATACAAGAGAAATGTTTGATGGGTAAACATGTGATGTATGTTATGTTTCAAAACAACGGTGCCAATTTGTCAAAATAACACTGATCAAAATTACAAAAAGGCAGTCCAATTTACTTACATTTTTTTAGTCTTTTCATTGTACAAGAAACAACCGAGAACTGAAGCACATGAAGGCAGTGGCAATGGAGATAGTATTAGGGAGGGGGTGGGGAGCGGTGTTAGGATACTTGAGAGAAGTGGTGCTCTATTCACACAAGGAGAGCTGTTGGTCAGGCTACGTTTTGTTGCTCTCTATGTTTAATCTATCTGTCTATGTCTTTCTGGATGTTTCACAACCCATTAAAATATACCAGAATGCAGGAAATGGCATCTACTTTATCCAAAATAAAATATTATGGGGGTGGCTATGCTGCAACATAAATTAATGGTAACTGGTCACTTGGTCTTAAAAAATGTAATTTTTTATAATCAGTGCATTAATGAATGTGTTCATTTCAAAATGTTGGAACTAATCCTTTAAACCCAGAAAATAATAGTTCAGCATTTAGTTTATAGCAGCAGTTCAAAGGTTTATTGTTTTTCATTAACAAATTAAATGATTTCACATTTAGAACGGTTTTCATTTAATTCAAGAACTGAACGAGTCTTTTTGTCTTTTTGCAGCACGCTGTCTCAGTGTTGCCATGCTGTGGTGGCTCTGCTTTATCCCTTCACCTGGCAGCACACATACATTCCTGTCCTGCCTCCGTCCATGTTGGATATAGTCTGCACCCCGACCCCATTTATAGTGGGCCTCCTCTCCAGCTCTCTTCCACGACTCAAAGATCTGCCTTTAGAAGAAGTAAGACAGGCCTTTTCTTTTGTTTTCTGATACGCTGCCTGTGGCGCTCGACTCTGGACATTTCCTGCACTGAACAATGACTCCAGGAAATGGCATCACTCTCTCTGGTTAGGTCCTGTTGGTCGACCTCGACAACAATCGCTTCCTACGTCAGGTAGTAACCATGGAGACAAAAAGATTGCTGTAAAACCTGTTTGTAGCTACCAGTTTTGTTTTGGAAACGTAATGACCTTAATGGATGTCCTGTACGTTCATGTTTATTACTATACATCTGATTTTATTTTTTACAGCTGGATGATGAAGACCCAATTCTTCCTCACAAACTGCAGGCAGCTCTTGAGCATGTGCTGGAAAAAAGGAGGGATCTGGCCTGTGACAAAGATCTGCCCAGTGGTGATTCACTTAATCTTGTTTAAATTTGTATCTATGTTCGCAGTAATCTGTTGGGTTATAAGAAATGTAAAAAATACTTGAGCCATTTTTAAAATTTTCATAAAACCTCATTAATCTAGAACATAAACACTGATCGATACACAAGTTTTCTGCTGCTTTAAGCTTCTCAAAGAGGGTAGAGGTGTGACTGTAGACCTGATCATCTGCAAACTTACTGAGTCTTATGAGCAGTTCTTCCTGGAGTTATTGTGATCTTTAAGGCTCTGAAAGTCATGTATGAATGTATTGCAAGATTTTGAAGCATAGATAGAATCTGAAAGCTCAATTTTGATCTGAGAAACGTGTCTTTGGTGCAGCAAACTTTACTGCATACATTCAGCAGCAGATCAGTGAATAACTTGTCTCCTCCTTGTCTTGAACTTTCATCCTTTCAGACTCCAGCTCTCTCAGCGCAGTGGTCTCAGAGGCCTTTGTGCGTTTCTTCGTGGAGATGGTGGGCCACTACTCAATCTTCATGGGAGGGACAGAGCGGGACGACGAGTCCTTCTTTTCGCCCACCTTAGCCAGCCCCTCTTTTTCTTCCTCTCCCTCCTCATCCTCATCCTTTCAGCGTGAGGCCTTTCGCAAAGCAGTCACTTCCAAGAGCTTGAGGAGGTTCCTGGAGGTGTACATGGAGACCCAGATGTTTACTGGCTTCATCCAGGAGAGGGAGCTGCGCAGACAAGGCCTCAAGGGTAAGAAGATTTGAAAATTAATAGTTTTTAAAAGGTCACACATTTAAAATAGTCTGTCTGCCTCTTTTTTAATTGTAAAATTCTGTTAAAAATCTAATAATACAGCACTGTGTAAAAGTCTTCAGCTATCCCTTATTTCTTTAATGTTTGTTTCAAAGGAGGTTATTTTTTTGTATTCTTTTGAAGGAGTTCCAATTGTTCTGCAGATTTTCTGAAGGTCTTTCAAGTAGTTTTTTTTTTTGGAGCATCAGTTTCACTTGTTTTCTTTCTGGCACCTAACTATTAAAAAGAAAAAAAAATGTTTTCTGAGCTTCTTACCCTATCTTTAAGGCTCAGCCACCTGAGGAGGAAACTCATTTCAGCCATTTGTAGCTGTGATCCGGTTCTTTTGGACCATAGGTGAGGGCTTGAATGTACACAGACCAGTAAAGTAAGAGACTTGCCTTTTGGTTCTGGTACTTTTTCACGAGGAGAAACTGAAGCAATACAAGTGCTGATACGGCCTTGATCCCAAATAGACTCCACTCATCGCAGTCCCTTCCTGCTCAGCTGTGAATAGCTCTGAAGGCTCCTGCTCTTGGATCTGAGGGCTGAGAAGAATGAGCCCCAATAGTTAGAACGTTCACTCTGGTACCCTTTGGAAAAATGGTGACCACCACCTCAGTCTACCATTACACAAGTTTTGTCATGGTCCTCAGTGTGAAATTGAATAGTCACGTCAATTATATGTTCTAGAATTGCGCCGCTCAAGGTGGCTGCATGTTGGAGTAGCTCTGTTACTTTCATTTTGAAATTTTGCTTTTGGAAACTTTTATTCCTCTTTGTCTGGATGTAAATAACATTTTTTTTGGATGATGGTTTCCTCTGGTATTGGATGCTGTGCAGCTGGAAGGATTTTTACTGAAACTTTTTTAGTTTTGGACATTTGTTATGATGTGTAACCATGGCAACAAGACAGTTTTCTATAACCAACAGCAGCTGATTAACATCTCAAAAGCTCAAATAATATCTCAACTACAGCCCCAAATCTCAAATGAGTTGAAAGGATGTTCTGTGGACACATTCTCATCTACCTGCCAGCTGTGCTCGAGTGCCTGACCACTGATATCCTGGAACTAACAGGAAACATGGCTCATGAGAGTGGAAGGACAGGATCGTCCCTCAGCACCTACAGTTGACTGTCCGCAGCAACGAGGAGCTTGGCAGACTGCTGGGAGGAGTGGCCATCACTCTGGGAGGAGTTCTGCCCAGCATTCGGGTGGTCCTACAGCCCGGGGGAACCGAGAGGCCAGCTGAGTCTGGGTGGACGGATGGACGGCACCTGCAGCCAGTTTCTTTGGATCCACTGTGGGATGGACCTTTACAAGAGATCCTTCCTGCCTACAGCCATCAGCATCTATAACATCTCTTAATGAAATGAGGATGACGAGTTACAACAACAAATAATTTCCTTTTGGGATTAATAAAGTATTTTTGAATTGAATTGAATTGAATACCAGCCCTACAGCATCCAGAACCTCCAGCATCTCGTCACTTCTGTAAATTCACTCCAGTAAATCTCATCCTCCTGGAGCCCTGCTGCCAGGATTCTTTAATTAGACACTGCACTGCCACCACATAGCCTGCACTGAAAACAAGTGAAAATACAGCCAAAGTCCGAAGAAAGTCTTTGAACAAAGAATAATAAGTTTAGACCATTTTAATTTGGCTAATTTAAAGATAAGT
>NC_056507.1:39849321-39859388 GCF_014905685.2 Nematolebias whitei
TATAACTCGCGCTATCACACACCATTGTGTATCAATCATTAAAGTAGAGGTAAAAAATCTCTTGAAAATGTTTTAATTCTAATATTTCTGTTTGTGTACAGGCCTGTTTGAGGTAAGAGCTCAAGAGTATCTGGAGTCACTTCCTGGGAGTAAGCAGAGAGGCGTGAACAAGTTCCTCAAGGGCATGGGTGAGATGTATTGTACAGCCGCAGTCAATCTGATTTCTCCATCACTGTAAAACCACCAGTTTTCCTTTTTTATTTTATTTTTTGTAGATTTGATTTATTGTTGTTTTCGTTCTTTCAGGAAACAGGATGAAATTTATTTCCAAAAGATGAGACATGGGAAGCTGTGACAGCAAGACACAGAAGATGGACGCCCTAAACGTGGAGAATTTTCACGCAGATATTAATTAGGTCAGAACAAATGAAGACTTCTGAACTGGACCCATAGTTTTCATGCATGAAGACTACTGGGGGACGTTAAGATTGAACTGGCTCTCCACCAGTGCTGTGAAGACTAACATAATGAAACTGAAACAGTGTATCACTGTACAGCACAGAGTCCATGTTCAGAGTTCCTCAGTCATCTGTAGACCTGCCAGGAGTGAAACCTTCACTTGCACTCCTTTTACATTCCAAGTATTTTTTATAGATACTTGTATAAATACAATAGTACAACTTCCTTATCAACAAAAGGCTTTTAAGTTAATTTATATCATTTTTTTAGACTAACTTGATCTCTTGTTTTAATGTTTTTTTTTAAAGAGTCTCCTGTAGCTGTTAATACACTTTATTAGAGTTTAGTCCGGAGAATTTGTAGACCACTTTGGCTTACTGGGTTTATGTACCACTATTGTAAACTTATGTGCTTTTATTAAATGGGGGCTTGCATGGAGGTTGAGGAAAGAAAAGGAAATCCATGCAAAATGTCTTTCCCTTAGATGTCCAGAGATAATGTTGTGGCTAGAGCTGAAAAATGATTTATATTGTTATGTTCTATAAAAACAGCTGATAATATCTTTTAAAAAGAAGCAATGAAATGTCATAAATAAAGCGATTTGAAGAAAACAAATGACTCATTCTTTGTTTAAACTTTATTGAAGTGATTTGTAGGTCGTTTCTATGTATTTCTTGTTTAGTGTTGTCAAAGTTGAGAGAAAAATAGGTTTAATTTCATTAAAATACATTGTTCTCAATGTAAAACACTGTCTGTATTGTAATTAATTACTAAAACAAAAGTAATAAAACAATCTTGTGTTGGAGACAGTAAAAAAGGGATTATGGGGTGTAGAGGAAAAGTTAGTCAGGACCAACAATACACCTTTTGTTTACCCCAACAGTTCAAAAGTTATGTAATAAATGTGGACCGACCTTAATTAAGGTGAGTTCTTGGCAATGTTGTGATCCCCCTCACTTTTCCTGCTATTCTACGGTGAAACCAGACGTGTCCGCCCCCGCCCCCCCGCTTCCCTGCTGCACTCTCTTGTCCTGTGAACCCTTAAAAAAAGCCTCTTTTTTTTCCCTGCATACCTCTTAATTGGAAGGATCAGCTGGTCTCTCAACAAAATCGATCAACTTCTCCCGACAGAGTTAGGGTAAGGAGGACCCTCTGACCTCTAAGCAACAAATTGGATTCATGATGACAACTAGATTCTACTGTTTGGGTTGGTGAAATCTGGTTGTCTACATATTCGTGTGGAGGTGTTGAAGCTTGACAGTGCTCGGACTGAATGTGGAGCTGTGACAGGGAATTGGAGCAACTGTTATCAGGACTGTGATCTCCCTGGCAGCACTCATGAATGGTGGAATAATCTGGAGAAGCTGTGAGCTCGACTTTTGGAGTAAAGGATCAATTCGGCTGTTTTGGAGTTTCCATCAGAGAATATGTACAGCAAGACTTTAAAAGGCAGAAACAACAATTCATAAGTTCTGCCTGACCCAAACTGTGGCCTTGATGCCGGACTTATCTCAACTCCTCCTGGAATGTTTTGAAAACAAAAAAGATGCTTTGACTGTTTCCTCACCCCTCCCTTCCCCAAGGCCGTGGACATGTAACAGAACCTCAACTGAGCTAAAGATGAACGTCACCTCTTATCTGGACAATGGCTGAGGGGGGGCTCTTGACTATGCTACGACTTTCCCTTAAAAATTCAATGTTTTCACCACCTATATGTAAATGTATAATGTCTGTTTATGTTGCTTTGCTGTGGTAGGTTTTTTTGATGCCTCAAATTGTGCCCTGTCTAGGACACGGTGTGAGAGATCTTTTTTTTTATACCGTCTCTCCTCATGTTTTCTTTCCTTTTCTTATCTAAGCAAAATATTATTCTGAATAAGAATAAGAAGGCCGCGCTAATTATTTATAGCCGCAGCTTCGTGCACTCCGCCCATCTTCGGACGACTGTACGTACATATTCGCGTTGTATCTCGGTGCAATGCCAATAAAATTTATTCCTATTCTGATTCTTCTGAATTAAAACACAAAATCCTGGTTGGTTAAGTCACAAAATTCTGCAACTTTTATTTTCAGTTTGAATAATGACAAAATGTAATTACCAGACTTAACTTTTTTAGATTTTTCTACCTGAATTGTTGAGCATGCATCAGGATATTACTTAATAAATAGTCAGTTGGTCTGCAAACGCCTTGGGGGTCCTCCTAGAAGAGAACACCTGCCTGTTTACTTCAGATCAGCTGTTCAAATCTCTGCATGTTCAAATATGTAAAAGGTGCACCAGGGCTTTCAGCTGAATCTCTCGGGCCACAGTTGTACAGCCGATAACTGATAACTGTCTTTTCTGAATTTTTGACCGTTTTTTTTCTTACTTCATCCTAGAACAAAAAAAATTATAAGTTGCGCAGATTCTGGTAATCTTTTCTTAGGATTCATTATAGATCAAATGTAATTGGAAATGTTTTCTCAACTTCCAGTAAGGATTTAAACAAACACTATATGCACTTAACATTGTAAAATTTGTTTAGAAAATGTTATGTTCAAGGACACCACCTAAGAAAAAAATGTTTAATAGGAAAAGTAACAAGTGAAAAATGTACAAAAATAAAAAATACTGCATCCAACTGTTAAAGACGGGAGCTGGCTGCGGACCACCGGATCCGGAAACCCCCTCCAGCCCACGTCTTTGCCCCCGGCTTGGACCTCCCTCAGAAGTGGCACTATACTAATCAATAAATCAAGGAAACGTCAATTAAGTTTTATCAATTATATTAAAAAAGGCAGGAACAGACTACAAGTTACAGCGCTGGACTCTCCAGACTGTGATGTGTTCACAGACCTGGAAAAGCCTCAAGTCCCGTGTCATTACTAATTTATGGGGTCCTATGACTCCTCCTTTCGCAGAAAGGGAGCTCAGCCTATCAGTGTATGAGGGGGCGTGGCTAAGTGTGGTCTTATGTGGACTGAAGTGTTAGGAAATATGAGACGGTGCTTCAAAGCCTTTCTACGTGATGTGGCAAGCCGATTAAACTATTTGATTGATATTGAAATCCCAGGGAGACTCTTTTAAAAGAGTTTGCTGGCCCAGTTTAACCCAGTCAGAACCAGGTCATAATTTCATTATAATCACGTCTCTGAGCAGATCAAAACCTTAGGACCAGTCTAGATTAAAATATCTTAACAACTCCCCCTGGGCGGGGGTCCCCGAAGGGGTTCCCCCACATAAAAACTCCCAGTTCAATACCGCCAGATAAGCAAGCAATTAATCACTTTCCTCTGGTTGAATGTGAACTACTCCTTATATGTTGGCGGGAGATGCCTACAGGTTATAGTGTGTGTGACCTGGCCGCCTCAGGTCAAAATAAGATGCCAGAGCTGACGGCTAACGTGACCAGCCTCAGGCTGCCTGACCCAGCATCTGGACATCTGCCTAGGACTTCAGCATCCCCCTGGTGTGGTGCAATGACATAATGGAAATTTCTAACATTTTTCTAAGTCAGTTCTCTAAATATATGATTTAATGATTGCAAAAGGCATCCTAATGCAAGAAAGCATTCTTATCTAAAATATGTTAATCAGTTTGTAGACCCTGGTCTTCTCTTTTGACTCCAAGGGTAGGCCTGGTCCATCGTGTCCATCTGAAAAAGAAAAAAAGAAATAACTATGTGCCCCCTTCCCTTTTCAATCGTGCCGTCCCTATTTTATTTGCACAGAGCGCTGCTGGTATGTTTAGCCTGTCACAGCTGAAAAATGTGTTTGTGTGATTAAAAATCTGAATTAAACGTTTATGTTTTAACATGCATATGTATGTAAATAATAGAACCTCCCAACTTCCCCTGATGATCTAATATAAAAACATTCCCAATTTACCAACAAATCAATTTACCCATTTCACCACCCTTTAATTTAACATCAATTTAGATTGAAAAGTGTCATAAGTTCACCCCCTGGAAAATCTATATTATAAAACCTCAAATGTATTCATCAAAATTCTCTGGTCTCTTCTCCATGGCCGTCAGCTGTAAAAATTTATTTCATAGAAAACAATGTCAAAAATTAAGTTTATCATCGCAATTGCACCTTCTAGTGGCGTTATTTCATCATGATCAGCCCCCAAAATTTGCAAAAACACATTAAAAACTCACACAAAATATTAATTAAATAAACAATTCAACAAGTCATCATTAAAAGGTGATATTTGGCCAAGTACCATGCATAAGTATCTTGTTCAACCATGTTAATTTTAAGGAAAAAAAATCATCATAACGCTCCATAATACTGTTAATAAACGTTAATATTAAACTCATCCCGTAATTAGTCAGTCCATCAATCATCTCATCTCTCAAGGTAGTTGGAGAAGACCTGTCACCCAATTAATGCTGAGTTCAACATTCAAATTAACCATAATTCTAAAGTACACATCTGTACTTGTTAAAAATTTACCAAGAACTTAGCTTCACATATAATCACATCAATAATTGATTAGCATTGTAAACACAACCTATAAATATTTGTAATGTCAAAACAGTGTTCTATAATCATTTCAGTACATGTAAAAATCCCAAAGCTCTAGTGTAGCATTAATCATTTATTAACTCATAGCTTAATGAAATCAGTAAGTTCACTGTGTCAAAGTGTTTGATTGGCTAAAGATGTATTTTAAAAACACTCCTCCATCTATATGTTTAAAAGTAAAATCAGAAAATAGAAAACCCTTAACTGTGCTGGTAACATTAACTAGATGTTAATAATGATAAGTGATGTCAATTTGATGTTAATAAACTGTCAGCCAGATCAGTATGAACCTTAAAGAACATTCATTCATGACAATTGATAACACCTCATTTGATGTGTGATGTTCTCAGCCCAGGGAGTAGAACCGGTGACTTTTTCCTCCCTGGCATTACACTTCATTCATCCTCATCAGAGGCATTTCCTCGGACATCTGTCCGGCATCCATCCTTCAAACCCCTGTCATTGGACTAGCAACCTCTCTGTCAGCGACTCGTTTGAAGCTGCATTATCAGGAAAAAGAACAAACATCCTTCTCCCACAAATATCACAAAACTCCATCAGTCCATCTATCTAAATTTCTATAATTTTCATTATCAATATATACTTATCAATTATAATTCATTCTGGGTAAGTCAGTGGTTCATATTGCAAGTTCATACTCACCTGTCTCCTCTCTGGGAACGTTTATCACAAACTCACACAGGTGATCCCTGCATTCACCTTTCCTGGATATTTTTCATCTTAGGTAACCTGAAACAAGTAATAAGGGACAGAAACACAAACAACACAAACACCCTGCTGGCAACCAGCCAGACAGAGTCCATCCTTCTACCCGTCATCCTATTCCTGTCAAGTTTTTTCTGAATTGAGTCATCATTTAGCAATTTATCAGCAACACTTAAGGTTTTTCTTCATGCACCAAATTTCACAAGTCATTGTAAGTGTCATACAACATCACTCTAAAATGCTGTCTTAAATCATGTTAGTAGTTGTTAGAATTCATTATTATATATTGTCTGTTAGTATCTGTTAAAGAATAATAAAATAAGTAAAAATTGTGAAAAATAAGTAAAAAATAGTGTATTCTAACTCTGTTAGCACTTGTAAAAATCTTACTTGAGATAAAAACATCTATAGATTTGATTTAATCTGCCTGTAACTCTGTCATTGAACATTTTAAATGATTTAGAAGTCAAATATCTAGCAAAGTTTTTGATCCTTATATTATATATAATATTCCAGCCTAATTCATCATCCAAAACAACCTCTGAAATTTAGCTCATCTCATTATAGAAAAATCAATAGTCATTACTTAAAATCATGAATTGTGTCCTTCCTGATTATCAATATTTACTTGTATTCAGTCCTCCATAACACTGATACCTCACTGGTTGTCCCATCTGTCCAGTTTACAGTTTTAGGTTCTCAATTCTCCTTATGGCATTTCCTGTAGAGAGAAAAATATGGAGGGGGGGGGGGGGGGCGCATACAGCCTAAAAAGCATTCACAGTAGTCATTTTAGTTCAGCACTGCTCCAGAGACCTGTGAAGGGTTAATGTTGTTCAAGATATACAAATCACATCAATTAAATAATCCTCAAAGATAATCTTTGTTTAACCAGTAATTTTTTAAAGGGACAAGCACCTTTAAAATGAAAATTTCTTTTGAAAACATAAAATTACCAATTTTAATCTGCATTTCTTTAATTTAACACTAAGACTATATCTTAAAAACTGCAGGGCACTTGCTGTGAGACAATTCCAGCTCTCATCATGACTCCTTCAATACATTCTGTTAAATCCTATAGTTAATGTCGGCTTGTATTACCACCTAAAACTGTCCATAATTTAAAGGTGGATCCATTTATCTGTCAATGAAGATTAATTGACAGCACAGATGTGCGTGTGTGTGTGTGTGTGTGTGTGTGTATGTGTGTGTGTGTGTGTGTGTGTGTGTGTGTGTGTGTGTATGTGTGTGTGTGTGCACATGTGTGTGTTTGAACGTAACTTCTATTTAACCAGGCAAATACCTTTGTAGGTCACCAGACGTCCCCAGCAAAGGAGGCCTAGCTTTGCTAAGGAGGCCCTGCACCTCAAAACCTAACATGCATGTGTTAATCAGTGTTGCTTTAACATGAATAGTGTTATTTGAACAGTGTTATTTATTTATGTAACTTTTAATGAATAATTCAAATGTTTAAATAATATTATGGTCCACTCTCCTCTCTTGAGTCTAGATGAGAGCTGTCCACACCCCAAAAGACCCTGCAATTTTATTTAATAAAAATAAGAAAACCTCAGCATTTTACCTCAGGTGAAAATTCATAACATTGATCATTACACGGGCAGCACGGTGGTGCAACTGGTAGAGCTGCTGCCTCTCAGCGAGCAGGTCCTCGGTTCAAACCCCGGTCCAGGGGCCTTCTGGGTGGAGTTTGCATGTTCTCTCCGTGCATGCGTGGGTTTTCTCCGGGTGCTCCGGTTTCCTCCCACAGACCAAAAACATGCACGTTAGGCTGATTGGTAACTTTAAATTGTCCCTAGGTGTGAGTGAGAGAGTGAATGGTTGTTTGTCTCGTTTGTCTCTATGTGGCCCTGTGATGGACTTGCGACCCGTCCAGGGTGTACCCCGCCCCTCGCACAGTGATTGCTGGACATGGGCACCGGCGACCCCCGTGACCCAAAATGGAATAAACGGGTAAAGATAATGGATGGATGGATGGATGGATGATCATTACACATGTAAGTGTCGCCACAATGATTGATTTATGTTTCAAACGGGTTCATATTTGTTTTCAGTAGTTAGAATATTTTGTTTTTAGTTTGTTTAGTTCACACTGTGAAATATGTTTTATTTTGTATAAGATGCATTTATTCTGTCATGAAGGACTATTTTTTGGTTGTACTGTTATCGCGAGATTTGTGTGAACGGAAGAGAGTGGCGAGATTTTTGTGCTCAACACACACACATTTACCTGAAGCTACATGCAGTTACCTGAGGACACGAGAGGCGTGCAGCAGCCTCGATAGTTCGCTAACTGTAAAGGTATTTATAACTGTTGTGACACATTGTACATCTGTCAGTTATGGTGTTCTGATGTTTTATATGCTTATTTAGAATGTACAAGATGAGAAACATTCGCTTAGGACTTCTTTAACGACGAGCGGCCATGAGGTATTTCTTTGTTAAAGCACGTTTTACTCGTCGCTCAGTACTGTACCTGAAACCTTTTGTTTTACTTCTGTACTTTCTGTCTTGTTTCTGTAGTTTTCACGGCATTCATTAAAGCGCCCGTTTCAAACAAAAAAGCCGTGCCCGCGTGTCGTCATTGAGAAGTTACAACACATGTGTCAATAACAAAACAATTCAAATTGAAGATAAAAACTTATTAAATCAGAAACACAAGTATAAACAGCAAAAAATGATCTTGTATTTACACAGATAAAAATGTACCATAGAAGATTAATTATGTGCACATGATCCAATCTAATAATGCAAGAATAAATCATGATGGTTATTGGCATGACGGCCTACAAACTCTATCATTCTACAGATAAAAAAGGCTCAAATATCATGGTTATCCCTGTTCTAGCGGACACCACAATAACAAAAATTACCATATGTCTAATACTTATTAGATATGTCAATCTTATTTATCATATCATTATACCATAACATTCATGTATATATTTGTTTACTAGATTGTTCAAATAAAATTCATATCAAGTTAGATAATTTCTCCTCCCCATTAATCATTTAAAATGTTTTCTCTAATCTGGAATAGTTATCCCATCTTAAATCATCCTTCTGCCTTTAAGGGACTCCCATAAGAAATGTTTTATCACAATATTCCCCAAATACCTTTACCCTGGTTTGGATTAATTTCACAGACGTGTTCGAGTTTCCTCATTGATTTAATTTACTTTAACCTGTAATACTACTAAATTTTGCTAGAAAAATAAAAAACAAGGTCAGACGACACTGGAAGTCGTCTGATTATCTTGGCTACCAGGCTCAAGTCTGTCTCTGTTCCAAACATAACGACACAATAATCCACACATGTTACCGTAATAAATGAAAAACATCTTTGACCTGTCACATTATCTTCAGAGAGAAGGTATTTGTGTGTTCATATACTCACATCAATTTAATTGCGGAGATTTCTGTTTTCTGTCTGGGCTGCCAGTTTGAACTGAACCACGTCGGATCCTTCACATGTCATCGACAAACAAACAACAACTTATATACAGGCATTTAAATCAAATCGACGAAGCTGAAATTTTAGAGAACAATTAGTTAGTCAGCAAAAACTGTCATTCACAGTGCAGAGTGAAAGATGGGGGATGAAAGGTGATTAGCTAAAAACTAAAAGTTAACAGTTTTAATCCAGCACCAGGATGGGTCTGGACAGCCTGTCAAAAAATGGTTAATAAATAGACAGACCAACTTTTATTTATTATTTCTTTTTGGCACCAGATCTGAGAAAAAGTATTTATTAAAAATCTTTAAACCCCTTTCATGTAAAACCCTCTGCTCAATAGCTAATTTTGGTACATGTTTGGGCCCTGCATAATTTTGCAGTTTCTGGCCAGATGTCCAGCCTTCCCACATGTCCAACAGTAATACTGTCCCAATGACATTTGTTCTCCACACCTGATCTCCCTGTTTCCACTTCTAACTCCACCCCTGTATGATGTACATTGGTAAGTTATTTGCTCCATTTGGAAAACTCCTTCAGTTTCTAGTGGTGGGCCTACAGCTGTCATCTGGGTCATGTTATGTTTCCTGCATTGTTTCTTAGTTTTCTCTCTCCTGTCCCCCAGCTGCTCTTTAACCAGTTCTATTTCGTATAAGCTTTGCCCTTTAAGGCTGTTGCTGATGGGTTTATCCCGATATGAGAAGCATTGCACTGAAAATTTTAGTCCACGCCCAACTGCTGTGTGGGCCCCACCCGGTCCGTATAAATTACGTTAAGAGCTGGAAATAGGCTCCCATTTTTTCTTCAGCAAGCTAATAGCACTGTCAGAAGAACGAAGAAGGAAAGTTGTGTAGATGACCAACCTTTGTTTTTTTTTTTTTTTTTTTTTTTTTTTTTG
>NC_056507.1:39859488-39869515 GCF_014905685.2 Nematolebias whitei
TTTTTTTTTTTTTTTTTTTTTTTTTTTTCCAATAGGATAGAAAGAAAGAAAAGACAAAGTAAGACTCCAAAATATAAGAAATATATACAAATAGAGCACACTTCAAAACACCCGGCCACTGTCTGTTCACCTGCAAAGAACATGACAAAACACAGCAACAAAATACATATGTATAAAGAACTTAAAATATTCATGGCTTTGCAGTAAGTTTCCATAAATATATATACCCATACCTCCGCCTATATACATACATACATACATACACATGAATATACACTCACATACATATCTATATATCTACATATAAAGCCTACATAAGCATCCCTGCTTCTATTTGTGTGTGGTTGTGAGCATGCATAAGTGTTTAAGGCTTCTCTAATAGAACATTTATTAGTAACTGTGAAGCAGCAGAGACCCGACCCCCAAGACCAGAGGCAGACGAAAAAGGGGGGACCAGAGTCCAAGACCCCAGGAGGGACCCCGACCGCAGAGCCCCCAGAGCCACCCACACAGGACGAACCACTCACCCACCCCCCAGAACGGACCACAGGGGAGAACCGGAAGATCCCCACCAGCAACCACATACAGTGACCCCCCGGGGCCAACAGCGACAAACTCATAGGCCCCCGTCGGCACCCGCCGCACCGATGTAGGTCCAGGTCTAGGCACCGAGGCCCGGGCACCGAGGACTCACACCACCCAGGCCAAGGCCTGACAGGGCCAGAGGACCCGAGCCCCACCAGGCAGACACCAGGCCGAGCCGACACACGCCCAAGCGCCCAGCCCCCGATACCAAGGGCCCCAAGCGCGCCGGCAGGCAAGGGCACACCCCACCAGGGGGCCGCGCGATAGGGGCGCGAAGCCAAGCACCCCCAGTTGTATCAAAGAGGGGGCAGTCCGAGTCTTGGCCTAACAAATATCCATTCATACACAGACACAATCACACTATCCCAACCTCAATCTCACATTCATTCACTCAAAGACATACAATAACGATACATTTCATTCTTATTCCCGATACACACTCTAAACCCCCCAGGTCCAAGACATGTACCCACCCTCTACAGGGGGCAGCCCATGCCCAAACCCAGGAGGTAAACCCATTCATTCTTGAGCGGAGAAGAGCCAATACCCCAGAACCGGCCCAGGCCATGCCCCGCCGACAGGACCAACCTTTGTTAAGAATGCTTGGCCCGGCACGTCGACCTCAGGTCGTCCGATGAGCTCTCCGCCCCGAGGAGAAGCTGACGAGCAGTCTTGTTTCAAGGTAAACGCCGAGGAATATTTCTCAGTGACAGGTCGCTACACGCTGGACAACGCCATCTTGTAATTTTCCTCTTATCGCCGACCCTCGGAGCGAATCGGATGGTTCCTCCGGGACAGGCGGCGCTCAGCTGCAGCCCCCCGCTGCTCATTCCCTCCTGGAGAGCGTAGTGTCAGTGGAGGGGGGCTGAGCGAATACTCACCTCATCCCACCACGTTTCGCATTGTCGATCACACCACTCCCGGCCGACGGCGCCCTCTGGGGTTGCCCGGCATAACCCAGGAGGCGGCTGACATGAAGGGTCCCTTTTTTACGTCCCACGCCTTTTCCCGCCAGTTCGGATGATCCGGCGGGAAGGTTGTTTTTACTAGGTTCCATTCTGACTCACCGTCTTGATCCATCTGGCCTCGTTTTCCCAACAGGACGTCCTGTGGGTGAGGCCACAGACGGTTTTTCCTGGTAGATTGGGGGGGCCTGTCTCCACAGTCCGCACCCATCTCCAGAGCAGGGGTTCACCGAGCGGAAAGTCTCTCAGTGCCCCCTGGAGCCAAGTCTGACGGAGGCTTCATTGGAGCAAGATGTCCAGGTGGACCAGCGTCCCGTGCCTCCGGTTAGCGTAACCCAAACAGTGACACCGCTCTCCAACTGAGCTCACCAGCATGCGTTCCAGACGGCCGCAGTGAACAGCACGTTACGCTGTTGTCGTACATGTTCAGAGGTGGGAAGAGACGGTGGGCCCTCTGACCTTTGGCTCGCTCCGCTCTCGTAGCGGCTGTTCGATAACGACGCTATCGGCCCCTGCAGTACGCTCCGTCCGCAGGGCAGCTGACGTCATCCCCAACTGGTGCGCCTATTTTGCTGTCTGCCGCCCCGCATCACAGCCAGAGAACGAGGTCCCAGAGGTTTTCCTGGCTCATCACTCCACCTTCCTCTCAGGAGAGCTGCAGAAGCTTCTGTTGGAGGGCCTTTTCATCAGCGAGAGATCATTTCAAGATGGTCCACGGCTGCACAACGCCTCCCCAGCTCTGCTACGCCAGCCCCTCCCGTCAGGCGTCCCCGGCATCTGGAAGTTCAATTTTTCCCAGACTTCGCCAACAGGGGTCCCTCTAGGACAACAAACAGAGCTCAAGGGAAGATAACCAGGTGTCGGTTTGCTGGAGGTGTGTTGATGACACGATATGAAATAAACATAATTATATGATGAAGTGTCTTTTAGCCAGGCTGTCAGCACGGATGATCTGACAAGCAGCCCCATCACACTCACTCATCACGAATGAGCCTTTTAAGGTTATTTCATTCACTGCCAGCGGTGCCAACATGCGCTCGAGCAGCCTTCACCTATAAGGCGCTGCGTTATGAAAGCACGCACGCAGCTCTCAGCGCCCGCCGTTCACATCAACGTTAACGTGAGACCGCGGTACGAGCCCAGTAACGTATCTCGCTCTCGGCAGGAGCGACACGCGTTTTCATCGCAGTGGTGTCAAACGCGCGCTCTCGCGGCATCAACAGTTTCACAAGCCTCACAGCGGCTCCACTCCTTCATCCTCAAAGAAAGTTTTCTGAATTAATACTGCAGCTCGTGGAATCACTCAAAAGCTCACGTGATTCGCAGCCAAGAATGAATGTGTTTCTGCAGACCGAGCCCAGTGGTAACCTCGCCCCATCGATGCCGCGCGCTGCTTCCTGACCGCACCAGCGTCAAACGCGCGCTCCTGCAGCAATCCTGGCTTAAGGCGTCGCATGAATGAGGGCATGCACACACGACTCTTCAAGGCACGTCGGCTCATACGTGCACCCGCTCCCCGAGCGTTTACACGGAGCAGCTGCACACAACGTGAGCACAACACGAGCTGCGTCCCGCAGCATCAGCAAACGTACAAACGATTTGCATGCTCGGGGGCGAGCGTTTTTTATTTCTCCTTCATCGTGCACCAGCTCACATCAGCATGCATGTGAGTTTCACAGCATAAACTCGTGCCCACTTTATAACTTTATAAACGAGTGGCAATGAGCGCGCGTTTCAGACGGATAGGCGAACCGTTTTCATCCGGGGATTCACGCTGCAGTACAGCTCAAAACTGGTGCGGAGGAACTCTAATGACATTTTCTGTAATTTCTAGAACAGATCTCGTCCCCTCTCGCAGAAGCTTAGGAAATTTTGATTTAAATGTAATTTTCCAAAGTCTCAGAAGGAGAGGAAAACGCAGGGTTCCCCTCTCGTCACTCCCTGGTCCCAACGAACCGGAAAGATGAGATTTATTCTAGATTTGTCAATTTTGAACTGTGAAAAACAACATTCCATTAATGCGCCCGAGCCGCTCTGCAGCCGCCGCACAGAGCAGGGAGGAGAATTCTGCTTTATCTGGACATCTGCTACTGCTGAGCAGTTTGTACAGACAGGTGGCAGCAGTGCAACTCACATGAACCGGTTGAGTGATATCAGCTGTTTCGGTCAGCAGACCTACGTCACACATATCAGACTTCACAGAGGCACACACATTTAACGAGCTGTGGGGGCGCTGTGGTTCTCCACACAGCAACTCATTTAAATGTTTTTGGAGTGTTGCACTTGGTTTTTTGAATGTGATTCAACACTTTGCCTTTGAGCTGCAAATCATCAGAGTATTTGATTCACACAGACAGCAAGTGACTGTTGCATACATAACTGTCAGGAGATGTATGCGCTCAACCCATGTGCCACATTGTGAGACAGATGCTGTGTGGGGCACACCCAATCTGCTCTTCATTGGAGTAGGGTACATCTCATGTATTCTGAACAGGGGTCGGATGTGATGTCCAAAGACGGTCATTTGAGACACGTGGACCTGAGACCTTCCACCCAGAGCTATGGCTCAGACACGGCAGAAATCCTGCGAGCGGCTGTGGACGTGTAACAACACGAGAGAATGCTCAATGTCAACTATAATTATTGTGGAGCCACAGGACGATCCACCGCTGGGGTGGACGTGTCTGCTCACAGCCTGTGGTCGTAATGCTTCTTCACCTCCCTCTCTCTCTCTGATATCACGGTTTTCTGGACCAAGCTCAGAAGGAGGGACTGACAGCTCCTCTGTCCCAAGTGCGTGAACGCATCATGGTTCCCAGGCCTATGGCACTTGTTATTGGGGCGCTCGTGGAACCTGCCATGGAGGGAGGACGCTCTCCTCCAGGCGGGAGGAGCGATCAGGAGTTAATCAGAATAGGCCAGCACCTGTGGTCTGGCCGCTGTGCAGATCCTTTTGAGAGGATGGATCTCACTCAAGATGTAGTGCGTACAATTCAGGATTCACTTGCTGCAACCACCACAGCGCACCACTTGTTCACATCAAGTGGTCAGTTTTTCAGCGCTGCTGTACAGAGAAAGGTGTAGAGGCCATTTCATGTTCACTAGGTGGTGTGCTGTCCTTTCTGCAGCAGCTGATGGACAGAGATCTGGCGTTCAGCTCATGTAAAACGTTCACTGCGGCCATCTCTTCCTGTCACAAAATTTTCGAGACAGAACAGTTTTAATCATCCGCTGATGAAACGTTTTGTAAAAGGTGTACAGAGAAGGCGTAGAGGCCACTTCATGTCCACTGGACGACATGCTGTCCTTTTCTGCAGCAGTCGATGGACAGAAATCTGGTGTTCAGCACGACTATCGTATGCTACAGCCATGTTCTTTCTTCTTGTTTCAAAGTTGTCGGAGACAGAACAACCTTTAATCATCCTCTGATGGAGCATTTTGACAGATTGAAATAGCAGCTGTGGGCCTGTTTGTGACACGAGAAAACGCTAAGTGTCAATTACGGTTTTCTCTGAGCCCGCAAGACGAACCACCGCTGGGGGTGGATGCGTTTGCCCACAGCCCATGGCCCAAAATGCTTCTGTACGCGTTTTCCTCCACCTCCTCTGATTTTACGGTTCCTGAGCCGAGTTCAGGAGGAGGGATTGACAGCTCTCCTGGTTGGCCCCTGAACGCATGAGCGCACCATGGTTCCCAGTCCTACAACGCCTGCTGTCGTGGTGCCCGTGGAAACTGCCGTGGAGGGAGGACGCTCTCCTCCAGGCAGGAGGAGCGATCAGGAGTTACCCAGAAATAGGCCAGCACCTGTGGGTCTGGCTGCTGAACGGATCCGCTTAGAGAGGATGGGTGTCCCACAGGATGTAGTGAGCTCAATTCAGGTTTCACGTGCTACATCTACCACAGCGCTGTACACATCAAAGCGGACAGCTTTTCAGCGCTGGTGTACAGAGAAGGGTGTAGAGGCCACCTCATGTCCATTAGGTGGCATGCTGTCCTTTCTACAACAGCTGATGGACAGAAATTTGGCGTCCAGCATGATTAAAACGTACGCTACAGCCATCTCTTCCTGCCACGAAGGGTTCGGAGACAGAACAGTTTTTAATCATCCGCTGATGAAGCGTTTTCTAAAAGGTGTACAGAGACGCAGGCCTGTTTCACACCCATTTGTTCCACAGTGGGATTTAACACTGGCCTTGCAGGTCCTGATCAAAGCTCCATTTGAGCCTCTGGATCAGGTTCCACTTAAATTCTTGTCTCTTTAAACAGCCCTGCTGTTGGTTTTAACATCTGCTAAGAGAGTGAGTGATTTATCTGCCCTCTCTGTCGCTCCGTCATGTCTCAGAATTCAGGCTGACAGCAGCTCAGCTGATTTAAGACCAAACTCAGCTTTTATGCCTAAAAACATCACAAGCTCTTTTAAATCAAGAGTTCCCCCCCCCCCCCCCCCCCAGATCAGAAGAAGTAGGTCTTTTCATCTCCTCTGTCCGGTGCGGGCGCTGACGTGTTACATAGCGTGCACAGCTGATCTCAAAATTTGGTAAATAATCAAACAAAAAATTTATGCATGAGCTTTAAATCAACCGGACGATTCTTATTTTCAGGGAAAGATAGCGTTTCGCGTTTATAACGCCGTCGGACCACTTCCGGTTAGCAAGTTGCTAATGTTTCCGGTCCGTTCCCACGTGCGTCCTGGCGAGAAAACGTCCCGTATAAAACTTTTGCGTCCGATAAATAAAAATCCCGTATTATACTGTAATGTTCTACTGCCTTTTAGTTCACTAAATTGCGTGCACCGGACCGAAAACAGAGCAACCTGACCTTCCTTATGGGACACGCAAAAATTCAATGTAACAGGTTTCCTGCTTACCTTATGAGATGATAATAGCCGGCTTGTTCAGTTTGCTCTGACTCTGTTCACATGACGCTGTATTAATAATAATAAAAAATTGAAAAAATTGAGCTACCACTTATAAAACGGAAGACCAGAACACGGCACCAACTGTTAAAGACGGGAGCTAGCTGCGGACCACTGGATCTGGAAACCCCCTCCAGCCCACGTCTTTACCCCCGACTCGGACCTTCCTCAGAAGTGGTACTATACTAATCAATAAATCAAGGAAATGTCAATTAAGTTTTATCAATTATATTAAAAAAGGCAGGAAAAGACTACAAGTTACAGCGCTGGACTCTCCAGACTGTGACGCGTTCACAGACCCGGAAGAGCCTCAAAGTCCCGTGTCATTACTAATTTATGGGGTCCTATGACTCCTCCTTTTGCAGAAGGGGAGCTCAGCCTATCAGTGTATGAGGGGGCGTGGCTAAGTGGTCTTATGTGGACTGAAGTGTTATGAAATATGAGACGGTGCTTCAAAGCCTTTCTACGTGATGTGGCAAGCCGATTAAACTATTTGACTGATATTGAAATCCCAGGGAGACTCTCTTAAGAGTTTGCTGGCCGAGTTTAACCCAGTCAGAACCGGTCATAATTTCATTATAATCCCGTCTCTGAGCAGATCAAAACCATAGGACCAGTCTAGATTAAAATATCTTAACACAACTAAAGATTCCAAAAAAGTTCAATCTGGTCCTCTGGACATTCAAAAAAACAAAACAAAGCAAAAAAATATAGAAACGTTTCGTCTCTCATCCAAGAGACTTCCTCATTCTGAGGTGCTGTTCTAGCTCAGTCTCTTAAATAGCACCTTCTCAGAGTGGATCAACCAGTTTGCTGCTGACAACCAAAACCAGCTGATCACATGCTCAAGAAGGACCATCAGCCCAACTATGGATCATTAGCACAGTGATGGCTGTTTACTATTCACAGAGGGCTGAGTGATACTCATGTTCCAGAGGACCAGATTGAACTTTTTTGGATTTTTCTACCTGGATTATTGAGCATACATCAGGACAACTAAAGATTGTTTATCTGTCTATTCCTTGCCTCACGGACTCATCCAGGAGAAGACAGAAGTGTTGATCCTGCTGTGTTCTGTTCAGTTCTTCATGTTCATTCAGTGCTGAAATAAGACTTTTCTTTACTGAACTCTTTTCTCTTTCTATTGACTCTGTAGTGAACTAAGCCTCCGGTCAAAACCTGACCCTGAAGACCTTAATGGGACAGGAACTGTTATTTCATTGATTTGAATCCAGAAATACAAATTAGCTCATCCAGAGACTTTCTAATTGTATCCTGAACTAATCAATTGAAAGAACACTCTCTATTTATATTGTCATTACTATTTTTACAAATGTCTTGATAATCAAAAGTGTGTTTAGTTCAAATCATTTTAAATGTTGAAGTGAACCATTCATTTTAAATCAACTGTGAAACAGTATTAATGATTTTTAATCCTCATTCAGAGTAGAAATCAATTTAATGTCTGTTACAAAGTAATTATGCATTTTGATCTTCTGTCTGAAATGAGAAGTAGTGATGTCGGTCGAAAGTCAGAAAGAAGTTCTTAGAACGAAGTGGATTGTTTTTAAACCTAGCAGACGGTAAATAAGAAGCTACTGGCACCTGCTTCCTCCCACTTCGCCATAACATTTCTCTGTCTGTTCCTAAACATTTCTCTGTCTGTTCCTAAACATCTCCGCTGTTTTTCTGACTTGTAGTAACCTCTTACGTCACTAAAACCACACCCCTGTTGGTTCTTTCAACCAATCAGGACTTCCCAAAAGGGACCGGAAGCAGAACTCTTTAAAAGTCGACACTTCCTAGTTCCAGTTAGTTCTGGGAGCACAGGAGAACAGAAGTTCTGGGGGAAGAACAGAAGTTCCGAGAGAGAACAGAAGTTCTGAGTTCCTCTGAGTCTTCTCAGAGTCCCGTTAGTTCTTCTGGTTCTGATGGAGTTCGGCTGGAGTTTCTGTCAGAGCCACGATGCCTCGCTGTGGCTCCACCCGGTGAATGCCCTATAACTTCTGAGGAAGTTTGTTCTGTGGAACGAGTTCTCACGACTTCTGCCGAGTCGCAGCCGCCCTGAGGAGAAGCTGAAAGGTAGCGTACCAGGGACCTCTTGACCGCAGCTGATTCATCCTCTGCCAAGGTAAAAGAGTCGTCATGAGCTTCACTACCAGTGTACTGCGGGCGAACTGCGCTTGAAAGGAGCGTGTTGTTCTGGTCTACAGACATACATCCTCATCCACATCTTTTCTCTCCATTTAAACTCCTTCATTCCCCATCTTTGAAACTCTTCTATCTCGCCAGTAAAAAGATAAGCTAAGCCTGCAGACATTAATTTAAGATCTAAGGATATGTCTGTTGTTTTTAGCTGCAAGTGAGAAATCATGGCCGTATGATTTCTCATTGTAAAGCTCATTAATTAAGCTGTGTTATTGTAATCAATCAGAATAATCAAGTGTACAATGTTTTGATGTTAAATTTTGATTCTGTTAATAAATGACCACATTCATTTTGATGGGTCAAAGAAAATTAACGTCTCATGTCACTGATTAGACCATCTCCGACACAGTACTTCTAAGCACAATATCACTTAGTCCAGAAAAATGAAAGAATCCGTTTAAATTAAGTATAATATCAGATATAGTCCAGATATTATAAAATGTAAGAGAGCACCCCTGAGCTAAATCCATCTCTTGGCTGTCTCATTACAACTAGAAATAAGAAAAAGGTGGTTAATTCAAGCTACATACTATTTTTGAATAAATGCATAAAACAAAGAAAGGTGCTGCTAACAGCTATAATAGCTATATTAATAATACGAAACTGATAAAATAAGAAAATGAAAAATAAATTGATGTAAACATAATGAAAATAATATAATAACAATGGATATATGAATCAGAAAGTATTATACAGATACAGATATTCTTTATTGTCATTCGCACCACATGTGGTACATGTGGTGGATCAAAATTATGTACCCAGGGTCGCAGTTACTTCAAACAATAAAATATGTTTTTCTACCCAGTGAAGTTACCACAAGTTATGGCTAAAACACCACTGTAGCCTCTCCTCTAAGGGGTATATTGGACTAATCTAACACTTGGGCTTTACCCAGAGTGACGTTAGGCTAGTTCTGTTTAAGGCTGTGTTGGAGGTGATTCACCCAGACACTTCAAAGTCCGAGATCCTTTATTGTCATTCGCACCTCATGTGGTACATGTGGTGGAGCGAAATTATGTACACAAGGTCCCAGTTACATCCAACAATAAAATGTATAAGAAAAACAGTAATAACATCTAAGATATGAACTAAGAAAAACATCAACTAAATATACACTAAGCACTCATAACAAAAAACACTGAACATCAGCACAAACATGAACATGAGTCTGTGAGCGAATGTGAACGCATGAACACATCAACATTGAAACAGATCAGCAGCAACATGATATGGTTTTTCACAGTGATTATTCTAGTTAGAGATTCATGAGTCTAACAGCCTCAGGGTAGAAGCTGTTCCTCAGTCTAGTGGTTCTACACTTAATGCTCCTTAACCTCCTTCCTGAGGGGAG
>NC_056507.1:39869615-39881941 GCF_014905685.2 Nematolebias whitei
CCTGGCCTGATGATGTTGATCTTCTGTGCTGGGCCATCCTTTTGGCCTTTTGGCCAAAATCCTTTTGGATTTTTCTACCTGGATTATTGAGCATGCATCAGGATAAACCTACAATACTTTCTAAGAAGACTGACAGCAACTTTGTAGTTGTAAACGCTCCTTAAGCAGTTTAATTTACCAGAATTTGCTATTTAAACAGTAACTCATAAACCAGGCTTGATTAACATGTTTATCTACCCACATGCGTTTTTTAAGAAATAAAATGAAACGAGTCTGCAGCTCTCAGTTCTGAAAAACTGGTATACTCTTTTTTCAACAGCAGGTGGTGGTGTAAGCTTACTTTTACCGGTAGGAGTCACTGACGACTTCCTGTGAACCGTCCTGTTGACATCCGGTCGTTAGCCATTAGCTACGATTAGCAACGGTCGAACACGGTTCAAATCAGCATTTATGGACGGGTTTAAAGCTTTACGTGGCATCGCTTCACAAGCACGCTCTTTATGCATAGACTCATGAGTTTAAGAACAAATGTCAGGGCTTTATTCAGCTTTTTTAAACACAAAGGAAGACTCTGTTAAAAACGAGCTCCATTTCCGGGGTCACGTGACTTTACAGACACGTGAACATCGGGGGTGGGCTTTTCGTACTGACGCCAGAGTGAGTGGACGTACACGGCGTTACGTCACCAGCTTCTCAGCGAATCAGAACGTCCCAAACAGTGGTCCTCAACCAATCACAGCTCGTGTGTACTCGCCTTAAGCTAGCAGTTAGCATCAACAGTCCGGTCAAATTATCGCCCATTAAAGCCTTGAAAATGCACAATTTACTGTGAGAATGTAGCGAATCAGCATAGAAGCAGCTCTGAGTCGGCGCCCAGCTTCACAGACAACGTTTCACCATTTAAAACACGACTCGTTGAGTCCAGTAAACAGAACCGGGTCGAACTCACAGAACCCCCGGTCATGCTAGAGTTTCAAACAGAATTAATGCGTTATTCTCTCTGCTTACAGCTTAATTACACAAACAGAATGACAATTTACAGCTCCAAAAAAAACATCAACACAATTCTGCATCTTTCTGAACACCACAGCCGTAAAATATGTCTGTACCAAGGTTAAAACTCTGACTTTTTTATGCCAACATGACGTGTTATTCATAGTATCACAAGTCACACATAATTTATCTCTTTAGAAACGTTACGAGCCACCAATTATGTAGTATGTCAGGACAGCTTTGCTGGGGACACACTACTAATTAATTATTCTTAAAGCTAGTTCAAGCACAAAGAATATTAATTTTTTAATTACAACGGATTCTTTTCTTTTTCGAGTTAAATTTCTGCCATGTGACCAAGATAACTGTGAGTGAATTGTTTAATCAGTGACATGAGACGCCATTTTATCTTTGACCCATCAGAATAAATGTGGTCATTTATTTAACAGAATCAAAATTTAACATCAAAACATGTACACATTGATTTGCTGATCTGTTTCTGATTAATAAACTTGGCACGCTTTACTAATAAGACAACAGAACATTACTGATTGAGGCTGATTCACCTCTGAAGGCATCTAGATTACTGGCGAATAGAAAAGATAAAGAGGAGAAATAGATTTAAAGATTTTAAAAGGAGGTTTAGATGGAAGCTATGTTTGAAACCAGAACATTGCACCCTTCCTCCGACATCCCGCTCAGCTTTCCGATACACTTCAGGACGTGCAGCGACTTTGTTACCTTAGATGGGGGATACCTCCACTCCGGAACAGAAGTCCATTAGTACGCTCCCTTTCCAGCGTCTCCGGTTAAAGTAGCTGGGGGTCATCAGAATAAATGCAAAGTACTCGGTTCCACTGAATAAGCTTCCTTAGAAGTGGAGCATTTACTGCTCGGGTTGAGTACACAGCGATGCGAGCTGTGACTCCGCTAAATGGAGGGACCCCTTGGCACATGGTCCCATCCATCCGCTGCTTAAGTGAGTCTCATCTCTGACCGAAAGTTCCAGCAAGACTGGAAAAGAATAAGACTCGTGAAGACTAAGACTGAAGACTTAGCCCTAAGACTTAAGACTCCGACTGAGTTCCAGCACTGAACTCCAGGACTGCACTTCAGGACTGAACTGAATAGTTCCACGAAATGTTCCTTTTAAAGGGGTAAACACTTTCTGTTACGTGGTACTTCCTGATTGGTTGAAACAACCATCAGGGGTGTGGTTCTAGTGATGTCAAGAGGGTCACTAGAAGTCAAGAGACAGCAGGAATGTTTGAAAAACGGTTAGGACAGACGGAGAAATCTTATGACGAGGTGAGACAAACACAGGTGCCAGTTGAAGTTATTTACTGTCTGCAAGGTTTAAAAACAAGACACTTCGTTCTAATAACTCGTCTCTGTTTGTCTCTGACTTTCGACCGACATCACTACTCCTCATTCAGACAGAACACTAAATGCACACTTACTTCATAAATAGGCATTTAACTGTATGATCAAAAATCTGCCGAGGTTTAAAAATCATTAATACTGTTTCACAGTTGATTTAAATGAGTGGTTCACTTCAACATATAGAAATGGTATGAACTAAACACACTTTTTGATTATCAAGATATTGTAAAATAGTAATGATAATGTAAAAAGGAGAGTGTTCTTTCACTTGATTAATTCAGGATACAACTAAATAGTCTCTTGATGAGATAATTTGTATTTCTGTATTCAAATCAATGAAATAGCAGTTATTGTCCCCTGAAGGTCTTCAGAGACAGATTGTTGTCGGAGGCCTAGTTCACTACAACATAAAAACATTGAACATTAGCACAAACATGAACATGAGTCTGTGTGAGCGGATGTGCACGCATGAACACATCAACATTTAAACAGATCAGCAGCAACATGAAACAGATCAGCAGCAACATTGATGTGGTTTTTCACAGTGATTATTCTAGTTAGAGATTCATGAGTCTAACAGCCTCAGGGTAGAAGCTGTTCCTCAGTCTAGTGGTTCTACACTTAATGCTCCTCAACCTCCTTCCTGAGGGGAGTGGGGCAAAAAGTGTGTGTGCTGGGTGAGTGAGGTTCTTCATGATGCAGGTAGCCCTCTTCCTGCATCTAGAGGTGAAGATGTCTGTGATGGTGGGGAGGCTGACTCCAACAGTCTTCTGTGCATCCTTCACCACTCTCTGCAAAGCTTTTCTTTCTGCAGCTGTGCAGCCTCCATGCCACACGTTGATGCTGGAGCACAGGATGCTCTCCACTGCACACCTGTAGAAGGAGGTGAGGACTGAGCTTCCCAGACCAGCTCGCCTCAGCCGTCTGAGGAAGTAGAGTCTCTGATGAGCTTTCTTGATCAGGCTGGTGGTGTTGTTGCTCCAGCTGAGGTTGTCATTCATGTGTACACCCAAGTACTTGTAGCTGGAGACCACTTCTACCGCAGATCCTCTTATGTTCAGGGGGTGTAGATGTTTTTGTTCCTTCTGAAGTCCACAATCATCTCCTTTGTCTTCTTCACATTGATGTGAAGGTTATTCTCTTTGCACCAGCTCTCCAGGTGTTCCACCTCTTGCCTGTAGCTGGACTCATCATTGTTTGTGATGCATCCCACCACCGCAGTATCATCTGCAAACTTTACAATGTGACAGCCTGGATGGGTAGCTGCACAATCATACGTGAGAAGAGTAAACAGGAGGGGGGGCTCAACACACATCCCTGAGGAGAGCCAGTGCTGAGGGTTATGGTGGAGGAGGAGAAGTTGTGCATCCTCACTAACTGTGGTCTGTTTGTTAAGAAGTCTAGTACCCAGTTGCAAATGGAGGGGCTTAGTCCTAGTGTGGATAGTTTGTCCATCAGGGTTTGGGGGATCATGGTGTTGAAGGCGGATGTGAAGTCCACAAAGAGCATACGGACGTAAGAGTTTTTCTGCTCCAGGTGGTTGAGTGCAGTGTGGACCACAGAGGAGATTGCATCCTCTGTTGATCGGTTCTCACGGTATGCGTACTGATGAGGGTCCTCGTTGATGTTGATGGTTGTTTTGATGTGAGTCATGACCAGTTTTTCGAAGCATTTAGCGACTATCGGGGTGAGGGCCACTGGCCGATAGTCATTCAGACCAGTCACTGTAGAGCTTTTTGGGACTGGGATGATGGTGGCAGTCTTCAGGCAGGTGGGAACTGTCTCCAGGGTAAGTGAGGTGTTAAAGATGTCTGCCAGCACCTCACAGAGCTGATCAGCACATTCCTTCAACACTTTTCCGGGGATGTTGTCTGGGCCAGTTGCTTTGTGCGGATTAATCCTCCTGAAGGTACTCCTTACTTCTGCTGAGGTCACGCTGAGATGCTCTTCATCCGGTGGTGAGGTGAGTCTGGTGCTGGGTGGTCTGTTCGGGTCTTCAAAGCGTGCATATAACTTGTTGAGGGCATCAGGCAGGGATGGGTCTTTGGGGCATTGTTCACTCCTTCCTTTATAATCTGTTATGCACTTAATGCCCCTCCACATGCTCCGAGGGTCTTGTGAGATGAATTGACCCTCGATCCTCTTTGCATATGTGGCCTTAGCCCTCTTAATACCAGCAACCAGCTCTTTTCTTGTCCTACTCAGCTCCTCTGAGTTTCCAGACCTGAAGGCAGTGTTCCTGGCTTCCAGCAGGGTACGCACCTCTGCATTCAGCCAAGGTTTTCTGTTTGGGTAGCTTTTAACATTTCTGATAGTGGAGACGGTTTCAGTACATGTACTAATGTAACTCAGAACTGAGGATGTGTATTGGTCAAGATCATCCATGGATCACTTCCATTTTCAGCAGCTTCTTTGAAAACTTGCCAGTCTGTTCGGTCAAAACAATCTCTCAGTATGGGGCCACTGTCCTGGATCCAGCATTTAACTTTCTTTTGTCTGGAGCGTCTCAGCGGGGGCATGTAAGCAGGAGCCAGGAAGATTGAGATGTGGTCTGACAGTCCTAGGTGGGGGTGGGGTTCGGCTTTGTATACATCTTTTACGTTTGTGTAAACACGGTCCAGCGTGTGGTCTCCACGTGTTGGAATCGCCACATGTTGATAAAAGCTTGGGAGACAGTCCTTTAGATTCACGTGGTTAAAGTCTCCGGCTACAACGTAAAGAGCCTCGGGGTGTTTGCTCTGCATCGAGCTGATGATATCATGTAGCTCCTGCAGTGATTCATTAGCATTAGTGTCCGGAGGAATGTAAACAACTGTGATGAAAGTCACTGTGAACTCGCGGGGTAGATAATGTTTCCGACATTTCACTATTTGCTCCAAAGCCTTCGAGCATGAGCTATTTACAAAAGTACAGTTCGTGCACCAACTTTTACTCACGTAAATGCACACTCCGCCTCCCCGTGATTTCCCCGTTAGCTCGCTGCAGCGGTCCGCTTGAAAAAAAAGTCTGTCATCCAGCTGGAAGACTGTATCCGGCGTTTCGCTTGTAATCCACGTTTCCGTGAGACAAAGCACCGCACACTTCTTCATCTCTTCTGAGGCGCCCGCTCTCAGACAAAGTAAATCCAACTTGTTGTCCAACGAGCGGACGTTCGACAGCAAGAGAGACGGCATGGGGAGTTTACCGGCTTTAGCGTTAGCTCGTAGCCTCACCATAACCCCCGCCCAGCATCCTCTCCTCTTAAGCCGGGAGCAGCGCTTCCTCTTCTGCCCGCTGGAACGCCTCTGCTGCAGCTTCCAGGTAGATGACTTTAAGATCTGCATTCTGCCGAGCATAGTTTTGAGTTTGTTGCTGATTTCTGCTATATTTTGTGGCAAATCCGCTCCTATTCTCATTAGTTCGGTTCGGCTATAGTTCACAGGCATAAATCGCGCTGAGTCATGCACAGAGTCAATATCAAAACTTTTAAAAACTGGGATGGTACCGGGAGCCTGTAAAGCTGCAACTGCTCTGAGCGCGGCCATCTTGGCAAGAATTCATGACATTCATGACCATCATTTGCGAGTCACACCCTTGTTTCACCCCGTGACTCCTTCAACCTAGTAGCAGGGGTTAAATCGTTGATCACGGGGAAACTGGCATTTTGGCCGCTCACCTCCTATTGCAGAACTGCAATTGTTACCGATCTGGTAGTTTTTAGAATCTAGGCACAAGATTCCAGGGTGGTGTTCGATCTAAGCTACAAAACCTTTAAAAACCTCATCTTTTTGATGAAATTGAACCAAGCTTTCCAACTTTTTGAGTACGAATATGTAGAAATGATAGTCCAGAATTTTACATTTTATGCTTTGCTTTAATTAGGGATTTGCAGGGGTACAGTGTTATCAGCACACTATAATTTGTTACATTTCATCATTTAAAAAGATAAATGACAGAGAGTTCATGTCATGTTCCAGGGAGTGTCTTATTGGTCTAGTGAGACATTCAAGGTCCTAGGATGTCCACTAAGGCGAGGCTCTCCTGGCTCCAATGAGCTGAGTTAGAGAATCTCATCTCCTGATGTCTAGGTTGTCATTTCAGAGCAGCCTATTCCCCAAAAATGGGCTAACATGCACTTGTAGCCCCAAAGCATGTTAAATCCCCACAAACCCCTAATCACTGTCTCATGAACCAAGTTTAGCTAGATCTGTTACAATCCACCTTGACAGCACACATATTATGTGGTAACCTTTCAAGTAGGCTGGAAGCAGGACAACACTCTCAATCTAACCCTTCTTCTTAATTATAGGAACACTGTTACTTCATATAAAATTTAGCATTTGGACAATATGTTAGGGGTCGCACACCATTTCTGCCCGAAGACTTTTGGAAAATGGCACGATAAATATCTCCTCCAGAGCCCTGGAATAAATCTCCCTTAACTCCCCAAAAGCAGTCCTAATCCTGAGGGATCTGGTCTGGTGTCAGCTCGGCTGAACGAAAGAATATTCCTATCTTAATGAAAAAGAAGTCTTCTTTGAGCTGTTCCAGCTCCCTCTGCGAGGCTCCTGGGAGTGAAGCTATATTGTCCTAATCCTTCGACTCCACGGTCCATTCAGCTCCAATTTGCCAGTAGGCTTGGTTTAAACAGGAGATCTTTTCACTGGACAACCCAGTTTTCCCTTTTACTAGCTTGGTGTCATTTTCTGATTGGACTTAGTTCTTTAGGAAGTTTGGCCCTCTGGTAAACAGTTAGACTGTCTCCAAATTGTGCCCTTGTAAGGTATTGAGTTGTATTGTTCCTCTGCTTCTCAGCTCACAAGCTTACACGTTACCAACACATGATTCTTGCTACAGCCTGTCCTTTAATGGTGATGTGCAGCTTTCCTTGGCTTCTACATGTACTGCTGTTCTGATTAGGTCAGCCATTTGCAACATTCCAAGGGAAATGTAACCTTTCCCCCAGAACGCAGCTGGCTCCCTTTACTGCTGTTTTAAAGATGTCAACTCACCACTTTTTCCTTCTCCCAGACCACAGCATGAACTCATATAGCATAAAATTTCATACAGTATAAATCATTTCACTTCACCCTAATCACAGGATGTAGGACAACTTGTTACAATCACATCTATCTACATCTAGACAACACTCTCAATCTAACCCTTCTTCTTAATTATAGGAACACTGTTACTTCATATAAAATTTAGCATTTGGACAATATGTTAGGGGTCGCACACCATTTCTGCCCGAAGACTTTTGGAAAATGGCACGATATATCTACATCGATCAATGCATAGAAAACAATTTTTCTATGATCACATCACAGAGAGTATAAATCTGTTACTTGGGAGCCTCTGGCAGATACGATTTCATCCAATAAACGACATTACTTGACAAATGTAAAAGAAAAACAGTAATAAGTCTAAGATAAGAACTAAGAAAAACATCAACTAAAAATATGCTTAGCACTAATAACATAAAAACAAAAAACACAATATGCCGAACAGCATCATGTACATGAGTCTGTGTGAACAGATGAGCATGAATGAACACAGCAACATGAAACAGATCAGCAACAACATGATGTAATTTTTCACAGTGATTATCCTGGTTAGATATTCATAAGGCTGCACAAACTCAAGTTCATGTTGCTCTTTGACGTATTGTTTTGATTGTTTACTGCTATTAGTGCTTAGTGCATTATTATTAGATGTTTTTTAGTTGATATTTTTCTCAATTCATATCTTAGATCTTATTACTGTTTTTCTTTTACATTATATTGTTATCTGTAACTGGGACCCATCCATCCATCCATTATCTTTACCCGTTTATTCCATTTTGGGTCACGGGGGTCGCTGGTGCCCATGTCCAGCAATCACTGTGTGAGGGGCGGGGTACACCCTAGATGGGTCGCAAGTCCATCACAGGGCCACATAGAGACAAACGAGACAAACAACCATTCAGTCTCTCACTCACACCTAGGGACAATTTAGAGTTACCAATCAGCCTAACATGCATGTTTTTGGTCTGTGGGTGTGAAAAGAAAATTGTCCATCATTAAACAGGGGTGGAGGCCTCCGGGTTCAACTGTCCCCCTCTTACAATGCTGTGATTGCTAGTATCACTCAACCCCCTGTGAATAGTAAAAAGCCATCAGTGTGCTAATGATCCATCGTTAGGCTGATGATCCTTCTTGACCATGTGATCAGCTGGTTTTGGTTGTCAGCAGCAAACTGGTTGATCCACTCTGAGAAGGTGCTATTTAAGAGACTGAGCTGAATACAGCACCTCAGACTGAGGAAGTCTCTTGGATGAGAGACGAAACATTTCTTTTGCTTTGTTTTTTTTTTTTGTTTGTTTTTTGAATGTCCAGAGGACCAGATTGAACTTTTTTTTGATGTGGAACATGTTGCATCTGTTCTTACCAAGCACAGAAGGCTGCAGTGTTGTGCTGCTCTGTGAGGTGCAGGTAGGCTGCAAGCCTGTGATGGAGACCTGTCAGGTGCATTCTCCGCTGATGGAACAGGGGCAGAAGCCGGCAGGCTTGGAGGGTTTAATGTGGAGATTAGAGACGAACCATCACGTGCTGAAATACGTTCTGGATAAAATACAGTGAGAAGCGGGACGGTTAGCGTTTATGCATATTAGCTTAGCATCGTAGCACCGATGTTGTCCTATTATGGCGTCAGCCTCTTGTTAATTCGCCTGTATCCGCGATCTCATTCTTTCAGTCACTACCCATGACCATAGGTGAGGGTAGGAATGTAGACCGACCGGTACCAGGAACCCGTCTCAAGCGCAGAGGTGACAGGGCCTTCTCTGTAGCAGGCCCAAGACTTTGGAATGAGTTACCTCTGCTCGTTAGACAGGCCCCCTCCCTCACAGTTTTTAAATCTCGCTTAAAAACACACTTTTATTCCCTGGCTTTCAGCACTGTGTGATCTGTGCTGAGTCTGTGTGCATCACACTGTTGGTCATGTTGCGGCTGTTGTTGTTATCCATTACTGTTTTTGTTGGTTGCTACTTTTTGGTGTCCTGTTATGTAATCTGTTGCTGTGTGCTTGTTCTGTTTGTCCATGTACAGCACTTTGGTGTGCTTTGTCACTGTTTAAAGTGCTTTATAAATAAATTGGTATGGTATGGTAAACAGAGAGCTTTGCCTTACAGCTCAGCTCTCTCTTCACCACAACGGACTGGTACAGAGTCCTCAATACTGCAGATTCTGCACCAATCCGTTTGTCAGTCTCACGCTCCATTCTTCCCTCACTCATGAACAAAACCCCAAGATACTTGAACTCCTCCACTTGAGGCAGAACCTCACTCTCGACCTGAAAAGAGCAATCCACCCTTTTCTGGTTGAGGACCATGGCCTCAGATTTGGAGGTGCTGATTCTCATCCCAGCCACTTCACACTCGGCTGCAAACTGCTTCAGTGAGAGCTGAAGATCACGGCACGATGACGCCAACAGGACCATATAATCTGTAAAGAGCAGAGATGGAATCCTGAAGCCACCAAACCGGAAACCCTCCACCAGCTGGCGGAACCAATAAATTCTGTCCATAAAAGTTATGAACAGAATCGGTGAAAACAGGCAGCCCTAGCGGAGTCCAACTCCCACCCTGAAGGGGTCCGACTTACATCACTGGCTGAGTTCAACAGCACCACACTTTCACTGAACAGTGTTATTAAAGTGCTGCTTTCCCCTCCTCATCCGCCTGATAGTTTGCCAGAAATTCCTCCGAGCCTACATCGGAGCTACCTCAACAAGCAAGGTGCGGAACATGGCCCACTCAGACTCAATGTCCCCCACCTCAGATGGGATGCAGTTAAAGCTGCGGTAGGCGGCGAATCTTCTGCGGTAGGCGGCAAATCTTCAGCGGTAGTGGAGAGCGCCGGCCCCTCTGGAGACTTGGAGAGCGCCGGCCCCTCTGGAGACTTGGAGAGCGTCGGCCCCTCTGGAGACTTGGAGAGCGCCGACCCCTCTGGAGACTTGGAGAGCTGGAAGGGTGCTGCCGCCATCATGGAGGACTGTGGACCTGGCAAGGGGGTCTGAGGGACAGACATAGAGGCCTGGAGGGGAGCTGCAGCCAACTTGGAGGCCTGGAGGGGAGCTGCAGCCAACTTGGAGGCCTGGAACTCAACTGGAGGCGGTACAGCCGGAGCCCAAATCACAGCAAGCACAGGGGCCAGGACAGCCGCAAACATGGTGGCCAGCGCTGCCACCTGTGGAATCTGGGGGTCTGCAGCCTCTGGAACAAGGGGCCAAGCCAATGCAGTCATGGGGGTTTTGGAGATTGTAGCAGCTGAAGCGAGGGCCTGAGCTACTGGGGCAGGCAACGTGGAAGCCTGGAGAGTTGCTGGGGCAGGCGATGTGGAAGCCTAGGGAGCTGCTGGGGCAGGCGACGTGGAGGCCTGGGGAGCTGCTGGGACAGCTGGTCTGGGACTCTGTGGGACCACGGCAGCTAGCCTGGGACTCAGTGGAACCACGGCAGCTGGCCAGGGACTCTGTGGGACCACGGCAGCTGGCTTGGGACTCTGTGGGACCGCGGCAGCTGGCCTGGGACTCTGTGGGACCGTGGCAGCTGGCCTGGGACACTGTGGGACCACGTCAGCTGGCCTGGGACTCTGTGGGACCACTGCAGCTGGTCTGGGACTCTGTGGGACCACTGCAGCTGGTCTGGGTCTCTGTGGGACCACTGCAGCTGGTCTGGGACTCTGGGACCACTGCAGCTGGTCTAGGACTCTGTGGGACCACTGCAGCTGGTCTAGGACTCTGTGGGACAACTGGAAATGTTTGAGGCAAGGGTTCTGAGGGTGGAGGGGTGGGACGTTGGGAGGACCGGCGCATTTTGTGCCTATGGCTCTTCTGAGGGCGAGGGACCTGGCAGGGAGGAAACCGCAAATCCTCGTCTTTGTCCGACTCATTCTCCTGATCTCAAAAGGGGAACGGGAACTTGGAACTGTTCATAAGGGGGAGAGCCCAACGCCGGGCTTCTCTCTTCTCACCTCACCCAAGAGGACAGGCTGAGCCTGAGGGAAACTGTCCGGCTTTATTGCCAGGCGGGTGCCTGTAAATGGATCCTCCAATTTACTAGAACGCCACCTCTGAGTCTGTGCTGGATCCATATTTTGGCCAGATTATTCTGTAACAAGTCTGTATGGATCAGCACAACACCTGACTCAGGACAGTATTAAAAAAAAAAGGTTTTATTTATTAAAGGCGTTCGTCTGGGGAGGATCCGAGCCTCGGTTCTGGTCCAATCTATGAAGACAGACAGGTTAGTGACTGCAAAAAGTTTCTGGGAGCTGAGAGAGGTGGTGTGCACGTCACTAACCTTCTGTGGCAGGAGCAGGGCTGAGACAGAGAACATTGGAGGGCTGGGCAGGAAACAGAATCCAGGGACGTAGCAGGGTTCGAGAGCCAGGAGCTGTGTGAACAGCCAAAAAGATGATACGTAGTCGTGGTTGAAGAGGAGAGCGAGGATGTACCGTGTAGGCTGAGAGCGTGGTATCCAGACAGGGGCAAAGTCAAAGCGAGGAGTCAAGAGTGAAGCTGTGGTCAAAAACGAAGAAACTAGGAACAAGAGAATGCTGGATAATTTACTGGCTGTGAGGCTTTCAATAATCTGGCACCTTGCAGAGGCAAGAGCTGAGTTTATTTAGGGCTGGCACCAGGTGTAGAGCATCAACACGGATTACTGTGATAAGGGAGAATCAGGTAGGCGGGCTTTGCAGGGGTGATTGACAGGCAGCTAGAAATGACAGAGGGAGAGTGGTCAGAGTGACAGGAGCTGAATGAATGAGAGGGTAACTCAAAACTGAAGCAGGAAAAAAAGTGAATGATCTTAAAACAGGGGCTGTGATATGAGGAGCAGAGGCTTGAACAGATGTGGGTGCAGCGAGGCCCGCTGAGCGTAACACTTGTAGTATGAACATATGCTGTCATATATTCATAAATTAAACGGATTC
>NC_056507.1:39881951-39882135 GCF_014905685.2 Nematolebias whitei
AGAAAATCAGACAATTCATCATTAACCTGATTTCTTACTTTGAATGAGGATTAAAAATCATTATTACTGTTTCACAGTTGATTTAAAAATGAGTAGTTCACTTCAACATTTAAAAATGGATTGAACTAACACAATTTGATTATCAAACATTTGTAAAATAGTAATGATAATCGAAAATAGTCTT
>NC_056507.1:39882235-39883353 GCF_014905685.2 Nematolebias whitei
TCATTCAAAGTAAGAAATCAGGTTAATGATGAATTGTCTGATTTTCTGTCTTCAATGAGCAAGTGTGTAAGTTGGTCAAAGTTCAAGTTTCGGTCAACTGCAAGTTTACTGAAAAAGAAATGTCATGTTTAACTTTTACAGCAAGATACTAGAGAATTGACTCCACGAAGTCTGAAGTTCTTCATAATATCTTTTGTCTGTTCTTAAACAATCTTAATCTTTTTCCTTGACTTTTCATAACACCTTACATCACTAAAACACACCTCTTTTGGTCAATCGACCAATCAGAAAGTTCTCAAATGAACCGGAAGTGAGCTTTCTTTAAATGTTGGTACTTTCTAGTTCAACCCAGTTAAAGTTGGAGTAGATGGAGAGTTCTGCAAGAGGTTCCACCTCCAGTTGGAGTCGGGTGGAGAGTTTGCAGTTCCAGAGTTCATGAAGGCTGGAATTCAGGGTGCTGGAGGAAGAAAAATCAAGCTGAACGAGAGAAGATCTGGGAATTATGAAATGTCTGTTCTGGATGATCTCACGACTCCCGAGGTTTAGCTGTTCTTACGGAGACGCTGAAAGAGTTGAAAGGAGAGCTCTACACCAACGCTGAAACTATCATCTGCAAAGGTAAAAGAGTCGATCTCAACCAAGCGTACTGTTGGGCCAAGCTGGAAAAGAAGGAGCGTGCTGGTTCTGGTTAGAACAGACAAATTCCCTCACACATCTCTCTCAACTTAAACTTCATTTCCCATCTTTAAAATTCTTCTATCTGCTAAAAATCATTACAGATATTTTTAGGAATGTCTGAAGCAAAGTTTTTCAATCACCGCCGTGTGGTTAATGTCTGCTGTTCTGCTGGAAGTGAGAAAACAATCGCCGTATTGTTTACTTCCTGTAAAACTGATTAATAAGCTGTCGTTATTTTCAATTTTTGCCAATTAATGTAAATGTGTGATGTGTTAAACTTGATTCTGTTAATAAATGACCCACTGTCGTTGGTGAGTCAAAGATAATTAACGTCTCACGTCCACATTTTATTAAATTCAGATGCACGTCATTATACAGTCCAGAAAAATGAAAGAATCCGTTTAATTTATGAATATATGACAGCATATGTTCATACTACA
>NC_056507.1:39883453-39895308 GCF_014905685.2 Nematolebias whitei
AGAAAATCAGACAATTCATCATTAACCTGATTTCTTACTTTGAATGATAATTAAAAATCATTATTACTGTTTCACAGTTGATTGAAAAATGAGTAGTTCACTTCAACATTTAAAAATGGATTGAACTAACACAATTTGATTATCAAACATTTGTAAAATAGTAATGATAATCGAAAATAGTCTTCTTTCACTTGATTAATTCAAGAAAGAAAGTCTCAGGATGGGTCAACCTGTATTTCTGGATTCAAATCAATGAAATGACAGTTTCTGTCCCATATGGTCCTTAAGGTCAAGATTTGACCTTAGGCCTAGTTCACTACAGTCCCCCCTTTGGAAATCATCGCCTGTCCATGGGGATGAATTCCAACATGAACTTACGCCTTCGAATGTCCTTGAGCTTGATGTAATCTAGCAAGGAAAACCAAAGTCAAAAGTAATCCAGCAAGGAAAACCAAAGTCAAAAGTTATCCAGCAAGGAAAACAAAAGTCAAAGGATGTAATCCACAATGTTTTTGGTAATTCCATTGTGTTGATGATAATTCCATAATGTTGTTGGTAATTCCATTGTAGCAATGCTTTAACCCTTTGGAAACAGAGTCTGTAATCCATTGGAAAAAGTCATATAATCCACAACGATTAATCCACAACGATTGGAAGTGTTGATTGATCAGCATACAGAGGGGTTCCCTTGGATTGAACTGAAGATGCGGCCACTGGATGAAGAGTGGAGACCAACGTCAGGATTGCAGGTCTCCTCCAGCGAAGGTCGTCGCTGGGTGGATGTCCAGTCTGTGCCGTTCTGGTTCAATGTGTCATGCAATTATGTGGTTTAAGGTGGGCTTATGAAGGGGATTTTACATAAGGCCTTAAACTATATGCACCTGGTGTGTAAGCTATTATGATTGGGAACAGCTACAGCTACCAGTTAAGGGGTGGAACATGCTGAAAAGGGTAACTATAGGGGTTTATACCTATAGAAGAGTGTTCCAAACTATTTTTCCATTTCTAACTTGGTTTAAGTTAGTTTTACATGGCAAAATATAGTTTGGTTCAATTGTCTGTTGTCTTTTAGACGAACGACTTGAGATTGGGTGTTTGGTTTCCCCATAAATGTTTTGGAAGTCTATGGCGAGACTCATCAAAAAGAATTAGCTATCCCCCCGAATAGAATTGTTCGAGTAGGTTGGGCTTAAGCGTCGTGAGACCAATGTAGATTATGGTACTTAAGGTAGCATTAATATACATTGACTCCGCAAAGATTGCATTTTAATGAATGAACTACATGTTGGCATGGTTAAAGGCCTCTTAGTCTCTAACTTAACTACACAACAAAATTCATTCTTGCTTGGGGTGTTCAGAAACAATACCAAAAACCAATTAAACGATGTCTCAACATCGACAAAAACAGTGACTAAGCAACCAGTAAAACAACGTTTCAACATTGACAAAAGCAGTGATTAAGCAACGAGAAAACGACGTTTCGGTGCGCCACTCACTCTGAATGTCAGATTTGCTCACGTTATCGCGTCTGGTAGCATTATCCTAACTGGCGTCACCCCCCTTCGGTCATGGGAGACCGCGAACACAGGTGAGGACGTCGCTCCATGAGCTAAAGTTAGGCTGTCCTTGAGTAGTTTTAACTCTTTGCGCAGCTGAAAGAGGACTTTAAGGTCTGGATTGGAATCCAGTTTACCTTTCGATGGGGTGTATTTGTCTGGGTCAGTCAGATACAGTATCATCGAGTTAATTGCAGGATCATCCAACTTCTGAAGTTGGATGATGTCTGGGTCAGTTGAAAATGACTTTCCATATTTTAAAAGAACTTGGCGAAGTTTGTCTCTTTCTTCATCAGATGTCAGAGTGTCGGCTTGGGCGACCACCTGTTCAATCTGTGATGAGACTGATGAGGGTTCTTGCTCCTTGGGGAGCTCCAACGAATCCTTTTCTGAGTCGTCGGACCTGTCTATGGGTAAGACACCATAGGTTTGTGGTCCTTGGTCGACGTCATTGGTTGAGAAAAGAGCGATGGCCTGTGATGGTTTCGTGAAACATACTGGCCCAGCTTCTTGACTCGGTACCAGGTTATCTGGGAGTCCTCCCAGAACTGGAATGCCTAGTTCAAAATCATGAAAATCAGGTTCTGAGTGTTCAGCTTGCGATGACTCATCATCGTTTGTGTGTGAGATTACCCCCCCCTTCGTCCGATGAGGGGTTGTTAGAGGCAGCAACAGCAATGTCTTGGTGTGTTTCACCGACATCTGTAATGTTGTCATTCGCGCCTTCAGATTTAGTAGCGATCACATCACTACATTGTGCTTCAGTTTGGTTTCCCATTTCAGCGTTTTTCAAAGTTTCTAAAAACCTTTGTATTTTCTCTGTCTCTTCCGAGCTCAGAGGTGTAGGGCCTTGTTTCTGGAACCTCTGTGATTTTATCGCCTCGGTTTGTTTCGTCCGAGGTGGGGGAGGGTTAGGTACGACTTTTGGGGGTTCCTCTTCGGACTTCCCCTGATAATATGGGTCCTCTTGGATCCCATATCTTTGCGTCCTACGCATATCCCATTTACGATAATCACGTTCATCCTCTGAAAGAGGAGCTTTTCTGTCCCAGCGTGGACCTTCAAAACACGGTTTGTTAGTTTGAAAATACTGCTTTTTCTCACCTGTTTTAGGAGGAGGGGTCAATGCACGCCGTCCTTCCATTTCTAGGGAGTGGGGTTTAACCTTTACACCAGGAAACACTTCTATGGGCGTCTTAGCATGAGAACATGCCTCGAACACATTCACAGCACACTGTTGCATGTTTGGTGGAGGAGACCTGTTCAGGTCTGTTCCTACCACTTTAGGTGAGGGTGGATTAAGAGCAGGAGGTGAAACAACATCTTTCTGAAGTGGTTGTGGGTGACCTGGACTCTGACCACGGTCTTCTCTGAGTTCCAGACAAACTCGCCCCACGTCAGAACTTTTATTTGTTGCTGCAGTCAGTTTCTCCTCACATGCTTTTAAGCGTTCCTGTGATGTTTGACATTCACTTAGTAAACGCATATATTGTTCGAGTAATAACTCTCTATCCACTCTGCGTTTGTGCAGATCTTTTTTAAGCACATCTATCTCAGTTTTGCAGCGGGAAACTTGTGACACTGTCACGACGTGATCCCGTCTTAATGCAAAGTATGATTCTTTCAGCAACATTGCCATTTTAGCCAGCTTTTCATAGCTTGACCTTGTAACTTCTGTAGAGGTCACACTCTCTGCAACCTCCTTCAGATTGTCCAATAACTCTTTTGGGTTCATGCTCTCCGCCTGTTTGCCATATGGATGTAAGGATCCTGTCAGCAGTTTCAACGCTTTCTCTAAACAGTCCTTCATCTCATAAGGATCAAAATGTTTTTCTATCACACCTGTCATGGTTATTCACTGTGTAGCACTTTATCTGGTTAAAAGAGTTGCCAGCTTCAGATTATTTTACAGGTAAATATTTGTATTCAAGTGTCATTGAGTTTCACACTATTTTAAGCTCTGGGTTTACACAAAAGTACTGTTATAAGTCAACTTATTCAGAGGAACGGGCACCTGTCATAGGTTTTACCCCAATTCATGAATATTCAAGTAAATGCTTCTCTGCAGTGTTACTTTTTATGTGCTTATTTTTAACAGATACTAGATTACCAAGCCTCTCAGTGTTTTTTACTCTAAAGCACTGAATTTGTATGAACCTGCAATTTTTCTAAAAAGTCTCACAGCAACATCAGTTTAAAAAATGCTTTTTAAACCGTTCTATTCCAGAAATTCGCTATTTTAACAGTTACTCATCAAACCAGGTTGGGTGAAAAGAGAAAAGAAAATTGATGATGAGGAATAATCAGTCTTTCTTCAGAAAAACTGTTATACTCCTCTTCTCCTGCCAATATCTGCCATTTAAAAATTAAATAGGAGAATATAATGTTTTAGGTGGTGTTGTGAAATAAAGATTGTGTTCTTTGTTGAATTTAACATTCGTATTCTTATTTTATTTTGAAATTGACCCACTTCCTGTTTTACTTTGAAGAGGCTCCCAATCCCAACAGCAGACTCAGAACGCGCTGAAAACTTAGTTGTTCTGTGTAAGGAACGCCCTTTTTCTTTCAGACAAAGGAAAAGTGTAGTTTCTCCTCGTGGTAGTTAGACAGACGGAGGAGCAGAATGGAGCAGAGAGAGAGACGCGGCAGATGAGCCAGCAGTGAGCCAGCAGCAGAATGGAGCAGTGTGACAGTCGTTTTCAGATTCCTCCATAACAAGGTGGTATTGTAGAGTTTAAAGGGATGGATCCAATTAATAATATGATAAAATAGTGACTGCATTTAACTAATCCACTGTTTATGTTTGTGAATTTGTGACTACTTTATGATTTGACTACTTTATGACTTCTCACTTTCTTTGCTAATTAAATATTCATAAGCTAGAAGGTGCGTGTCTCTTGTATTTAAGTGCGTGTCTTTGACTGACTCCTGCAGGAATAAAAGGTAACAGACTCGGGTGGAGAAGTGAGATCAAAAACACAACAATTTGGAGGTCCCACCGAGATGTGAGAAATAAGTTACCTACTGAGTCTTGCACACTGAATCTGCGCGCGCTATGAATAAATGAGGTAAGCAGAGCCTGTTTATTATTACGAAATCTGTAAATTGGGCTTACAAATAGGCAAATTTTTGCTCAGTGTGTTTGACTCAAAAATAAATAGTTTTAAATAGAGAAGTTTATGTCGACTGTAAGAATAAAGATAAAGTAAATAAAACCAGTCCCAGGGAAAACACGCAATTGTCGAGCCAACCAGAGTCTGACGAGATTCTGGATCAGAGGGGGTGGGGTTGTAGGATAAAATCATTTATCCGCCGCTACCTCTGTAACTCTGAGACAAAGTTGAACTGTAAACTTGTTAGGGTGGTGTCTAACTTAAAACAGTGTTAATTTAAGCTTACTTAAAAATTGGAAGTTCATTAAGTGAGTACGGGACTTGGGTGAGACATTAATTAATTAAATACGACGCACGCACCGAATAGATTAAAATAAAATCAGAACTAATAATTAGATTTAGTGAATAAAATAACTTATGATCTGTGATGAGTAGAGAAGTCACGGGTTCACAAATATTGCTGTCTTCTAGGATATTAAAAGGGAAGTCAACACATTTTGTTTAAAAAAAAACAACAACAACAATTTAAGGGTGACCATTGTGATATTTCTGGTGTCTGTGTTTCGCGTGAATGTTGAAATAAGTGGTCAGTATCTTGTTTGTTTATTTTGTGTATGTGTCTATGTCAAATATAAGACCACAGTCTGAATGTGTAGGAAAAAGTTCCAGAAAAATAAAAAATAAAAAAGTTCCAGAATTTTCCAGTGACAATAAAAAAGAGGTGTGTGTGTGTTTGGATTCCTGAGAGAATGGACACTGAGGGGCAGCAGCGTCTCAGGTTACAAAAGTGTGAGAAGGAAAGTTTTAAACCAGTAAAAGAGGCAAGTTGAAATTGTGGGAAAAGATTAAAGAATGCTCGAGAGATGAGGATAAGTTGACAAGCAAGAGAGAGGCAAACGCCTTGCAGGAAAGTAAATACAGAAAGTTAATGAGGGAGGTTATAAATGAAAGAAAAGAGTGGTTGAAATTGGTCTTTGTGGCACAGGGTTCGTCTCATTTGTTGAAGAAACAGCAGCTTATCGAACAACCTAGAACAAAGAGGGAGGAAGTGAGTAGTTCAGCTCCCCTCCTTATAACCCAAGCGGCAATCAGTCAGCACATCCCCCAACAGGAATGTACCCCCATATATCACATACCAGATGGAAGGTTCCAGGTGGGGGAGGTTACTGACACCCCTTCTCAGCTGAAGGGGGAAGTCACCCATCCCAGATAAAACAAAACCCCTTGTGAATTTTTTTTCTTCTCTGCAGTGGGAAGATGAGTTTAATTAGGCCCACAAAACATAGACGGTAGCATTTAACTGCATACAGCATCCATCTGAGTTTTGATCAGGACTCTTGAGTGCCGGGGGCCGGATCAGATACAAATGTGTCCAGGTGGGCGCTGAAGTTGGGTCTGTGAAACTGACCAGATGGGAAGGTTCAAATAAGTTGTCAGTCGAACACTACTGACACAACAACAAAGAACTTTTCAGCCAAGTAACGTGACTTTTCGAAGATCTAACAGTCCAAGAGCAAACTGAACTAACTGTCCAGTAAGGGGGTCCTGGAGTTTGTACACAGTGAAGAACAAAGTCAAGTCTTGCTGTATGCTGAGATATGAACTGCTGCACAAAGCTGAACTGGTCTCCAGACAGACGGTGCTGAGTCTGAAAGGCTGAAAGAAGAACTGGTGGTCACTCTGTCCAGGGTCACTAACATCAATTGCAGCCTGATGGAGGTGTCGACCCCACATTTGGTCTGTTAAGGTCATTTAGGCACTTTGGGGGTTGTGATCAGAAACTGCAGCTGGCTTTGATAATAATCATTCACATAGACTCATTTTAAAACAGGTGACACAACATGATACAGACGTGCGGAGGTGGGAGTGCTGGACGATTCGCTGCTCCAACTGCTCTGAGATGGAAATTGTTTTATTACCTCAAATGCTCCACACCCCTGAACAAAATATTGATTTTAACTTTCCGTTTATACAGGTCAGGAAGTCTCATTCAGGAGGAACCTGAGACCTGATTTGGATGAAGTTCACTAATGTTTTCTAAAATAGCACTGGATGATTGTCTTTGCCTTGAAGGGGCTAATTTTGGTGGGTCTGGTTTGATACAAGAGATTAAATTTATTTAATTAACTGTTTGCTAATTTAAAGGAGAGCTTAGGTTGTAGTTGGGTAATTGTTTGCAAAACCGGGGTTGAATAACAGTAGTGGGAAGTTTAAAACTACACCATATTTTTAGTTCTGTAACTAATACTCAATCTGAGTGTTAGTGGATTGCAGACGGTAATGCTTCAGATTTGAAACAATGCCGTTTCAAAAAGGGGGGAGGTGTGTAGGCAGCTCTGAGCAGGGAACAGTTCATAGATCATTACAAATTATACAAAAATAACTTCTTCTGAGGCTTTGAAAATGAGCAACATCCTATCAGAACCGAATTTATTGTTCCTGCATGGAGGAACGCATTAGACCTGATTTATAGACTGAACTCATACCACATTCAAATGTATTTTACACAGATGGTTGCTGCTTCAGGTTTGAGGATGGGTTTTTGAGATCAGGATTTGCTGTGGTACAGCAGAATGGTGATGAGTACGAGGTACTGAGCTCAGGGCAGCTAGAAGGTCATCAGTCAGCTCAAAAAGCTGAAATTCAGGTAGTCGGTGTAGGCTTATGGTGTAGTTCATGTACAGTTATAACTCATTAAGGATTTAGCTGACAGTTTGATGTGGCCAGCAAAAGTGGCGGTTGTGAAGTGCAAAGGTCATGATGTTACACAATCAGACACAGCGGAAGGAAACAGGCAAGCTGACAGGGCAGCCAAGAGTACAGATTGTGACAGTGGAAGAGGAATGTCAGAAAGTGAATCGATGGGATGAGAAGAATGTAGCAGAGGAAAAGACATTATGGTTTAACAGAGGAGGTCAGAAAATAGGTGAATTTAAAGTGTGGGTAGGACCGAATCAGAAGTGGATCTTGCCTATGACTTTAAAACAGGCAGTGTTTCAAGAAGCACATGGATTAGCACACGTGGGATGCAGACAATGCTAAGAAATCTTCGACAATGGTGGCACTCTAATCTAAATAATATGGTAACAGCATATGTTGACACCTGTACTGTTTGTTTAAAGTACAACATTCGGCCTACAGTAAAACCTGAACGAGGTTATTTTCCTCTCCTGCACCGACCGGGACAGGAGGTGATTCTAGATTACACTGATATGTTGGAACCTGTTAAAGGGTTCAGATATGTATTGATGTGTGTTGATGCATTTACAGGGTGGCCAGAAGCCATACCTGCAAGAAGAGAAGACAGCAAAACAGTGGTGAAGTTTCTGATTAACCATTACATCCCCAGACACGGTTTTCCAACAAAAATAAGATCAGACAATGGCACACATTTTAAAAACACAGATCTGCAGGCTGTGGAAAAAATGTTAGGCCTAAAACATGCTTTTGGAACCGTGTATCATCCTCAATCTCAAGGGAAGGTAGAAAGGATGAACCAGAACATAAAACAAAAATTGGGCAAAATCTGTGCACAGACTAAATTGAACTGGGTGGAAGCATAACATATCGTATTAATGACCGTGAGAATTTCTGTTAATAATGGAACTGGCTTTTCTCCCTATGAGTTAACTACAGGAAGACGCTTTCCAGGACCAACCGTATCCTCACTGACCAGTGAGGAGGACCGTAAAATGGACCATAAGGTATACTTTGATGAGTTAAAAGCATTAGTGTCTAACTTTACTCAGCAGGTCCACCACAAACAGAGCCTAACAGAAAGACCAGAGGCATCTGGTCTCCCTACCGCGGAGTGGGTCTTGCTGAGGGTCATTAAAAGGAAGTGGCAGGAGCCCAGGTGGACGGGCCCTTATCAGGTTACAGAGAGAACGTCCCACGCAGTCCGCCTCAGAGGAAAGGGGGACGTTTGGTACCATTGGAGCCAGTGTGCGCCTGCCTCAGAGCCAGGAAGAGCGAGGGAGCTGGCAGAAACCATCTAAAGTCGTAAAACTGGACATTCATGTCTTGTAGACCGAAGCAGCCTGGTAAAGTTGCGTGCGGGCCCTGAAGGACTTTGTTTGAGTGGGGTCACTGGGTACTGGAAAATCCACATTCAGTACAGACACCTAGATACGACAAAAACACTACATAATTAGAGTCTCACACTTCATGAAGAAAACTCAGAGACATAGGAGGATCGGTCTCTGAGCACCCCAGGGTATGCCCTGAGTACTTGTGATTGTAACAATATTGTATGACATGTGTACTAACCATTTTTCTCTTATCTTTTAATTGCAGTCTTGATTTAGAGTGCATCCATTTATTTACTTAGCTTGAAAGTGATAAGTATATTCAGTTTGTAACGTTAAAAAGAAATATCTATAATCAATTATAAGCAGTATATTAACAGGGTGTGAGCAGCCTGGAGGTGTGGGCAAGGTGGCTTGCGCTGATTTGTATTATTATGGTGGTGATAGACGTTTACTAACACATATCCCTCAGGATTCTGTGGGATTGTGTGCATTAGTACGCTTAGCTGCATCGTTAACCTTGATTGGCCCTCGTTTGGAAGTTTTAAATGACACCTACATCTCTCCCAGTAGGAAGAGATGTTCAATGCATAATTTTGACCCCACTGTGGGCTCTACTACATATATTGATGCCATAGGAATCCCTAGGGGAGTTCCTGTGAGCACAAATTAGCAGATCAGATTGCGACAGGTTTTGAAAATTTACCTGTTGTTTCAGCATATTCTTCCGTTTGATGTCGACCTCTTTAGATGAGGTCGAAAGGGGGAATTGTTGTGAAATAAAGATTGTGTTCTTTGTTGAATTTAACATTCGTATTCTTATTTTATTTTGAAATTGACCCACTTCCTGTTTTACTTTGAAGAGGCTCCCAATCCCAACAGCAGACTCAGAACGCGCTGAAAACTTAGTTTTTCTGTGTGAAGGAACGCCCTTTTTCTTTCAGACAAAGGAAAAGTGTAGTTTCTCCTCGTGGTAGTTAGACAGACGGAGGAGCAGAATGGAGCAGAGAGAGAGACGCGGCAGATGAGCCAGCAGTGAGCCAGCAGCAGAATGGAGCAGTGTGACAGTCGTTTTCAGATTCCTCCATAACAAGGTGGTATTGTAGAGTTTAAAGGGATGGATCCAATTAATAATATGATAAAATAGTGACTGCATTTAACTAATCCACTGTTTATGTTTGTGAATTTGTGACTACTTTATGATTTGACTACTTTATGACTTCTCACTTTCTTTGCTAATTAAATATTCATAAGCTAGAAGGTGCGTGTCTCTTGTATTTAAGTGCGTGTCTTTGACTGACTCCTGCAGGAATAAAAGGTAACAGACTCGGGTGGAGAAGTGAGATCAAAAACACAACAGTGGTAAAATAAAATCAGAAAAGTCTCTTTTTCCTGATATATTTACTCTTATTTAATAATAATAATAATAATGTCATCACAATGTCAGCACTGTATGTTTCCATACAATGGCGAAATTAGTCTCTGCATTTAACCCATCCACCACCAGGTGGTGCAGTGGGCAGCTATTGAAAGCGCCCGGGGGACATTTTTGGGAATTAGACGTGCTGCCCAGAGACGCCACGTGATGTGCAGTGACTGGGGATCGAACCTGGGACTTATTTAATGATCTAGCAATTAAACGTGCATTATCTTTCCAGCAAATTAGTAAACTTTATCTACTCTGTGAATATCTGTATCTGTATCTTTTAAAAAGTGTCTATTTTTTTATTTTGCACCTCTGTCATGAGGAATTACCAGTGAATAAAAAGTTTTTGGTAAATGCCTGCTGCATAAATACCTTAATCACTTTTTAAATGCAAGATAACAGTGATAATTCAGCTTGAGGAACGTTTATTAACTCAAAAATTCATCTTACAGAAAATAAACACGTTTAATTTCACTCAAAATAACCTAAAAACGAAGTGAAACTGTGATATCAAGTTTCCACAGGAGGGGGCAGTGTTTAGCTTTATACCAGCAGGAGCCTATGACGACTTCCTGTGGACGTTCTGTTGACATCCTGTCGTTAGCCGCTTAGCTTAAAATTAGCATCGGCTAAACTCGGTTAAATCAACATTTCTGAACGGATTTCAAGCTAAAACGTGGCGTTGTTTCAACAAGCACGACTTCTTTGCATGAACATGAGTTTTTGGGGACATGTGGCAAGTTTTAATTAGTGATTTTAAGCACAGAAAAGCTTAGGTGCAACCGAGCTTTACAATCTGACATCAGAGGACACGTCACTCATCCGGTCGTTAGCTGTTAGCTTAAAATTAGCATCTGCTAGCGTGGTCCAAAAACACCATTTAATGACGGATTTCAAACTGAAACGTGGCAAAATTTCAGCGATTAGGCTTCAAAGAAACGGGGCAGCGGATCAGAATGCAGCTTTAAAGCGTTTTTCAACTTTAAAAAGCAGATTGAAATTCCCTATGAAAACGAGTTTCATTTCCGGGTCACGTGACTGAATCTACCAATGATAACAGCACGGGGGTGGGCTTTACGACCTGACACGTCAGAGTTAGTCACGACTGACATGTCTCTCAGCCAATCAAAGCGTTACACACGGCCGTTTTCAACCAATCACAGATCGTTTTTCCAGCTAGCGTGTAGCATTTAGCCTGAACAAGTCCGTCAACTTTTCGTCTTTTAAACTGTCCAAATGTACCATTTTCTGTTAAAAATGTAACCAATAAGCTCTCAAAGCTTCACTGAGACTTCGCCCAGTCCTTAAAACGTTTCTCCATCTATTTAAAACAACTCGTTCGAAATTATCAGAACTGAGGTGTGTCAGAACCTCCGTCCGGACCACAGTTTAAACAGAATAAAGCGTTTTAACTCAAACCCAGCTTATGTTACACAACAGATGTACAATTTCAGCTTTCATAAAGACATATTGACTCACAATTTCAGCTTTCAAAACATCACTAGCTGCCAGAACCTTGCTGTATTTTCTCCAAGCGTCACAGCTGAGCTGCGTTTCAACACAGCTACAATCTGCACTTTTCATGCCAACATGTAATATCAATTGTTACACGGATATAACAGTCCATTTTATGAACCCGTAACGGGCCACCAGATGTAGAACAAACGTACGGACGGGCCACCAGATGTAGTATGAACATATGCTGTCATATATTCATAAATTAAACGGATTC
>NC_056507.1:39895408-39912058 GCF_014905685.2 Nematolebias whitei
CTTTCACTTGATTAATTCAAGAAAGAAAGTCTCAGGATGGGTCAACCTGTATTTCTGGATTCAAATCAATGAAATGACAGTTTCTGTCCCATATGGTCCTTAAGGTCAAGATTTGACCTTAGGCCTAGTTCACTACACACTCAATACACGTTTGTGTCTATTAGGTCTGTCCGGCATCTTCCCCCGCCATCTGATCCAACTCACTACCAGGTGGTGATCACTTGACAGCTCAGCTCCTCTCTTTACCTGAGTATCCAAAACAAAAGGCCGCAAATCAGATGACATGACTATGAAGTTGATTATCGATCTATGACCTAGGGCGTCCTGTTGCCAAGTGTCTCAGTTGAAACAGTTTTTGGGGGATCACGCTATCCTAGAGTTATTCCAATCTGGCTTCAAATCTCTCCATAGCACTGAAACTGCTCTACTGAAGGTTTTTAACGACATTTTCATATCCACATACGCTGGTGATTCTGTGCTGCTTGTCCTATTGGACCTTACATCTGCTTTTGACACCATCGACCTCAAGATCCTCATTTCTAGACTGGAGCAGTGGGTGGGCATCACAGGGTCAGCCCTTAAATGGTTTGGGTCCTACCTCTCTGACAGAACCTTCTGTGTCAATATCAAAGATTTTAGTTCGGCATCGACAGCGCTCCAGTGGGTGGTACCGCAGGGGTCCATCCTCGGTCCCCTTCTCTTTTCTTTATACCTGCTGCCACTAGGTGCTATCTTCCGCAAACACAACATACCCTTTCATTTCTACGCCGATGATTGCCAAATTTACTTCCCCCTGAGGCACAGAGGCACACGCTCTATTCAGCCTCTTCTTGACTGCCTGGCTGACATCCGGGACTGGATGGCTTTAAACTTCTTAAGCTTCAATGAGAAGAAGTCTTAAGTCATGCTGTTCCATCCCAGTGGCTCACTCATGAACCATGACATTGACCTTTTCTCTCTAGCCACGCTAGAGAAACAAAAGGTCACTAATCTGGGGGTGATAATGGACCCGTCCTTAAAACTCAACAGTCACGTAAACATGATGGTCAAATCCTGTTTTTTTCAGCTGAGACGGCTGTCTAAGCTGAAGCCTATACTCTCCAAAAAGAACCTTGAGACAGTGATCCACGCCTTCATAACATCTAGGCTTGATTACTGCAATTCACTTCTGTTTGGAATCAGTCAGTCCTCCATTGCTCGTCTACAACTGGTCCAAAATGCTGCAGCCCGATTTTTAACTGGTACAGGCTATAGAGAGCACATCACGCCAGTTTTGGCCTCCCTGCACTGGCTACCCATTCACCTTCGGATCCATTTCAAAATTCTCATGTATGTTTTTAAATCACTGAACAGTTCCGCCCCATCCTATCTCACTGATCTTCTGCAGCCATATGTCCCACCGCGCTCTCTGAGGTCAGCAGACCAGATGCTTCTCTCAGTCCCAGAAACCCGTCGTAAGCTCAGAGGTGACAGGGCTTTCTCTGTTGCAGGTCCACGACTGTGGAATGAGTTGCCACTGAGTGTCCGGCAGGCTCCCACACTCTCAGTCTTTAAGTCTCGCTTGAAGACCCACTTCTATTCTCTTGCCTTTAACACGGTGTGATTTGTTTTGGTCCGGTCTGTTCTCTACTCTGTTGGCCATTTTAGTTAACTTCTGCTGCTATTTGTATCTGTATTTCTATTTTATGTTTTCCTGTCCGCTGTGCATGTTTGTTTTCTTTTGTACAGCACTTTGGTTGGCCTTGTTGCTGTTTTAAGTGCTCTATAAATAAATTGGTATGGTATGGTATGGTATGGTATGGTAAATGCACTTATGGACACCCTTATGTTCAAACATGGTGTTTGTGATGGACAAACTATGACTAGCACAGAAGTCCAACAGTAGAACACGGCTCGGGTTCAGATCAGAGAGGCCATTCCTCCCAATCACACCCCTCTAGGTCACACTGTCATTACCCACATGAGCATTGAAGTCCCCCAACATAATAAAGGAGTCCCCAGCTGGTGCACCTTCCAGCATCCCTGCCAAGGACTCCAAGAAGGCCAGATACTCTGAACTGCAATTCGGCGCGTGGGCACAAACAACAGTCAGAGCCTGTCCCCCCACCCAAAGGTGAAGGAAGGGAAGCCACCCTCTCATCTACCGGGGAAAACTCCAACACACAGGCACTGTAGTGATGTAGGGTTAGTTAGCGTAGGAGCTCCACTACAATCAATATTTAATGACGGGTTCTCTCTTTTTCGAGCTACTTGACAGATATGTGAGAGAGATATTGTGTTTAGAAGTACAGTGACATGAGACGTTAATTTTCTTTGACCCATCAAAATGAATGTGGTCATTTATTAACAGAATCAAAATTTAACATCAACATTGTACACTTGATTATTCTGATTGAACGCAATAACACAGCTTAATTAATGAGCTTTACAATGAGAAATCATACGGCCATGATTTCTCACTTGCAACTGAAATACAACAGACATTTATGAAAATATCTGGATTAATTACTGGCAAGATAGAAGAGTTTTAAAGATGGGAAATGAAGGAGCTTAAATGGAGAGGAAAAAGATGGATGAGGATGTATGTCTGTAGACCAGAACAACACGCTCCTTTGAAGCACAGTTCGCCCGCAGTACACTGGTAGTGAAGCTCATGGCGACTCTTTACCTTTGGCGGAGGATGAATCCGTGGCGGTCAAGAGGTCCTTTCAGCGTCTCCTCAGGGCGGCTGTGACTCGGCAGAAGTTGTGAGAACTAGTTCCACAGAACAAACCTCCTCAGAGGTTATAAAGTTTTCACCGGGTGGAGTCACAGCGAGGCATCGTGGCTCCTACAGGAACTCCAGCCGAACTTCATCAGTACCAGAACTTTGGTTCAAGTTCAAGCTATGCTGTCGGGGGCAATTATAATTGCCCCCGACAGCATAGCTCCCAAGATCATTCAGGCACACAAACCCCTCCACCACGATAAGGTGGCGATTCAAGGAGGAGCAGCCTTTATACTGTATTCTGTGATTGGAAAAAAATAAGCACTTCATGTTGTAATCATGTTAGATTAATTATATAGTGTGTGCTCAGAACAGTGGAAACTGCATGTTGAGACTGAGATGGAGGGTAATACATTACCTTATCTTGCTTAATCTATGATTCTCCACTTGGACTACCAGTTGGTCCCTCAACTCAATTTACAACATTTCTTCAAGAGAAGACAGGCTGTAGGTGAGCCGATTTACCCTGTTGGCACGTACGCAGCTGGATATCTCATCGACTGGAAGACTTGATGATGTGTCTATTTCTGCTGCCATCTGTGGATTTTAAGGACGCATATTGAATTGGATTCACGATAAACGGTTCCTGCTTTTTGGATTCAGCTGGTCCTAGTATTTATCTACAATCAAGGAAGTCGTCAGTAGCAAATTTGGACTTGATCACGTTGCATGCCTTTATGATGGTTTGGTTTCATGTCTCGAGTACCCGGACTCAAATGCTTTGGGCTGAATGGATCAGATCTTGGGGATTTTTACTCAGACATGTTCCATTGGTGTGGCCATGTTAATTTGGACATTTCGGAACCGAGTGGACCAAACACAGACTCAAGGTTGATGTCATTAAGTTCTGCCTGTCTCCAAAACAACTGTGTGTTTATCTAAATTTTGGTCACCTTGGTGTCCTTGAAGGCCACCTTATCTGAATTTCGCCTGGAGAAAATGTGATCTGACGCTCACCACCCCCTCCCTGAGGAATTTCCAACTGATAACCAGATGAAACCCAGTTGAAAAAACTTTCTGCCATCATTTCAAGACTCTGGATTCTCAGAGGTTATTCTTGGCCATTCCTCGACATACCTCGAGAATGTTTATGGATCTCACCGGAGGACATTGACTGATTACAGTGACCTCAAGAGCATCTGTAGACGTTGTTGACCGGTCTCGTCTCTTCCTCCTTCCTGCTCTGCTCTGCAGAATGTTTACGTAAATATGTGCTTGTTTGTGCGAGGTGTTTTTTCAATATTAGGGGTTTTTCTCAGCCAAGAAAAAAGTCTGATAGGAATTTTTTTCGCCTCCAACTCCTACATGTGTCTAGTTAACCACTGTTTTTGTCTGTCCAAACAGGTCTCACTTGTAAATGAGTCTTCGAGGCTCAATGTGATTTATCTGTTTAAATAAAGGTTGAATGAATGGAATGTATGTAAGAGCATTCTAGGGTGGATGGGGAGTTCATTACCTTATCTTGATTTATGATTGTCCACTTAGAGGGAGCCTGAAAGCATTCCAAGATAAATAAGGGATCTCATATAGGTAAATATTATTATTAAAACGAATACGAAGAAAAGTGCTGTAATAAAACTCACATGTTGGTAACTGAGGAGCTGAGAAGCAGAACAGTACACTCCATACCTTAAAAGAACATAGTTAGAGGACAGTCTTCTTGTGTTCTGAGAAACCAACGGCTCTAAAAAGCTGAGGCCAATCAAAGCATGACACCAGAATGGTACGATGGAAAAACTGGTTCTAACCAGTAATCTGTCTATAAAAGCCCGACACAGCTACGGGGAAGTGCTGAACGGACCGTGGCATCGATGAGACAGGACAATATTGATATCACCTCAGGAGCCACTCAGAAGCGAGTTGGACAGCTCAGAAAGGACTTCTTTTTCATCAAGATAGGAATACTCCCTTGTTCAGCCGAACTGAGGCCAGACCAGACCCCTCAAGATTAGGACTGCTTTAGGGGGCTAATGGTGATTCCTTCCAGGGCTCTGGAGGAGAGAGTTCTCTTGCCAAAGTTATCTCCAAAGGTCTTCGGCCAAAAATGATGAGTGACCCCTGATATATTGTCCAAATGCTAAATTTTATACAAAATAGCAGTGTTTTTCCATAACTGAGTGAAAGGTTAGACTAGGAAAGTATTATCCTGTTTCCAGCCCTCTTGAAAAGTTCTCACATAAATTGTGTCCTGTCAAGGTTGATTGTAACAGTTTGGTTAGAAATCCGGCTGGCTCATGGGACAGTCTTAGGGGTTTGTGGGGATTTAATATGCTTTGGGGCTTCAGATGCATAACAATCCATTCCAATAAGAGGAGGCTGCACTTTAGTGAACCACCTATGCTCTAGGATTCAAGATTTCCTAACACAGCTCATCGGAGCCAGGAGAGCCTTACCTTGGTGGACTCCCCATATCCTGAATGTCCCATCTGACCAATAGGATATTTCCTGGAACAGACATGAACTCTTCATCATTGATGTTTTTGAATAATTAAATGTAACCAATTATAGTGTGCTGATAACACGGTACCCCTGCAAATCATTAATTAAAGACAAGCATAAAATGTAAAACTCTATGGACTATCATTTCTACAGTGCCTTACGAAAGTATTAGGCCCCCTTGAACTTTTCAACCTTTTGTCACATTTCAGGCTTCAAACATAAAGATATAAAATTTAAATTTTTGTGAAGAATCAACAAGTAGGACACAATTGTGAAGTGGAATGACATTTATTGGATGCGTCAAACTTTTTTAATAAATATAAAACTTAAAAGTTGGGCGTGCAATATTATTCGGCCCCATTACTTTCAGTGCAGCAAACTCACTCCAGAAGTTCAGTGAGGATCTATGAATGATCCAATGTTGTCCCCAATGACTGATGATCATAAATAGAATCCACCTGTGTGTAATCAAGTCTCTGTATAAATGCACCTGCTCTTTGATAGTCTCAGGATTTTGTTCAAAGCGCAGAGAGCATCATGAAGACCAAGGAACACACCAGGCAGGTCCGAGATACTGTTGTGGAGAAGTTTAAAGCCGGATTTGGATACAAAAAGATTTACCAAGCTTTAAACATCCCAAGGAGCACTGTGCAAGCAATCATATTGAAACGGAAGGAGTATCAGACCACTGCAAATCTACCAAGACCCGGCCGACCCTCTAAACTTTCATCTCGAACAAGGAGAAGACTGATCAGAGATGCAGCCAAGAGGCCCATGATCACTCTGGATGAACTGCAGAGATCTACAGCTGTGGTGGGAGAGTCTGTCCATAGGACACCAATCAGTCGTACGCTGCACAAATCTGGCCTTTATGGAAGAGTGGCAAGAAGAAAGCCATTTCTCAAAGATATCCATAAAAAATGTTGTTTAAAGTTTGCCACAAGCCACCTGGGAGACACATCAAACATGTGGAAGAAGGTGCTCTGGTCAGATGAAACCAAAATCAAACTGTTTGGCCACAATGCAAAACGATATGTTTGGCGTAAAAGCAACACAGCTCATCACCCTGAACACATCATCCCCACTGTCAAACATGGTGGTGGCAGCATCATGGTTTGGGCCTGCTTTTCGTCAGCAGGGACAGGGAAGATGGTCAGAATTGATGGGAAGATGGATGGGGCCAAATATAGGACCATTCTGGAAGAAAACCTGTTTGAGTCTGCAAGAGACCTGAGACTGGGACAGAGATTTATTTTCCAACAAGACAATGATCCAATACATAAAGCCAAATCTACAAAGGAATGGTTCACAAATAAACGTATCCAGGTGTTGGAATGGCCAAGTCAAAGTCCAGACCTGAATCCAATCAAGAATCTGTGGAAAGAGCTGAAGACTGCTGTTCACAAATGCTCTCCATCCAACCTCACTGAGCTCGAGCTGTTTTGCAAGGAAGAATGGGCAAGAATTTCAGTCTCTCGATGTGCAAAACTGATAGAGACATACCCCAAGCGACTTGTGTTAGGTATTTTTCTCGTACCTAGAAATACAAAAAACCACACAAGACAAGAGAGTAAGATTTTGAACCGAACTTTTGCAAAAGGGGAAATTCACAGATATGGCTACTTAGATCTGTTTTCTGTGAACTCCAAAGTCTCTTTGCTTGAGCCTGTCTTTTATTCACAGCGAGTGGGAGTGGAAACGGGAACAAGTTTTAGAGTAGTAGTTACAAAGAAATTCTTATTTTTCACAAAACAGAGAAATTCTTCTTTTCGCAAGATGAGATAAACAGAGGGTTGAAATATTCTGTGGTTTCGGTACAAAAGTCTTCTCTTGCATCAGTACAAGCAGTTCCTGTTGATCAGGTGTAGGTTGATTCTGTTTCTGTCAGCTTAGCACGCACAGGAACAAGCAGAAACATCACACAGACAGTGAATTATTGACACAGGCACTGAATAGTTTAAAATGATAAGTAATAATAATAAAATCCTTCACAACTTGCAGCTGTAATTGCAGCAAAAGGTGGCGCTACAAAGTATTAACGCAAGGGGGCCGAATAATATTGCACGCCCCACTTTTCCATCCATCCATCCATTTTCTTCCGCTTATCCGGGGTCGGGTCGCGTGGGTAGCAGCCTAAGTAGGGAGGCCCAGACTTCCCTCTCCCCAGCCACTTGGGCCAGCTCTTCTGGGGGAATCCCGTGGCGTTCCCAGGCCAGCCGAGAAATATAGTCCCTCCAGCGTGTCCTGGGTCTTCCTCTGGGCCTCCTTCCGGTGGGACGTGTCCAGAACACCTCACCAGGGAGGCGTCCAGGAGGCATCCTAAACAGATGCCCAAGCCACCTCAACTGGCTCCTCTCGACGTGGAGAAGCAGTGGCTCTACTCTGAGTCCCTCCCGGATGATCGAGCTTCTGACCCTATCGCTAAGGGAGAGCCCAGACACCCTGCGGAGAAACCTCATTTCGGCCGCTTGTATCCGAGATCTCATTCTTTCGGTCACAACCCAAAGCTCGTGACCATAGATAAGGGTAGGAACGTAGATCAATTGGTAAATTGAGAGCTTCGCCTTTTGACTCAGCTCTCTCTTCACCAAGACAGACCTGTACAGCACCTGCTTCACTGCAGATGCTGCACCTATCCGCCTATTAATTTCACTCTCCATTTTTCCCTCATTCGTGAACAAGACCCCAAGATACTTGGACTCCTCCACTCTGGGTAGAACCTCCTCCCTGACCCAGAGAGGGCACTCTACCCTTTTCCGGCTCAAGACCATGGCCTCGGATTTGGAGGAACTGATCTTCATCCCGGCCACGTCGCATTCGGCTGCGAACCGCTCCAGCTGTAGATGAACAGATGCTCGGATATATTCATCATTTAACACGGATTCCTCATTTTTCTGGACTGAATAAAACGTGCATTGAATTTAAGGAAATGCAAACGTGAGACGTCATTTATGTTTGACCCATCAAAATGAATGCGGTCATTTATTTACAGAATCAAAGTTTAACATCAAACATTTACATTAATTTGGCAAATTATGAAAATAACAACATAAGCAATCAATCAAGAAAAATCATACGGCCATGATTTTTCCGTTGCTTCACCACAGACATTTATGAAACTGTACAATTATGATCTTTTACCCACACGGATGTGGATAAGCATTTTACACAGACATTTCTAAATATCTGGAAGTATATCTACTTGATAGAAAGTTTAAAGATGGGAAAGAAGTTTAGAGAAGAGTAAAAGATGGGGTTTGAGGGAGTGTGTTAACAGAACGGCACTCTCTGGGCTTTCTTCAGCTTTTCTTACGGTACACTTCGGTGGTGGAATCGACTCTTTTACCTGGAGATGTCTCAGGCGAGATTCCGTTTAACGCACCCTTCAGCGTCTCCGTAGGATGCTGTTACTCCTCCGGAGTAGCGGCGAGACTGTCCGACACAAGCTCACCTCAGTGGAAAATGTTATAATCCCATGAACCTCGGAAGAGCTCTGTTGTCATGTCAGGATCATCCCGTCTCTCACAGAACTGAACAGAACTGTCCCAGAACTGTTCCAGCACCATCCCAGAGCTTCTAACAGAACTGTGTAGTTTACAGATCTCGAGCAGAACCTCAACAGAACTCTCTAGCAGAACTGCGTAGACCAGGAAGTACCGACATTTTAAAGAACTGTTTTTCCGATCCATCTGGGAGTATTACCATTGGTCAGAACCGACCAGACGGGGTGTGTTTTGTGACGTAAGAGGTTAGAAGACAGCAAGAATTGTTATGGAAAGATCAGAAATGTTCTCACAGACAGAGAGAGTTTTGTTTTGGCGCGTTTCAGAAACAGGTGCCAAAAACCTCTATATTTATGTCTGAGAGGATTCTAAAAACATGCCAACAACTTGTTTTGCGTTTGACTCCAACCTTGGACCAACTTACACTTGCTCATTCAATAGCAGAAATCAGAAAAGGCATAATTACTCTGTAACAGCTTTGACATGAGTTCTAACTTTGCGTGAGAAAAAATCATTACACAGTTAATAAAATTGATTAGTTCACTGCAACATCTAAAATGGTTTGAACTAAGACACTTTGATTATCAACATTTGTAAAATAGTAATGATAATAAAACAGAGAGTGTTCTTTTCACTTGAATCTTCAAGAGAGAAAGTCTCAGGATGGGTGAACCTGTATTTCTGGATTCAAATCAATGAAATGACAGTTCCTGTCCCACAAGGTTCTTAAGGTCAAGATTTTTGACCTTATAGTTTTTGACATGGGCCTAGTCCACTACACAGCGAAAGCTGTAGATCACGATTTGATGAAGCCATTAAGATCACATCATCTGCAAAAAGCAGAGACGCAATCCTAAGGCCACCAAAATGGATCCCCTCAACAACTTGACTGTGCCTAGAAATTCTGTCCATAAAAGTTATGAACAGAATCGGTGACAAAGGGCAACCTTGGCGGAGTCCAACTCTCACTGGGAACAAGCCCGACTTAATGCCGGCGATGCGGACCAGGCTCTGACACTGGTCATACAGGGACCTAACAGCCTGTATCAAAGGGCCCGGTACCCCATACTCCCAGAGTACCCCCCACAGGGTTCCCCAAGGGACGTGGTCGAACGCCTTCTCCAAGTCCACAAAGCACATGTAGACCGGTTGGGTAAACTCCCACGCACCCTCCAGGACCCTGCTGAGAGTGTAGAGCTGGTCCAGTGTTCCACGGCCAGGATGAAAACCGCACTGCTCCTCCTGAATCCGAGGTTCAACTATCCGATGGACCCTCCTCTCCAGAACTCCAAATAGACCTTACCAGGGAGGCTTAAGAGCGTGATTCCCTGTATTTGGAACACAGTCTACGGTCCCCCTTTTTGAATAGAGGGACCACCACTCCGGTCTGCCAATCCAGGGGAACTTCCCTTGATGTCCACGCAATATTGCAGAGTCACGTAAGCCAACACAACCCTACAACATCCAGAGCCTTAAGGAACTCTGGGCGAATCTCATCCACACCTGGGGCCTTGCCACCGAGGAGCTTTTTAACCACCTCGGTGACCTCAGCACCAGAGATTAGAGGGCCCGACCCAGAGTCCCCAGGCTCCGCTTCCTCAGTGGAAGACGTGCCAGTGGGATTGAGGAGGTCTTTAAAGTGTTCCGCCCACCGACCCACAACATCCCGAGTTGAAGTCAGCAGCACACCACTCCCACTATAAACAGTGTTGGGGGCGTACCACTTTCCCCCCCCTGAGATGCCGGATGGTAGACCAGAATCGCCTCGAAGCCGTGTGTAAGTCATTCTCCATGGCCTCTCCGAACTCCTCCCATGCCAGAGTTTTTGCCTCAGCGACCACTCGAGCCGCATGTTGCTTGGACTGCCGGTACCCATCAGCTGTTTCCGGGGTCCCACAGGCCAAAAAGGCCCGATAGAACTCCTTCTTCAGCCTGACAGCATCTCTCACCGACAGTGTCCAACATCAGGTTCGAGGGTTGCCGCCATGACAGGCACCGACAACCTTGCGGCCACAGCTCCAGTAAGCCGCCTCGACAATAGAGGTACGAAACATGGTCCACTCAGACTCAATGTCCCCCACCTTCCTCGGAACATGTTCGAAGTTCTCCCGGAGGTGGGAGTTAGAACTCCGTCTCACAGGAGACTCTGCCAGACGTACCCAGCAAACCCTCACAATACGTTTGGGTCTGCCAGGTCTGACTGGCATCCTCCCCCACCATCAGAGCCAACTCACGACCAGGTAGTGATCAGTGGACAGCTCCGCCCCTCTCTTCACCCGAGTGTCCAAGACATATGGCCGCAGATCAGATGTGACAATGACAAAGTCGATCATCAAACTGCGGCCTAGGGTGTCCTGGTGCCAAAAGCACATATGGACACCCTTATGCTTGAACAAGGTGTTCGTTATTGACAATCCATGATGAGCACAGAAGTCCAACAACAGAACACCACTCTGGTTCAGATCGGGGGGCCGTTCCTCCCAACCACACCCCTCTAGGTCTCACTGTCATTGCCCACATGAGCATTGAAGTCCCCCAGCAGAACAAGGGAGTCCCCAGGAGGTGCACTTTCCAGTACCCCCTCCAAGGACTCCAAAAAGGGTGGATAATCTGAACTACAATTTGGTGTATAAGCACAAACGACAGTCAGAACCCGTCCCCCCACATGTAGGCGGAGGGAGGCTACCCTCTCATTCACCGGGGTGAACTCCAACACACAGGCACCAAGTTGGGGGGCAATAAGTATGCCCACTCCTGCTCTGCGCCTCTCACCAGGGGCAACTCTAGAGTGGAAGAGTGTCCAGCCCCTCTTAAGAAAACTGGTTCCAGAGCCAGAGCCATGCGTAGAGGTGAGTCCGACTATTTCTAGCCGGAACCTCTCAGCCTCACACACCAGCTCAGGCTCCTTCCCCACCAGTGAGATGACATTCCACGTCCCAATAGCCAGCTTCTGTAGCCGAGGATCAGACCGCCAGGGTCCCCGCCCTCGGCCACCACCCATCCCACATTGCACCCGACCCCTTTGGCCCCTCCCACAGGTGGTGAGCCCATGGGAAAGGAGACCCACGTCTCCTCTTCGGGCTGTGCCCGGCCAAGCTCCATGGGTAAAAGCCCAGCCACCAGGCGCTCACCCACAGATGAGTATCTACAACTCAAGGCACAGTTTCAATTTGAAAAGGAGACCTGGGAGGAAGAATTGCAACGTGAGAAAGAGTTCTAACAAGCTGAGCTGTCGTTGCAGGCAGACTCATATGAGGAAAAGCTATGTGAAGGAGGGGTAAGGTACCAAACGCTGTGTTCAGACAATGATGTTCTGCGCCAACAGTTGCAGCTAACATCAAAATCTCTGGACGAGTGCAAATTGGAAAGAGCGGCATTAGTCCAACAAGGCGTGCGTTTATAAAGTGAGTGTCATACATCACGTGAACGGTTAACAGCCTGTGAGGCTAAACTTGCCGTAGCCACAAATAAAATCTCTGACGAGGGGAAAAGATGTCTGGAACTCGAAGACAAACTGGGTCAGAGTCCAGTTCAAACATCACCACCTCCACGTGATTTTGTTGTACCTCCTACACAAAATCTTCTTATGCCACCTCCACGTGATTCTTTTGTTCCGCCTCCACTAAGCCCTCATCCAACTTAGACATAGTATGTCGGGACAGCTTTGTTGTAGCCATACTACTTAATTAATTATTCTTAAGGCTAGTTCAAGCACAAAGAATATTAATTGTTTAATTAAACACAAATTATTTCTTTTTTGAGTTAAATTTCTGCCATGTGACCAAGATAACTTGAGAGTGGAGTATATAATCAGTGACATGAGACGTCATTTATCTTTGACCCATCAGAATAAATGCGGTCATTTATTTAACAGAATCATTAAAATTAACATCAAAACATGTACACTTAATTGGCTGATCTGTTTCTGATTAATAAACTTAGCAAGTTCAAATAACAAGACAACAGAGGATTACTGATGGAGAATAATTAATCTCTGAAGGCATTTAGCTTGATTTACTGGCAAAGAGGTTTACAGAGAAGGAGTAAAGAAGTTTTAAAGAGGAGGATTTAGATGGAGGAAGGAAAATGTGTTGCCCAGGAATGGCACCCTTCATTCGACCCCAGCTCAGCCCTCGGTACACTCAGTGCGTGACGACTCGTTACCTTTGCAGAAGATAAATCAGCTGCGGTATAGAGGTCCATTTCACGCTACTTTTCAGCGTCTCAGGTCAGAGTGGCTGGGAATCTTCCAAAGTAGTGACGGTATTCCGTTCAACAGAATAAGCTTCCTTAGAAGTTGAGAGCATTTAATGCTCGGGGTGAGATCTTCATTAGAAGATGTAGGGCGTTATGCCCGGGTGAGTTCACAGCGAGGCGTGCTGTGACTCCGCTGGAATGGACGGACCCTTGGCTCATCGTCCAACTCCATCAGCTTATTTAGTTCAGCTGTAAGACTCCAGCAAGACTGCAGTCCCAGCCAGAACTCCAAAACAGACTTTCAGTAAGAACTGAAAGTTCTAGTAAGACTCGCCGTCAGACTGTGTCTTCCAGTAAGACTTGTAAGAATAGTTCCAAGAAGTGTTGACTTTTAAAGGGTATCCACTTCCTGTTACCTAGTACTTCCTGACTGGTTAACACAACCAGCAGGGGTGGAGTTTTAGTGATGTCAGAGGGTTATTAGGAGTCGCAGACAGCAGAAATGTTTTTAAGAACGGTTAGTACAGACAGGAAAATATTTTGAAGAAATGAGAGACTTTCAGGCGCGCCAGTTTCTTATTTACTGTCTGAGAGTTTTAAAACAAGGCACTTCGTTCTCATAACTTGTTCTCTGACTTTTGACCGACATCAAATTCACTCCTCATTCAGACAGAAGATTAAAATGCACACTTACTTTGTAAATAGGCATTTAACTTGTATGATCTAAGTCTAATGAGGTTTAAAAATCATTAATACTGTTTCACAGTTAATTTAAATGAGAGGTTTACTTCAACATTATAAATGGTATGAACTAAACACACTTTTTTGATTAACAAGATATTGTAAAATAGTAATGATAATATAAAAAAAGAAGAGTGTTCTTTCAATTGATTAATTCAGGATACAATTAAATAGTCTCTTGATGAGATAATTTGTATTTCTGGATTCAAATCAATGAAATAACAGTTCCTGTCCCCTGAAGGTCTTCAGAGACAGATTGATGTAGGAGGTCTAGTTCACTACACCTGTGTTCCAGTTTTACCTGATTCTAAAAAGGGTAGTGTCTATGTAAACTGTATCCAATTAACCCAATTCCAACTGTGCTGGTTTCTTTTTGTTCATAGGTGGGTTGTTTAAATTTTTATTTTATTTTATTTGAGTGACTTGAGCAGCTCTCCCCTTGACTTTGATCTGTCAGTATGGCTCTTTTGAAAAAAATAGTGAGGATCACTGGTTTAGAGGGAAACAATGACTTTACTTTGTTAACACAATAACACAATTTCTTCACAGATGTACATTTGGGTTTTTCACACAATACAGGTAAACAACAGGTGTTCTGTTTGAGGCTCTGTTCAGCTGGCTACTTCCTTTGTTGCCATGGCTGGTGGGGGTGATTACACAATAATGTTGGCAAGACCATTATTCTCCAGGGGTCTTTTGAATTATACTATCCTGTAACCAACACATCTTGTGTCCTCAGGGAATGGTAAAGTTCTGTCTTTTGCTGAACCTAGATTGTAGAGACATTGCCTTCTCTGAGGCAGGAACTGAGAGTTGATTAACTTGCAGAAAGTACGTGAACTTTCTCTTTGATACAGGCTTTTTGGAGACACACAGTCTATCTTTCTCAGGAAGGAGAGTTGATTACCAGCACAAGGTATTTGTCTGACCCAGGAAGGGGTTGATGAGCAAAAGTCATGTCCAGTGTTTCTGAGGACAGGATGGGGACTTCTCTGAGGGACGTAGGACACTACAGGGGTAAATTAAAATTTTATGTATAATCAGTACTAAAGTGATATTATTTTTTAAGCATTTTATTTAATGTTTTATCTGATTTGATACTTTATTTGACTTGTATGTGTATGAACAACAGAATTCCTCACTTCTGTCCTCATCCTGAAAAATATGAAAAAAAAAAAAATCTGCTCTTGAACAGGACAGCCCCTCAGTTTGAGAACAAACTCTTCATAAAACTGAAACAATAATAATAATAACAAAGTCCATGCTCAATAATCCAGTAATAATAATAGTACTTGAATGGTTGTAACTCTGCAGTAGCTCAGTGGCCAGTGTTGAGGTCTCGTAATCCTGAGGCTGCAGGTTTGAGCCCAGTTTGCATCATGAAGGGTAAAACACAACAAACCTTTCATCAATTTATCTTCCTGTAGCGACCTCTGTAGAAGAGTGCAGCTGATGAGACACAATGCAAGCGGTGACAGTGTTGAGGATAGTGACTCTTCACACGTCCTCTCCCGGGTGGTAAATTTGAAGGAACCACAGGCTCATTCACACTTTAACAAGTTTATTTTTAACAAGCAAAAATATATGAACAACAGCACAGATTTGTGGAGAATTGGTCTGCTCCGTTTCCTGATCAAAACCATTCTACCTGTGGTCAGCTGCTCGTCTGTTTTTACACTCCATGGTCCTGCCACCTGTTTGATCACATTCCTTCTAGAACTTTCACTCTTGCAATATGTTTTCCTCCGCAGCCTCAGTGGTTTGGGACACGTACACCTTAAACTGGTCACCCCTGTTTTACTGCTGACTGGCCTTAACTCAGAGCTTTTCTTGTAAACAACGCACAACCTTTCTAACATACATCCCAATAATAATAATAACGAGCACATAGACCCTCTGAAATTACTAATTAATCCTACAACAGCTTCTCCTGAAATCTAGCAAAAAGTAAAGTCCACCCTGCAAAACTGCCAATCACCACTAGATGGTTCTGTTACTTTATTCATGCCGGTCGGTACTTGATGCATTTCAGGGTCCAAAGTTCAGAATCACATCTCAGGTCCTGCTCTTCATGCCTTGTGCAATATGCAATGGTCCAGAACTGGTATCGTCTTCTTCTGTTCATGACAGGGCAGAGACAGCAAATAAATCACAAACAAACACTACAACAAGAACATGTATGGGTTTTTAAACACATACCAACATATAAAATACACTTTATTATGTTTTCAATGGACAGTCGGGTCTTTTGAAGTGACATTCCGTAGAAAGAATGTGAACAAATAAAATCTTACCTGTTGTAGACAATTCTTTAAACAACCCCAGTAAATAATAATAAAGGTTTATTTTGGCCAGATTCATGTGTTCATGGTTAGTCAGAGTTGAATGAAATTTGATGTAAAGCTACATTCCATTTAGAAAAAGCTCTGCCTTTTTACAGAACAAGCAGTATTTATAACTACAAAATTAAAATTTGTGTGTTCCCTCTGTTTTCAAGTCAAAACATCTGCCATGAAAAGGCCTGTTGGGAATGCTGCTGCTGCTGTTAACGTGCTGGCTCATAAGAGACTCATAACCACAAAAATCTACGTTAATAACCATTAAATGTGAATGCTGTGATAAAACTATTAAAATAATGTCTGCATAAACCAAACATCTTGACACTAGACTTGTGTTTATTTGTCAGAAATCCACTTGGGTCTTGACTCCACTTGGACTGGCTGCAAAGGTTTGCAGCCTGTGGCTCTTGAGCCACATGCGGCACTCAGATCTTCTAAAGGGGCTTTTTCTAAACTTGACTACAAAAATACGAACATGACTATTTATTTTTTTATTTAACATTATGAGACAACTTTTAACCATTCCTAGAACTTTTTCAGCATATTGACAAAGAAACACAAAGTTGTGTTTATCTGTTAAAGTTATTCCTTTATTATTATTATTATTATTATTATTATCATTATTATATATATATATATATATATATATATATATATATATATA
>NC_056507.1:39912158-39914061 GCF_014905685.2 Nematolebias whitei
ATATATATATTTATATATATATATATATATATATATATAAAACAAGTCAACTACAATGATGTCCTTTCCAGTCCATTAACACACAGCTTGCACAATAAGAAATAGTCCAGAACACAAGTACAATAAAATAAGTAAAATGCATAAAATCTGCTCAAACAAAAATTTTTTAAAAAGTCTAGAAAAAACCCCCCATTAAAATACAATGAATGTGTTCAAAGCTGAGAAACAGAGTTTGGTCCATGAAATAAATTATTTTTGATGTCAGGTACATCTTGCAGTCCCAAGTGTTTACACTGAGCAAGTATCTTTTATAATTTCACATCTGGAAAACTTCTGGAGTGAAATCTTTCAAACTTCACCTTTTGAGCTGGTTCATAATCTGTTTTAGGTTTGACTGAACAGTTTGAGAAGTGCACCCGGACCAAACTTCTTTAATCCTTTTCCCTGTTTCTACCAACACTGACATACTGCTCATGGTTTGTTTAAGTCTTGATGTGATTCTGTGCCACAGGTTCCTTTATTTTACTCTCCTCCTCCTCCTCCTCCTCCTCCTCCTCCTCCTCCTCCCTGCTTTTTCCACGCTTCATGTCATATCGCGGTTAATTCCTGACATTCCTCGCTCCTCTCGTGTCAGACCAGCGGCTCCAGGAAGGAAGCAGGAGACAAACTACTGAAGAAGAAGAAAAGCTTCCGGACTTGAATTAGGTCAAGCAGACATTTCTTGTTCCACCTGCCTGTCGGACTCAGACTTTTGCAGGTAAGTTCCGCTAAAGTCTTGCGCAGCTTGGGCCCCTCACTCTTTTTCCTGTAGTTTTCTAACTCCAGCTGTGGACAGCTGTTCCTCTCTGAGCTCTGTGGCTCCACTTTGAGCTCAGAGCGCACATTATGAACTCCAGGCTTCAGACAAACTGGACAAGTGTTGGACTTATCAACATGACGTCACTCTGTGTGCAAAAAACGGCCATAATGAAAATATTCGAGCAGTTTGTTTATTTATACACGAAATGAAACCAAAAGTCAGGCCATTTTTATTATATTCATGTATTTTTAATGTCTGCAAGGTGCACAAGAAGCTTTCTGGTAAATATTAAGCAATTAAAATAATTATGTTTGCTTTGTAAGTTGATATTAATATGCAATATATTTGATCCAAGAAATTTGCTTCAAACACATTTTGCATTTATTTTATAAACATATTATTTATGAATTCACGCATTGTGGTGTAAACAATAATCTAGGTGCAAACACCAGCATTAAATATCTTTGTAGAGTATTTGTATCCAGTCATTTGTGGAATACAATGTCAGTGTTTTGACCATTTGAGCTGGTAGTGTTGATGGATTAACTCTGACTCGTTGATTTATTTATTCGTCTCACATTAACTGTGCTATGGATTTAATTCATAAACATGTCACACCATCATCACAGTGTTCATCCGTTAATAAAGAAAATAACACTGATAGGAGTGAACATATAAGTACTTGTTATTTTAACTCTGAACTTTTCTAGGAGCTGACTAAAGTTTGTACAGGGATCAGATTTTTAACTTTTAGTCATCAACATCTGTTTTACTGTCAGCATGTAACCATCAGCTGATGAAAACAGCTCACATATTCAATTAACTTTTTTATTATTGTTACCTTGATTTATTTTTTGTTTTTTATTTGGTAGTTTTAGCTGTAAAGGTATTTTGCTGAGAAACAAACAGTGTGAGTGTGACATGTATTTACTTTCATTTTTTATTGTTTACTTAAAATTTACTAATTGCAGTTAGAGATTAGACGCTACAAATTAAATGTGATGGTTTTGTCATTTCATAGATTATAATTCATGACTATAAAAATAGGCCTGCACTAACTAACTAACTAACTAACTAACTAACTAACTAACTAACTAACTAACT
>NC_056507.1:39914071-39916281 GCF_014905685.2 Nematolebias whitei
ACTAACTAACTAACTAACTAACTAACTAACTAACTAACTAACTAACTTCTTCCATTTTGGGTCACAGGGGTCGCCGGTGCTCATGTCCAGCAATCACTGTGCGAGGGGCGGGTCCATCACAGGGCCACATAAAGACAAACGAGACAAACAACCATTCACTCTCTCACTCACACCTAGGGACAATTTAGAGTTACAAATTAACCTAACATGCAGATTATGGTCTGTGGGAGGAAACCGGAGTACCCGGAGTAAACCCACGCATGCATGGAGAGAACATGCAAACTCCACCCAGAAAGGCCCCCGGACCGGGATTTGAACCAGGGACCTGCTCGCTGTGAGGCATATATATATATATATATATATATAAAAATGTTTCCAAAAAAAATCATAGACCCAAACTTACATAAATGCAAAATATATAATTAAATGAATTGGTATATGGAGAATGTTGTGAACATTTTATTTACAGAACATGTGGTTTATTTTGCATCTTGTTGCTGCAACATTCTACAATATGTTCAAATGTTCTTAATATGAATCAGCCCTTTTAGAAAGTCTTGTTTTTCCTAATTAGTAATCGCGGTGTTAAGAATATATGACTGTGATACAGACAGAAATTAAAGGTGCAAAATGTGGAACAGGAATCAGTCAAATCTAAACAGAAGGTAAATGAAATATTACAGGTGCTTGTCCCAGACCACAAACTAATTTGATGCACATGCTTAAAATCAGAATCAGAATCAGAATAGAATCAGAATAAACTTTATTGGAATTGCACTGAGGTACAACGCGAATATGTACGTACAGTCGTCCGAAAGATGGGCGGATTGCACGAAGCTGCAACTGTAGAAAGTGCGGCCATTTTATCCTTATCAGATAATAATCTTAGATAGGAAAAGGGGTAGAAACATGAGGGTAGATAGTGGTATTACAAAAAAAAGATCTTTCACATCTTGTCTATCAGGACACGATTTGAGACATCAAAAAACTCTACCAGCAGCTCAATTAAAACATGATTACATTTGCATTTGACATCAAGGTGTTGAGATTTGTCCATGAGCGTTTTTTCAGATCAGCCACAGTTTCTGAAGATGTTGTTCCAGCCAGCAGTTCTGATAAGCTTGTGCAGAAAGTTCTCGGGGGGGGCGCGCGATAGATTAAGCTTTTGTCCTTGGGTACTCGTGTCCCAGGAGAAATTGATAATCGGCCTGTCTCCGAGGCCGTCGGGAGTCAGATTTAGATAAGCTTGATTCTTGTTTTTTCTTCAGGCAGACATATTACTTTTTTCTTCAGCCTTGAGTCCATCTGGGCGTTCTGGTTCTGAAAATGCCTAATTGTGGGATTCCATTCCACTGATCCATGCTATGAGTCTCCTTCAAGGTCGAACCCACCACGCTGATGAGTCCCAGAAGCCGCAGGTGGCCTGCGATTCTCAATCGTCTCCACTTTACGGTTAAGCTTGTAAACCAGACGATTTAAAGTTCCCACAGCGAGGACCAGTCCTTCACACTAACTCGGAAGCTTTTCCATGGCCGAAACTGCTCCCACTATCTTCTTCAAAAGTTGATAAAACAGAGCCCCGCCGATGCCAAAAAGCAGAGTCCCTGCTATCATAATTCCAAATATATAAACGTCTTCAACATCCTCCTGATACAGGACTAAGAGACACATCATCTGCCACACTCCCCACGAATCCATGACGTACCCCACAGCGTGAGTCTCAGCTGGACATGCCGGTTCTCCAGGACCTTGTCGCTTTGATGAAAAATCTTTTCAATAGAGTTGAACGCCCACAATACCAAATCCATAATCTTCTTAATTTATGTTCGGGAGATGAGACCCAGGCGCTTCAGACAAACAGAGAGCAGTGCAGGAAGAAGGAAAAATGGGGGAGGAAAAATCAGAAGCTGCCACCTCGATCAGAGCCTGGGAGGAAAAAAATATATATATATTTCCATCATATACGTATCAAGGCTATGAGTTTGTAATTAATTTATAAAAAGTACAGCTACTGGTTACAATGATCTCAAGACTGAACTTTGAACTTGAACAAAATGTAACCTTTTTATGGCCTACATTTTAATTCATCTGCAGATTTATGTCGATCAACTTTCTTATTCTAAAGCTAAGAAAAAACAGGATTAGTTGTTTCTTCACACAGTAGTTTCAAAAACACAAAGTTTGTTTTCTCAGTCATCCAGGTATATAAC
>NC_056507.1:39916381-39922362 GCF_014905685.2 Nematolebias whitei
CGTTTCTTTTTAACAAAAAAACGAAGTCCAGATGACATGATTCAACCTTTTTTGTTGTTCACACAGTAGTGTCAACTCAGCAGGACTAGGGCGTGAACTTTAAGTAAAAACCTTTAATTACTGCCTCAGGATTATGTAAGAGTGCTGTTCTGATTCATGCTCAATAATCCAGGTAGATAAATCTAACAAAGTAAAGCCAGGTCCTCGGATTCTTCTTGTTGAAATGTTTCGTCTTTCATCCAAAATCACTGTTGCCAGATCTCGCAAAAGAAACAAGCAACCAGCTCTATGAAAACAAGCCCAACTGGCAACCCACCACAATGTGTAAAACAGAGGCCGTTTTTAAACAGTAAACATACATTTATTATAGCATTACACATAAACAACAGCAAAATTATGCTAAACACTTTGAATAACATACTTTAAGCTCTGATAAAAATACATTTTTCATATGTAATTTTTTTCTACATATTTTTAAAAGCAAAACATCCAGACATCTACGTGTGAGTGGAGCCCCCTTAGTGGTCGGCCACAGTATGAGTGTTTGGGGTGCATGCCCACAGACATATTTGTATTATGTCTATATATGCGCCTGTCGCCTCACCAACTTGGGCGGGAGTGATAAACAGGAAACGGGGGCATGGAAGGGACAAACTACCTACTACCATTCGTCTTTTGCTTTATTGTGCGGAGCTGGGAGATAATCAACTAGTTTCACTCAGAAAGAAAGTCAAGCCCAAATAAGCAACTTCACATTCAAAACAAAGCCAAAAAACTGCAACCTGCGACTCACAAGATTTGCAAGTGACTTTAGAAAAAAAAGCCCAGAGTCGCTTATAATACTGTAAGTGGACTTGACAACTATGTCCAAAAGACTTCTTCAGTCTGAGGAGCTGCAACAAACTCAGTCTTATAAATAACACCTCATCATAGTGGATCAACCAGTTTGCTGCTGACATCCAGAACTAGCTGTTCACATGATGAAGGAGGACCCTCAGCCTAATGACCGATTGTTTAATGCTATGAGAGCTGATGCAAAGAGAATAACCTGAAGAGCTGGTGCAAAGAGAATATCTTTCACATCAGTATGAAGAAGACAAAGGAGATGATTGTGGTCTTCAGAAGGAACAAACACACCTACACTCCCCTGAACATAAGAGGATCTGCAGTGGAAGTGGTCTCCAGCTACAAGTACTTGGGTGTACACATGAATGACAACCTCAGCTGGGGCAACAGCTGATCAAGAAAGCACATCAGAGACTCTACTTCCTCAGGCGGCTGAGACGAGCTGGTCTGGGAAGCTCAGACCTCACCTCCTTCTACAGGTGTGCAGTGGAGAGCATCCTGTGCTCCAGCATCAATGTGTGGCATGGAGGCTGCACAGCTGCAGAAAGAAAAGCTTTGCAGAGAGTGGTGAAGGCTGCACAGAAGACTGTTGGAGTCAGTCTCCTCACCATCACAGACATCTACACCTCCATATGCAGGAAGAGGGCCACCTGCATCATGAAGGACCCACTCACCCAGCACACACACTTTTTTGCCCTGCTCCCCTCAGGAAGGAGGTTGAGGAGCATTAAGTGTAGAATCATTAGACTTAGGAACAACTTCTACCCTGAGGCTGTTAGACTCATGAACCAGAATAATCACTGTGCAAAATCACATCATGTTGCTGCTGATCTGTTTCAATGTTGCTGCTGATCTGATCTGTTTCATGTTGATTCAATTCACTTCAATTCAAAAATCCTTTATTAATCCCAAAGGGCAATTATTTGTTGTTGCAACTCATCATCCCCATCTCATTAAGAGATGTCACAGACACTGATGGCTGTAGGCAGAAAGGATCCTCTGCAAAGGTCCATAACAAAGTGGATCCTAAGAAACTGGCCGCAGATACCATCCGATCTGTCCACCCAGACTCAGCTGGCCTTTCGGTTCCCCCGGGCCGCAGGACTGCCCGATTGCCGGGCAGAACTCCTCCCAGAGCGATTGCCACTCCTCCCAGCAGTCCGCAGAACTCCTCGTCACTGCGGACAGCCAACTGTAGGTGAAGAGGGACGAACCTGTCCTTCCGCTGTCATGAGCCATGTTTCCTGCTAGTTCCAGGATCTTAGTGATCAGACACTTGAGCACAGCTGGAAGGTAGATGGGAAGGCATCCACAGAACATCCTTTTTAACTCATTTGAGATTTAGGGCTGTAGTCGAGATATTCTTTGAACTTTTGAGATGTTAATCAGCTGCTGTTGGTTGTAGAACACTGCCTTGTTGCCATGGTTACACATCATAACAAATGTCCAAAACTAAAAAGTTACAGTAAAAATCCTTCCAGCTGCACAGCATCCAATACCAGAGGAAACACTAATCCAAAAATTTGATTTACATCCAGAAAAAGAGGAATTAAAGTTTCCAAAAGCAAAATCTCAAAATGAAAGTAACAGAGCTGCTCCAACATGCAGCCACCCAGAGAGGCGCAATTCTAGAACATGATGTGTTCATGTGTGTTTATCTGCTCACACAGACTCATGCTCATGTTCGTGCTGTTATTCAACGTAATGTTTTTATGCTATTAGTGCTTAGTGTATTTTTAGTTGATCTTTTTCTTAGTTCATATCTTAGATGTTATTAATGGTTTTCTTTGGTTGGATTTAACTGGGACCCTGTGTACATAATTTCGCTCCACCACATGTACCACATGTGGTGCGAATGACAATAAAGAATCTCTGACTCTGACTCTGACTATGATGGCCGTTTACTATTCACAGAGGGCTTAGTGATATTAACAATAACAGCACTGTAAGAGGGGGACACAGAGGCCGCCACCCTGTTTAATGATGGACAGGTTCTCCTCACAAAGATGGCAGATAAGACTGAGTTTGTTGCAGCTCCTCAGACTGACCAAGTCTTCTGGCTAAAAGACGAAACGTTTCAACAATTTTTAAAATCCATCCAGAGGACCTGACTTAACTTTGTTAGATTTGTGTTGTTGATCTGCAATTTCTCAAAGACACAAAGTAAACTCAGAGTACATCTGAAAAACAAATACAACTTTTATTTTTGTAACTTGTAAATCGTAAGTAATGTTTTTGTTGAGCATGAAAAGCTTTTTTTTAATTAAAAATTTAAAGGAAACCACTAAAACTATCTGCCATAAAATATTTTTATTCAAGATAAATAACATTTAGGCTTTTGTGCCTCTTCAAAAATGTCTCAAAGTATTTGAATATTTGACCAGATATTTTGTAAACCTTCATGATTGTTCAGGTCCGTGTGCGAAACGTTGTATTACAGATTATTTGATCAGAATTCAACAGAATTCACAAAATTGCTGTTTGTGTGCATGTGTGTGTCACATGGTGTCCCTCAGGGCAGCTTACAGGAGTGTTTCCAGAGGAGCAACAGGTGGATTTGAGCTGGGTGGTGGTGAATGGATGGAGGTGTGGGGGTGCAAATCACACACACACCTGTCAGAGTCAGAACAGTCCATCATTCTTCTCCTCCGGCCTCAGACAGAGGAATGAATTACAACAAAAAAAATTGTTTGCGGCAGCAGCGTTTGTGTGTGGGTGGATGTGGCTGCGCCTGGAGGCCCACGAGCCGAACAAATAAAATATGATGGTTAAATAAAACAGGTGTGTGAGCAGGAACAATGCTGCGTGCGCCCTGTCCTTGTTCAGGAGTGTTGAAACTGAAGTGAGACGAGTGGACTGTGTTTTTGCTGTGCTCTCCCACATTGTGATCATTCCTCCCCTGCTCGCACGAGCAAAACGATTAATGCCTCAGACATGGGCCTTGTAGTATTTTGTACAAAGACTGTACACCTCCTCTCCTGCAGCAGCTCTGTGTGTTTGTGCTGCTAGAAGCGAGAGCTACCTATTTCTTTGGGGCGGGGGGACGGAGGATGAAGTTTGGGGAGTTGGAGCTGTTGGGTTTGTGTCACGGTGCTGAAAAATTTGATGAACCAGCATTAACATTAACACACATTATAGTACCTGTTGGCAGCAGGTACTACACGGTACTACAACAACATGCATCATCAGTGTTTGTTCATTAAAATTAGTTCATTGTTGAACTCAGAAGAACACAAATCTTTAGCTGCCAACAGGGTGGCAGTTTTATGCATATCTAATTATTTTATTTCATATTCATACATTTCTTATTCGTTCAACCTTTATTTATACAGGTTAATCCTATTGAGCCTTGGGGACTCATTTACAAGATAGACTTGATTTTAACCGAGTGATGACAAGTGGACAATCATAAAAGGATGTGTACAAATTGTGAACAAGTGAAAATAAAATGGTATTAAAAATGTAACAAAAAAAAAACAGCTAAGTTATAAGGCGATGTAGCAAACTAAAAACAGGAACATGTCTACATTGGTTTTTGTCAGGAACTTAACAGATGTTTAAATCACTTAAAGAGGTCAAGGTCGAGAGCTTCAGATCTTTTTGCAAGATATTCCAGGAAACAGGAGCGGAGTAGGAGAAGAAACTTTTGCCTAGCTCAGTCCGCACTGAGGGGACACTGCATGCAATAATGTCCTGAGAGCGCACGCTGCAGCTGCACTCACGCAGAGACATGTAGGAGGAGATGTATGAAGGCAACAGACCAAGAAGTGATTTAAAAATGAAAATGAACCAGTGAGAGAGTCTGCGTGAAGTGATATATATATTATATTTATTTATTTTTTCTTTCGGCTGCTCCCTGCGTTAGGGGTCGCCACAGCGAACTAAGTCGCATGAAGACTTGGCAGTTATTTTTACGCCGGATGCAACCACAGACCACCGAGCTACCACAGCCCTCTTTGTGAGAGAGAGCTGATATCCAGGACACCCGGAGGAGCAGATGGTGGGGGTTAAGGGCCTTGCTCAAGAGCCCAGAGTGGGACGAATTAGGGTGGGGGCAGGTGTGGGTGCTTCTCCTACCCCACCCACATTTTTGATGTTGTCGGTACCGGGGCTTGAACCGGCGATCTTCCGATCACAGGCCCACCTTCTCTAACCTCTGCGCCACAACTCCCCTCAGCTACGACAGCCCATCAGGTATCAAATCATTGCAGCTATGATGTTCAGTTTTTGTAACTTTATTTTAAAATTTTGTAGCTATTTATCATTTTTTTCCTCATTAAAATTAAAGAACTTGTAAGTTTTGTGAAAAACTGTGCTCTTTTCTATTTGTGTGCATCCGTTTTGCTTCTTCATGAGCCTTTATGTCTTTTATGCATCCTTGATTTGTTTATGTCGTGAGTATTTAGTGTCTTTCATATCTTTGTGTTTCCTTGTTCGTTGTTCATCTTTGTCTTTTGTCCTTGTGTTATACACTAATCTTATTTTAACTGCATTTTTATTGTTATTGTTGTCTGTACTTCACATGTTCTGTCTGAAATCGGTTCTTCTCATCCTCAGCATTTCATTGTACTGCTAACCTTGTGTTAACTTGAACAGGTCCCTCTTGTAAATAAGTCCCCGTGGCTCAATGAGGCTAGCCTGTATGAATAAAGGTTGAATTAATGTTGTCCTTTTTAAATATTTCAACATTGAAAGTTCAGCAGATCTGCTCATTTTACATTTATATCAAAACACAGATTTTTCTTGTTTATATCAAGTTTTTGTTTATCGTTATTGATGATTTATGTTTCGACTCTGTTCCTTGTCCATGCAGAGCAGGGTGGATGTTTTTCACATATTATCCTTCATTTCTATTCCAAAGCACAGTTGCTACTAATGAAGTTGAGTAGCCATGACAACATGCGACTTCAGCTCTACGTTTCACAATTAAGCCAAAACTACTTTGACTAGAACAAGTCATTTGTTTTTTCCTCACATTTTTCATATAACACCTTGCTTGGCTTCACGTTTCACCTCCTCCTTCCATCATCCTCTAATCCCTCTCTAAAGTGATTACGTATTCCACTCTTGTTTCTCTTTTCACTATCTAAAAATACCTTTTAACTTCACTTTGTTTTCTGCTAATTTACATTTGT
>NC_056507.1:39922462-39931713 GCF_014905685.2 Nematolebias whitei
TCGTCAACATACCTGAACCAATGACTTGGTGGTGTCCCTGAAAAGGACGTCAAGGCTCTCTTTTCTACCTCCTCCATGTACAGGTTGGCAACAATAGGAGAAACTGGAGACCCCATAGCACACCCATGTTTCTGCCTATAATATTGCTCCGCATATGTGAAGTAGGTTGACTGCAGGCACAGTTTCAAGAGTTGACACAGTTGTTCTGTGGAAAGTGTGGTCCTGCTGCTCAGAGTGGTGTCTGATTTTAATTTTAAACTGACCACCTCTACTGCATCATCAACAGGAATGCACGTAAAGAGTGATGTGACATCAAAAGAGACCATTGTTTCATCAGTCTCCATGATGACATCCCTCACCTTGTCCTCTTAGCAAGGACAAAAACATCATCATTCTCCCAGCAGACAAAGGAAGGTGCACAGTGATTTTGAACCAGAAAGACTATCATGAGAAACTTATGACACTCCTTAGTGACTTAAACACGTATGAACCTCTGAAAAGAGATCTAGGAAGTGGTTACAATAATAAGTTAATAGATTGCCTGAAAATTTTGGAGCAGGACAAGGCTATTGACCGTTTTCTGTACCACAGACTGTACCCAGGGGAGGCCACACCTAGTCTGTATGGTTTACCTAAAATCCACAAACAAGGTGTACCTTTAAGACCAATTGTTAGCATGATTAACTTACAATGTTTACAATGTTTCCAAATATCTGGCGTCTGTACTCATCCCTTTAGTTGGCAGCACATTCCTCCGGACGCTAATGCTAATGAATCACTGCAGGAGCTTCATGATATCATCAGCTCGCTGCAGAACAAACACCCCGAGGCTCTTTACGTGGTAGCCGGAGACTTTAACCACGTGAATCTAAAGGAGTGTCTCCCAACCTTTAATCAGCATGTGACGATTCCGACACGTGGAGACCGCACGCTGGACCGTGTTTACACGAACGTAAAAAATGCATACAAAGCCGAACCCCGCCCCCACCTAGGACTGTCAGACCACATCTCAATCTTCCTGGCTCCTGCTTACATGCCCCCGCTGAGACGCTCCAGACCGGTACAAAATAAAGTTAAATGCTGGATCCAGGACAGTGGCCCCATACTGAGAGATTGTTTTGATTGAACAGACTGGCAGGTTTTCAGAGAAGCTGCTGAAAATGGAGGTTCGCTTGTTCTTGACCAATACACATCCTCAGTCCTGGGTTACATTAGTACATGTACTGACACAGTCTCCACTATCAGAAATGTTAAAAGCTACCCAAACAGAAAACCTTGGCTGAATGCAGAGGTGCGTACCCTGCTGGAAGCCAGGAACACTGCCTTCAGGTCTGGAAACTCAGAGGAGCTGAGTAGGACAAGAAAAGAGCTGGTTGCTGGTATTAAGAGGGCAAAGAGGATCGATGGTCAATTCATCTCACAAGACCCTCGGAGCATGTGGAGGGGCATTAAGTGCATAACAGATTATAAAGGAAGGAGTGAACAATGCCCCAAAGACCCATCTCTGCCTGATGCCCTCAACAAGTTCTATGCACGCTTTGAAGACCCGAACAGACCACCCAGCACCAGACTCACCTCGCCACCGGATGAAGAGCATCTCAGCGTGACCTCAGCAGAAGTAAGGAGTACTTTCAGGAGGATTAATCCGCACAAAGCAACTGGCCCAGACAACATCCCCGGAAAAGTGTTGAAGGAATGTGCTGATCAGCTCTGTGAGGTGCTGGCAGACATCTTTAACACCTCACTTACCCTGGAGACAGTTCCCACCTGCCTGAAGACTGCCACCATCATCCCAGTCCCAAAAAGCTCTACAGTGACTGGTCTGAATGACTATCGGCCAGTGGCCCTCACCCCGATAGTCGCTAAATGCTTTGAAAAACTGGTCATGACTCACATCAAAACAACCATCAACATCAACGAGGACCCTCATCAGTATGCATACCGTGAGAACCGATCAACAGAGGATGCAATCTCCTCTGTGGTCCACACTGCGCTCAACCACCTGGAGCAGAAAAACTCTTACGTCCGTATGCTCTTTGTGGACTTCACATCCGCCTTCAACACCATGATCCCCCAAACCCTGATGGACAAACTATCCACACTAGGACTAAGCCCCTCCATCTGCAACTGGGTACTAGACTTTTTAACAAACAGACCACAGTTAGTGAGGATCCACAACCTCTCCTCCTCCACCATAACCCTCAGCACTGGCTCTCCTCAGGGATGTGTGTTGAGTCCCCTTCTGTTTACTCTGCTCACATATGATTGTGCAGCTACCCATCCAGGCTGTCACATTGTAAAGTTTGCAGATGATACAGCGGTGGTGGGATGCATCACAAACAATGATGAGTCCAGCTACAGGCAAGAGGTGGAACACCTGGAGAGCTGGTGCAGAGAGAATAACCTTCACATCAATGTGAAGAAGACAAAGGAGATGATTGTGGACGTCAGAAGGAACAAAAACACCTACACCCCCCTGAACATAAGAGGATCTGCGGTGGAAGTGGTCTCCAGCTACAAGTACTTGGGTGTACACATGAATGACAACCTCAGCTGGAGCAACAACACCACCAGCCTGATCAAGAAAGCTCATCAGAGACTCTACTTCCTCGGACGGCTGAGGCGAGCTGGTCTGGGAAGCTCAGTCCTCACCTCCTTCTACAGGTGTGCAGTGGAGAGCATCCTGTGCTCGAGCATCAATGTGTGGCATGGAGGCTGCACAGCTGCAGAAAGAAAAGCTTTGCAGAGAGTGGTGAAGGCTGCACAGAAATCTGTTGGAATCAGTCTCCCCACCATCACAGACATCTACACCTCCAGATGCAGGAAGAGGGCCACCTGCATCATGAAGGACCCCACCCACCCAGCACACACACTTTTTGCCCCACTCCCTTCAGGAAGGAGGTTAAGGAGCATTAAGTGTAGAACCACTAGACTGAGGAACAGCTTCTACCCTGAGGCTGTTAGACTCATGAATCTCTAACTAGAATAATCACTGTGAAAAACCATATCATGTTGCTGCTGATCTGTTTCATGTTGCTGCTGATCTGTTTCAATGTTGATGTGTTCATGCGTGCACATCTGCTCACAGACTCATGTTCATGTTTGTGGTGATGTTCAATGTTTTATGTTATGAGTGCTTAGTGTATATTTAGTTGATGTTTTTCTTAGTTCATATCTTAGATGTTATTACTGTTTTTCTTATACATTTTATTGTCGGATGTAACTGGGACCCTGTGTACATAATTTCGCTCCACCACATGTACCACATGAGGTGCGAATGACAATAAAGAAACTCTGACTCTGACTCTGACTCTGACTCAGAACACCACATACAGAACACCATGGACTTTGTGGACAAGGTGAGGGATGTCATCATGGAGACTGATGAAACAATGGTCTCTTTTGATGTCACATCACTCTTTACGTGCGCTTTCTAGGTGGCAAAAAAGATGAAGTGAGGTGGGTTTCAACGATGAGTCGAAAGTGTGTATGGTACGTAAATGCGAATTTAAGAGCCGTGGGTTAACACTTTTCGCTAGCTATCAGTGAGCATCCGGCTAATGCTAGCTGCTGTAGCTAACGTAGCATTAATCCAAGCTAATCTTAGCATTTAGGGAAATGCTCTATTCCTGTTGATGATGCAGTAGAGGTGGTCAGTTTAAAATTAAAATCAGACACCACTCTGAGCAGCAGGACCACACTTTCCACAGAACAACTGTGTCAACTCTTGAAACTGTGCCTGCAGTCAACCTACTTCACATATGGGGAGCAATATTATAGGCAGAAACATGGGTGTGCTATGGGGTCTCCAGTTTCTCCTATTGTTGCCAACCTGTACATGGAGGAGGTAGAAAAGAGAGCCTTGACGTCCTTTTCAGGGACACCACCAAGTCATTGGTTCAGGTATGTTGACGACACCTGGGTTAAAATCAAATCTCAGGAAGTCCAACATTTTACTGACCACATCAACTCTGTGGATAAATACATCAAGTTCACACGAGAAGATGTAAAAAATGGCAGGTTGGCTTTCTTGGACTGTGAGGTCTCAGTCTCTGATAGAGGACATTTGCAAACTGAGGTGTACCGCAAACCCACCCACACAGACCAGTATTTGCAGTTTGACTCCCATCACCCTTTGGAGCACAAGTTAGGAGTCATCAGGACTCTGTATCACAGAGCAGACAGCATCCCCACTAGCTCAGGAGCCATGCAGAAGGAGAAATCCCACACAAGACAGGCTCTAGAGCAATGTGGATATCCTAACTGGGCCTTCCTGAAAGCAGAGAAGAAACCCAAACAGGACTCCAGTCAGCTAACAGGTGAAAAGGAGGAACCCATACGGTCATTCCATATGTTGAGGGAGTATCAGAGAAAGTGAGACGCTTATTTTCTAAACATAACGTCCCAGTGGCTTTTAAACCCCAAAATACATTACGGCAAAGACTGGTTCATCCCAAAGATCCAGTCCCCCGGCACAAACAGAGCAATGTTGTGTATGCTGTTCAGTGTCAGGAGGGCTGTGATCAGTCTTACATCAGGGAAACAAAACAGCCACTGGCCAAAAGGATGGCCCAGCACAGAAGATCAACATCATCAGGCCAGGACTCTGCAGTCTACACTCATCTCCAGGCCAGCGGTCACTCTTTCAGGGATGAAGATGTTCACATCCTGCACAGAGAGGAACGATGGTTTGAGAGGGGAGTAAAGGAGGCCATCTTTGTGAAAAGAAATCGTCCATCATTAAACAGGGGTGGAGGCTTCCGGGTTCAACTGTCCCCCTCTTACAATGCTGTGATTGCTAGTATCACTCAGCCCTCTGTGAACAGTAAACAGCCATCAGTGTGCTAATGATCCATTGTTAGGCTGATGGTCCTTCTTGAGCATGTGATCAGCTGGTTTTGGTTGTCAGCAGCAAAACTGGTTGATCCACTCTGAGACGGTGCTATTTAAGAGACTGAGCTAAATACAGCTCCTCAGACTGAGGAAGTCTCTCGGATGAGAGACGAAACGTTTCTACATTTTTTTGTTGATTTGCTTTGTTTTGTTTTTTTTGAATGTCCAGAGGACCAGATTTAACTTTTTTAGATTTTTCTACCTGGATTATTGAGCATGCATCAGGACATCAGAAGCTGAATTTGAATCGCTCTGACTGAATCTGTATGCACGTAATTTGAAATTAAATCCAACACTTTGAAAATGAATTTTGCTAAAATTAAACTGAATTTAATGGTTTAAAACTGAATTCATTTGCTTTGAAACCGAATTTTGTTTTGTTTAAAATTCAGTTTGACTACTTTCATTTTCATTTCCAACATTCAGTTTGTTGTGTCACACATCCGGGTCCTTGAGAAAGCCACGGAGTAATCCAACGCAGATTGACAGATTTACGTTTCACGTCAGAGAAATTTCCTTCATGGAAATGGAAATGGTAAATGGACTGTACTTCTATAGCACCTTTCTACTTTATAAAGATAAAATCTATTTACAACACAGCCTGTGCCTCATTTACCCATTCATACAGCACTCTACTAGATCTCTACAAATACTAGTCAGAGCTTTTTCACGTTCATACACTGATGGGACACATATCCGAGGCAATGAGGGGTTCAGTGTCTTGCCCAGGGCCACTTCAGCATGTGACTGCTGGTGGATTTTGAACCCCCAGCTCTTGCATTGGAGGATGACTGCTCTAACCACTCAGCCACGGCTGCCCTTTAAATGTAGAAAAAGGAGAAGAAATGTAGGTGTGGGGTTCAGTCTGAAGGAGGCAGTGATGCAACAGAGTGGATGCAATCTGCTGTAAAACACAAAAGAAGAAGAACTGTGCTGAGTTTCCGGGACATTCATTCAACAGTCTGTGAGAAAAGTGGATGTGCATTAATATTGATAGACCGATGCATTACACACAAGGGCATCAGAAGCATCTGTAATGTGGGGGGGACACAATGATGTGTGTAGGTGTGTGCGCGCGCGTGTGCGTGCACGTGTGTGTGCACGTGTGTTCACACGTAAAAAAAGGTGTTCACTAGTGAACAAAAAAAGCAGCATTTCACCTATATTTCCTTTAATTCCACACATTTAAAACTTGTTTCTCAGTTACTAATAAATGTTCTATTAGAGAAGCCTTATACACTTATGCATGCTCACAACCACACACAAATAGAAGCAGGGATGCTTATTTAGGCTTTATATGTAGATATATAGATATGTATGTGAGTGTATATTCATGTGTATGTATGTATGTATGTATATAGGCGTAGGTATGGGTATATATATTTATGGAAACTTACTGCAAAGCCATGAATATTTCAAGTTCTTTATACATATGTATTTTGTTGCTATGTTTTGTCATGTTCTTTGCAGGTGAACAGACAGTGGCCGGGTGTTTTGACGTGTGCTCTATTTGTATATATTTCTTATATTTTGGAGTCTTACTTTGTCTTCTTTCTTTCTATCCTATTGGAAAAAAAAAAAAAACCTACACTAGATAGTCACTATAATAAATATTTCATAATAATGGTGTGGAAAGGATGGCTGTAAGGGGAGAAGGGAGGCCATCAATAAAAAAAAAAAAAAAAATAAAAAAAAAAAAAAAAACTTGTTTCTCACCAAGTTTGTGTAAATTCATCTGTGGATTTTAAAGACATTTTAACTTTAATACACTTTAATACAAAGCGTCAGATCGGCACTATTTGTCTTTATAGAGAAATAAAAAACATCACCACTGGACTTTCTTTACTTGTGTTCAACACTACTCATCTAAATTATGTTTCTCATGAAACTTGAGGACAATAAGGTGTGGGGTTTTAAAGACATTTCAACTTTAATGCACCTGAACACACAGTGTCTCTTACACCTGCAGCGTCTGACAGCTTACCAGTTACTGCTAAACTAAGATGCTACAGACGAAGCGCTCCTCTCAAGCATCCTCCTAACATGAATATATGTTTATGATCAACCCCCTGGTCAACCACTGCCAGCACTAAGCTCGCTAAACTGGCGAGCGAGTAACACAGGTACCTCCACCTTCTCCACCTGTGCGCGTTTTCTGCCGAGGCAAGAGGCAGGAAGGGACGGTGGAGAGTTGGAGGTAACCAGGAAAATCTTGAGTGGAGTTTTAGTAGCTTGAATATTCTTCTATTAATCAAGTGGAATGGATTCGTTCACAAAGAAAGAGAAACTGCGCCGCCTGAACTAATGTTTTATAGTAAAAGTGTGTGTGTGTGTGTGTGTGTGCGTGGGGGGTGGGAGGGGGTCCAAATGAACTTTTTTTTATGTGGGGGGGGGGGGGACTTGTCCCCTTCACATATAATGGTTGCGACACCTATGATTACACATGACATGCACACCGGCCTGGCTGGATCAGGTCCAGGAGAAAGTTGAACAGAAGTTCAGCTTCCTGCAGCTTCTTCTGGGTCTTTTCTTTCTGTTTGTGTATCAAAGGAAGGTTTTTGTAGCATCAGGACCTTTGTCTTGTTCAGTCCAGCATGTCTGCAGTTGACTGCAGGGAGGGTGGTGGTGGAGGGGGCTGTTTTAAAGCAAAGTTTAGTTTCACTAACCTCTGGAGACATTGAGGAGGACGAGTTGGGGCTCAGTCTTGAAAAGAACATTTCAGCAGTTATGATGGGATCAACATGCCAGATGTCTGCTCTCCCCCTGATCCACAGCTGGCTGTGGGGGTGGGGTTGGTGATGGGGGGTGTTAAGTGTGTGCACACACTTGTTTGTCTAACCAGTGATCTCATGACACTGACAACTGACTACCTGACTACTGACACTCCTAAACGTAAACCGAACTCAAGATTGCTGCTACAGATAATTAACCCTAGTAAACACAAACTAATAATAATAATAATAATAATGATGACTTGGTAAATATTTGACAATATATTGAGATAAAATGTGTTGTGCTAGTAGCAGAGTCATTTATAACACATGCTTTGAGTACTAACTGATCGCACAAGGTCTTTGTTTGTTTGGTAAGTTTGTGGGTAAATTGTGATTTTTTTTTTTACCCTTGACATGTAGTTTTGCTTCATTTGTTTGAATGTGTAAACATTTTAGTATTGTACAAAAACAAAAGTGACAGCCATCTTCTTTTTTTTATTTTTTATTTTGCTTCCAGAAAGGTCAACTTGTTATCTTTTTAAGAGGTCCTGAGTGATAACTCATGACGTGCTGACAGACTTCTTTAAAGACTTCTGAAAGAAGAGAGAGAGATGTTGTTCCCTTTAAAGACCTTCCTATCACACTGGGAGTCTCTTTTGTTGCCAGGGCAACAAATTAGTCAACACGCTGACACTAATGCCCCTTTTCCATTAGTACCAGTACGGGCCGACTGTACCCTACTTGGCCCGGTTCTGAGGCTTTTCCATTAGTACCGGTACATAGCACCTGTTACTATTTTCAGTACCCTTGGCTCTGTGGTTCTAACCGGTACGAAGAGGTACAAAAACGTGACGTCAGAACACTGTGGTCACTGATTGGTCGGGGGCGAAGTCGGGGGCGGAGTCACTGGGTCCTTCAGAAACTTTTCAAAACAATAATCCGCCATTTGCAATTTCTTGGACTGGAGCAGCGGCTGGATTTATTTTAAAGATTTTTAAAACAATACTGACAACATCTTGGTCTAATGTTGATGTGCTGGCATTTTTTGTGCTTGGTGGCCGACAACATAATTCAGAGCAAGCTGGATGGAGCTCTGCTGGTCTACCCTGATCCTCCCTCCGGAGCCTCGGAGCGCCAGGCCGGGCAGAGCGTCATCTCCCCGGCTCCAAGTTCAGCTGGTCACCGCGGAAGATCCTTCGATGTGCCGACTCGGAGGCTCGGGTTCCGGATACCAGCCTTGTGTGCTCAGAGCTCCGCTGGTCACTGCAAAGCTGGAGATGGGGACTCGCAGATGGACGTTGCCAGACCCCGGCCGCGCGTAATCATGAAGGCTGAATCTCGATCCCACCCGGCAGTCTGACGGACGGTGGAAGCGATTTTTAAATAAAATAATATTTTGTTTTCATACAAAAAATTGCTGAAGCGATTTAAAAATTATTATTATTTTTTTTACACGTAAAATGTTTTTTAAAATCGCTTCCACCGTTCGTCGCAGACCTGTCTCTGCCCGCCTGTATGCGCGGGTCGGGCCATCATGATTACGCGCGGCTGGGGTCTTGGAACAGCCTCTGTGAGTCACCAGCTGAGCTCAGAGCTGGGAAGATGAGCCTGCCCGTCTCCGGAGGAGAGGATCGTCATAAAAAA
>NC_056507.1:39931813-39934524 GCF_014905685.2 Nematolebias whitei
AAGACAATATTGTGATATATTTAGAAAGCTAAGAACTTTGTCCAGCAGTATATAAAACTCAAAATGAGTTTTGAGGTGAATGTGACTGAAAATGATCACTAATATAACGTCACAAATGGTAAAAATGTTAACAGTTTACCATTGTACTGGGAAATTTAATTGAATAAATGACATTTTTTGTAAGGAAACTTCACTTTTTCGTTGCTTAATCATAACAAATACTCTTACCAGCTTGTTAAAACAGTGCTATGTACTGCTTTTAATAATGAAATACTATTATTATGCAGTATTGAATTAACTTGAAATCAGTTATCTCTTGTAAATGAGTCCTCGAGGCTCAATGGGATTTACCTGTCTAAATAAAGGTTGAATGAAAAAGTCATTTGTACCAGCCCTCCACAATATTTGTTGGTTCTCATGTGGCCCCATGGAAAAAATAATTGCCCACCCCTGATTTAAGGTAATTAAAAGCAGCAAAAATTGTGCCACTTCCAATTCCAAACACGAGTGTGATTAAGAGAAAGGCAGCAGCGATGTGGAGAGATAGTCAACATGATATAAGCAGAGTGCACCATGTCTGCACACCAGACCTTTTCCACTTGTGCTTCCTTTGAGTCCATGATGTTGCACAGAGCTTCCTGCAAAATATCCAGCCAGCAGCTTTTATGAGTGTGTGTGTGTGTGTGTGTGTGTACAGTAGGGGTTGAACGACTACATATTTTTTAAAAGTCGACATTAACATGATAGTATTCGAGTTGACGTTTAGTCGATGGCATCATAGGAACTGAAGAAGCTAAAAAAAAAGTCATTTATTATTTATTTTAACAAAAGAAAAAAACATTGGGCACATACTGTATGCTCCTACCATTTATCATACTGAAAAAAGGTAACAGGAAAACCAAAACTATTAAGCTGCAAAAGTTAGTTTTATTTTATTTAATCCACTAAAAAAAATAACCACTGCAGCGGTTGTAGATTCTCTAACAGTGGTGGTGTGCAGTGCACACCGGGGGTGATGTGCAGTGGATTTTCCGGTGGAGCGCACCCATTTTTATTTTATTTAGTGAATTAAATAAAATGAACGTAAAAAGAGCGATGTGGGCAGTGGTGGATTCCAACGGAAATTAAATAAAATAAAACTAAAAACAACATTATCTTTATTGAAATACTTCTACACCGTTGTCGATTAATTTCTACCTGTTTGGGAAGACTTGGCCTGCTCCTCATCTTCCATCTGTTTTGTAGCCAGCGGCCCAGCTGATCACATGACACACCCACTGACTGTGACCAGTCCATGTGAAATTTTAAAACTCGTGAGACGTTCTAGAATCGACCAGTCGACTAGTCGGTTACTTTATTCAACCCCTATTGTACAGATACACACAAGGTTGCATATAGGTAAAATAAATTTATTGCCAACAAACACTAAGATTTTATTTTTTTTTACAAAGACAGCAGGCATGGAAAAACACAAATACAGTTCCCACACACCGTATGTTTAGTTAGTTAGTTAGTTAGTTTTATTACTTTTAAGTAATTACGTACAAGTAACATTCACAAATACATAAAGGCTGGTTTAAAAAAAACAAACAAAAAACTGAAGTTTACCAGGCAGTCATTGATTGCTATCTTCACCTTCCTCCTGTGCACTGCATAGGAGGATGGTGGCAGGGAGGAGACAAAGCTTCCCCCCTCCCCACTGTGACCTGTTCAGTAATTTAATCGGTCAGATTTATTTTTTTAATCTTTATTTATACACGTAGTCTCAATAAGGCATGAGGACCCACCCGCCAAGAGAGATGTGTATTGGGCAACTGTGTAAGCACCCGTGTGACGAGGGTAAATGTTTTGGTGACATGAATATCATTAACCCGCCAAAATAAAATTAAATAAATATAAATTAGCCACAGCTTTGTATAAGCTGTGGTGTTAGAAGTGTGTGAAAAAAGTAGTGGCTTATAGTCCGGAAACTACGGTAGTTAGTTAGGTCTTGATGATTAATGACAACTTAATATAATTAGGGGTGCCATTAAGTCGTTTAAAAAAATTAAAACAGAACAACACCTTGCGTTTGTTGCACATTTTATTTAGGCTTAAAGAATTAATTCAAAATTTTATATTTTAAATGTTTTTTTGTTTTTTTTTAAGCTCAGCTGATACAGAAAGGGAAAAAAATGTATGTAAGAACCATTAATACATTATTTTCTTGTCTGGTACTATGATTGAATGAAACAAGGATTTGGCCACAGAAACACAGATGCTTTGATAAATTAATTTTTTATTTGTATTTGTCAGCAAACAAATACAAACATTTCCATGGAGGGTGAGGATATGTTCAAACTTCAGCCACAGAGCTCCAGAGAGGGTTTCTCTGCCCATCCTGCCAGACCACAGAGTCTCTTATGCCCCTTTTCCATTAGTACTTGTAGTACCGGTACAGCATGGCTCTACTCTACTCGGTACGGTACAGGTTGTGTTTCCATTATGCTTTCAGTACCGGTTCCAGTGGGCAGGGTTCAAATTGACGTCACCACCTCTCACCAGCTGGTGGCGCTGAGACGCAGAAACTGTTTTCAGTACAGGTTGAGAATTTGTTATTTTGAAGTTGTGTGTATGTATGTATGCATGTATGTGTGTATGTACATGTGTGTAAATATATATATACACACATATATATATATATATATATATATATATATATATATATATAT
>NC_056507.1:39934624-39937741 GCF_014905685.2 Nematolebias whitei
GGGGGGGCTGCCGGGGCCTGGCGGGTGGTCGGCTGGGGGCGCGTGCTTGGTTGTTGGTGGTGTGTGGGGGTGGTCGGTGGTGTGACCTCTTCGTGCCGGGGGGTGTCCTGTCGGCTGGGCGTGGCCTGGGCCGGATCTGGGATATTGGCTCCTCTCTGCTTGAGAATGAATGGGTCTACCTCCTGGGTTTGGGCATGGGCTGCCCCCTGTAGAGGGTGGGTACATGTCTTGGACCTGGGGGGTATAGAGTGCGTATCGGGAATAAGAATGAAATGTATCATTATTGTATGTCTTTGAGTGAGTGAGTGTGAGAATGAGGCTGGGACTGTGTGATTGTGTCTGTGTATGAATGGGTATTTGTTAGGCCAAGACTCGGACTGCCCCCTCTTTGATACAACTGGGGGTGCTTGGCATCACGCCCCTATCGCGCGACCCCCTGGTGGGGTGTGCCCTTGCCTGCCGGCACGCTTGGGGCCCTTGGTGTTGGGGGCTGGGCGCTTGGGCGTGTGTGGCCGGGTGTTTTGCCGTGTGCTCTCTTTATTTCTTATATTTTGGAGTCTTACTTTGTCTTTTTTTTCTTTCTATTCTATTAAAAAAAACAAAACAAAAAAAAAACCCTACACTAGATAATCACTAGAATAAATATTTCATAATAATGGTGTGGAGAGGATGGCTGTAAGGGGAGAAGGGAGGCCATCGAAAAAAAAAAGAAGTAAGATTTTGAATTCTATTCTGGATTTGGCAGGGAGCCAATGGAGAGAAACTAAAACAAGAGAAACATGATCTCTCCTACTAACTCCGGTTAAGACTCTGGCAGCAGCATTTTGGATCAACTGAAGACATTTTAAAGACATACTTGGACATCCAGATAATAAACCATTGCAATAGTCCAGTCTAGATGTGACAAATGCATGGACCAGTTTTTCTGCATCATTTTTAGATAAGATGTTTCTAATTTTAGCGATATTACGCAGGTGGAAGAAGGCAGTTCTAGTAACGTTTTTAATGTGGGGGATAAGACACGTCCTGATCAAAAATAACACCAAGATTTTTAACATTAGAGCTGGAGGACAGATTAGTGCCATCTAAGGAGGGAGAAAGACTGAAAAATTCATTCCTAATGTGCTCAGGTCCAAAAACCAAAACCTTAGTCTTGTCTGTGTTCAACAGGAGAAAAGTTAGGGTCATCCAGGTTTTAATGTCTTTAAGACATGCTTGTAGTCTAAGTAGCTGATTGGATTCATTGGGTTTATTGGACAAATATAATTGTGTGTCATCAGCATATCAATGAAAATTGATCCCATGCTGTTTAATAACTTTACCTAATGGAAGCATATATAAAGTAAATAGTATTGGCCCAAGCACTGAGCCCTGAGGAACTCCATGACTAACTTTGGTGTATGAAGAAGATTTATTATTTACATTTAAAAACTGGAATCTATCAGATATATATGATTTAAACCATTTTAGAGCTGTTCCTGTAATTCCAACATCATATTCAAGCCTCTGTTGTAAAATATTGTGATCAACTATATCAAATGCAGCACTGAGGTCTAACAGGACCAGTATAGACACAAGTCCATTGTCTGAGGCCATGAGAATATCATTAGTGACTTTTACTAGTGCTGTTTCTGTGCTATGATAAGCTCTAAACCCTGACTGAAACTCTTCAAACAGATTATTTCTTTGTAGATGTTCACGCAACTGACCTGCAACTATGTTCTCTAGAATTTTTGAGATGAAAGTTAAATTAGATATAGGTCTATATTTGGCCAGAATTTCTGAATCATGATCAGACTTCTTAAGTAAAGGTTTAATTATAGCAATCTTAAAGTGACGTAGTACATAAAAATCCATTAAAGACAAATTAAGTAAATCCAAAATGTCTGGTTGGGATGGGATCTAGCAGACATGTGGATGGCTTGGATGAGGTTATTTTTTGACAATTCAGAGAGCTCAACAGGACAAAAACTGTCCAAACATAAATCAGGCTCTAGTGAAATTTTTAAAGTTTCCTCATTTGACAGGGGACAAGAGATAGTAGAGGGAAGGATGGTTTGATTTTTTTCTCATGCAAAGTGTTTAACAATGAAGTCAATGAAAGTGCATGAGATTCAATCTTCTATCAGCTTTCCTTCCTCAGGGGCCGCCACAACGAGTGGACTTGTGTGAAGGGTCGCTAATTGTTTCATGCCAGAGGCCCTTCCTGACACAACCATCGAGCTACCGTAGCTCGCAGAGGACTTCCATGTGGGGTGCCTGGGTGGTCACTGGGAGGTTTAAGGGCCTTTCAGGGCCCCACAGAGGGACAAATGAGGGTGGATGCTTCACTTTTCCCACTCGAGTTTTATTGTTATGGTTTGGAAATTTGAACCTGCAACCTCCTTATTACAGGCTTACCTTTTCTAACTTCTGTGCCACCACTCCCCCTTCAAAAAAAGACACAATAAAATACTAAAATAAGATTTTACAGAGATATGTTTGCTACTTTACTGCTCATGTTTATCTTTGTATTGACACTACTTAAACTAGTACAATATTAATTTGGTGTACATTCATTCAACCTTTATTTATACAGGCTAGTCTCAATGAGGACTCATTTACAAAAGCGACCTGTTTATGTTTCAAAGTGTGTAAAAATAATTTTAAACAGCTTAAAAAATAGTATGATTTAAAAAAAAGTTCTGTTCTGACAAATGCTTATCAGTAACTGTGACATCATTCACAGAACATGACGTTTGAATAGATGACCATAAGTTCGTCCACGCTTGACTTGTCACGGATAGCCAACGTATCATCTCTGACTTTTAAAACAGCTCTTAAAAATTATTTTAGAAAGTCATACCAGAATGCTACAATATTAAGTATTAAATATTTTCACATGACACCACTAGCTTTGTTTTTTTGCTGTTTTCTGAATTGAACATGGCTGTTGGTCTCCCGGGGCTGCTGAATGTATCATCTGCTGGGAGTTGGCTGACCACACGTGAAGATTCAACCGACTGATAAATTCAGCAGCCTCATCAGATTTTGTGTAATCCAGACATTTTTTTTGGGGGGGGGGGGGGGGGGGGGGGTGTCATGTGAAAATATTTAATACTTAATATTGTAGCATTC
>NC_056507.1:39937841-39938624 GCF_014905685.2 Nematolebias whitei
GTGTTAGGTGTAGAGGCTTAATATTGGTGAATGGTGTTCTTTCACACCTGTGGGACATTTTTGCATGTAAAGTGATGTATAAGCCTAAAATAACAACATAACGGGGGCTCCAGTTTGGCTAGCCAATAGCCTAGCCCAGTGCTTCTCAATTATTTTTGGTTACGTCCCCCCCAGGAAGAAGTAAACATTTTGCGCCCCCCCCCCCCAACTCTCCGCCGCAACTGTAAATAGTATAATTTGTTATAACATTGTTATAAATACGCCTCTGCATAACATTGTACCCTTATTAACATTAGGTAAATAAATAAAGAAATATAAATCAACTTACAACAAAGATTATTAACATTGCTTTATAGTCTGTAACAGAAACGGCTTAAAGCGCATCAATTTGCCTGAAATTAAAAATTTATATATCCTTATTTAAACTGTAAACATTTTTGACCATTTGATACTGAACAATCAAATTAAATACAATCAATAAATAATAATAAATTCAAATTGATCAGCAAAATTTTAACTCAGGAGTGTTATATAAAACATTTTGACCTACAAAACAAAAATGAATAAAATATTTTGTGCTGATTTTTTTTTAATCAAAATGAGTAAGTCAGGATTAATGGCTACAACGAGCACGTTTTGCAGTGCACAGATTTTTGAAGCGCAGTTTGAACTCTGCAACTCTCAGCTCCTCAATGCTCAATGTTTAGCTGGACCTGGACTTGGTCTTCAGAGCAGCGACAGCAGAGAAAGCGAGCGGGTTGGGGTGTGTGTTGGGGGGGGGGG
>NC_056507.1:39938724-39946892 GCF_014905685.2 Nematolebias whitei
GGGGGGGGGGGTCCAAGGGAACGTGCTCACAAGAAAAGAACCTGACAAGTTTAGTGACATAAAATATATTTTGTTAGCAAAGAATAGAGTCCTAACATTTGTTAAACATCTGTTTTTATAACAAATAATAAAAAAAATTAAAAAAAGATAAACTTGTGCTTTGACAATCAATAAAACTAAGAAAATGTTGTCAACGCAAAAGAGGGGGCAGGTGTCGCTCTCGCTTTGAGTTTATACTCTTTGTTGCTGCGTGATGTAGGTGAAATGTGTCCAGAGTGGAGGACTTGTTAGCAAAGAATAGAGTCCTAACATTTATCAAACATTACTTCTGTATTAAAAAACATCAAAATTGTGCTTTGACAAACCAAAAAAACAAACAAAAAAAAAAACGTTAAAGTGAAAGGGGCAGGTAACTAATGCGTGCTGCGGGTGACGAGCGTCACCAGCTGCTCAGCAGCAGAGGGAAGCGACACGGTTCAATCATGGCTCCTCAAACGACAAGACAGACATATTTGTTCATAACTTTATTATTATTAAAACTGAGAGTTGCCGGATTTTAGCAAACAGTTGCCGAATGCACCCTGACAAAATGAGAATGGTGCAAAAAAAAAAGAGAAAAAAAAAAAACTACTCCCTGCCGCAAAATGTTCCTCGGGGTCACATGCCCCCCCGGCATTGCTCCGGGCCCCCACAGGGGGGCGCGCCCCACTATTTGAGAAGGACTGCTTTAGGGACTCCAGCGGCCATAGTCAAATGCATTCCGGGGGCCAGAGCGGGCGACATAGAATTTTATTTGAAACTGCTGACTAAGGTTAAGGCTAAATACAGTAAGATTGTTATTCACGTCGGCGGTAATGACACCCGGTTACGCCAATCGGAGGTCACTAAAATTAACGTTGCTTCGGTGTGTGACTTTGCTAAAACCATGTCAGACTCCGAGGCAGCACACCAAAAATCAGCTCTAAAAATATAAACCATAAAAATCTGATTAAAATAAACACAGTTACTTTACCAGAGCAAAATCATAAAATCATTAAATGTGGATTATTGAACATCAGATCTCTTTCTTCTAAATCCGTTAGTTAATGAACTGATAACTGATCATCATATTGATTTAATCTGTCTGACAGAAACTTGGCTACAACAGGAGGATTTTGTTAGTATAAATTAACTCCTGTTAATTATTTAAATGTTCATGTTCCTAGAACAACTGGCCGAGGTGGAGGAGTAGCTTCTATTTTTCAGTCAGGATTATTGATTAATGCCAAACCAGTTATTTGTTATGATTCTTTTGAATCGCTGTCCCTCAGTCTTTCTCATCCAAAATGGAAATCAGAAAAGCCACTTCTACTAGTTGTTATATATGAAATATGAAAGGTGAATTCTCAGAATTCTTAACTGACTTACTATTACTGATAAAATCATCATAATGTGTGATTTCAATATTCATGTAGATGTTGAAAGTGATAGCTTAAGCATAGCCTTTAATAATTTAATAGACTCATTTGGTTTTACCCAAAACGTCTGCACATCTACTCATTCTTATCATCACACTATTGATTTAGTTCTGACCTATGGTATAGAGATTAAGGACTTGGTAATAGTTCCTCAAAATCCTATTCTGTCTGACCATTTTTTTAATAACATTTGAGTTTACATTAAATAGTCATTTAATGTATAAATGTATTTATAAATGTATTTAATGTATTTGGACCCTATGTAATAAACACAGTCACTGAGAGTAAATTTCATCTCAGCAGGTGCTTGTCAGAAAATGCTGTAACCAAATTTAAACAATCTCTTCCATCAATGTTTTCCTCTGTCTTGCAGAGTAATGCATCAGAAAACAGTGACTTAGATCATCTAGTTGATCATTTTTACAACTTCAATGCAAACTTCACTTGATAAAATTGCTCCAATGAAAAAGAAAGTAATCAATCAGAGGAAACTGGCTCCTTGGTTCAATTTTGAGTTACATACTTTAAAGCAGGCATCTAGAAACCAGGAGAGAAAATGGCGCTCTACCAATGTTGAAGAATTTTATTTAACTTGAAAAGATAGTCTGTTAACATATAAAAAAGCTCTCCGTAATGCTAGAACTTTACATTACTCATCTTTAATAGAGGAGAATAAAAATAACCCTAGGTTTCTGTTTAGTACTATTGCTAGACTAATTAAAAGTCCCATTTCTGTTGAACCATGTATCCCTACAACTATAAGTAGTGATGACTTCATGAGATTCTTTATAAATAAAAATTATTTCAATTAGAGAGACAATTCAAACCATCCTTCCTTCTACTATTTCTAGTCCCCTGTCAAATGAGGCAACTTTAAAAAATTTCACTAGAGCCTGATTTATGTTTGGACAGTTTTTGTCCTGTTGAGCTCTCTGAATTGTCAAAAATGTAAGGATGGTACTTTTCTGTGGCCCGGTTTGTGTCTGTGTTCCCTCGTGCTCCCTCATTAGTTCCATTGTTACCACCCGTGTCTCGTCCCAGCTGTCTGTAATCATGTCTCGTCTTGTCTCTGTATATAAGCCGTCTGTTCTGTCTTGTTCATCGTCGCGTCGTACTCATTGGGTCTCCAGTGTCTTCCCCTGAGTCTTCCTGGTTCCTCGAGTCTCCCGTGTCTCCTGAGTCCTCCTGAGTTTCCCGTGCCTCCTTCCTATGTTCATGTAAGTTTTGCTGCCCCGTCAGCTTGTTATTTTGTACACTTGTTTATCATTAAATTCCTATTTTTGTAATTCTGCCGAGTTGAGTCCCTGTTCTGCACTCTGGGTTCGCTCCTGATCACAAATCCTAACACTACGACGCGACCAGACTAGAACCCAGCGGGCAGGGTCTCTCTCGGCAACACTCACCTTTGTTTCTTTTTTCTTCCTCGAGCCAAGATGGACGAGCTCCACTCCGTCCCTGTCCTTCCGCCGTCCCACTGCCGCCGTAGTGGCAGAAGACGGTTTCGGAGGCAGTCTGCGGCGACCGGCCCGGTCTTGTCGGCCGAGCAGAACTTTAGAGCTGGTTCCGATGTTTTTGTGGGAGCGGGGTCCGCCGCCTCATCTCCCAGGTTTCCGGTGGGGGTGAGATCCAGCGTCCCGCGGGAGCTCCGGTCCACTCCTGTTCGGTTTGGTGAGTCCGGTCCAGTTGACGTTACAGGGGCGGGTTCCGTCGCCTCACCTTCCAGGTTCCTGGTGGGGGCGGAATCCGGCCTCTCACCACCACTCCGCGCCGCGGCTGTTCGACCCAGCCTGGCCGTACCTCCGGAGCATATTCCTAGTGACTCCGTGGGGGCGTGTTCCGCCACGTCACCTTCCAGGTTTCTGGTGGGGGCGGCACCCGTCACCACACCCACACACAGAGACATTCCCTTTTTTCATTCATTTTCTCCTGAAGAGATTTTTCAAATTAATCAGACCCTTTTTGAATTATTTAATTCTGCTAAAACTAACCCGTCCTCCTTTGATATCGTTTTGTCCCAGATGGAGGATTTTTTACTTTCTATCCCTGGTCTTTCTTTGCTCCCCGAGTATGATTTTTTATTATCTAAGTTAGAGACTTTTAAGACCCCTGTTACAGCCATCCCTGAGGTGGACTCTCACCTCTCCTGTTCCGAGGGGGTCCCGGCAGACGCTCCTCATCTCTCCTATTCCAAGGGGGTCCCCGTAGACGCTCCTCAGCTCTCCTGCTCCGTTCCTGCCGCCGCCGCAGAGGGCTCCGTTCCTGCCACCGCCGCAGAGGGCTCCGTTCCTGCCGCAGAAGACTCCGTTCCTGCCGCAGAGGGTTCCGTTCCAGTTTCCGTTCCTGCCGCAGAAGACTCCGTTCCTGCCGCAGAGGGTTCCGTTCCAGTTTCCGTTCTTGCCGCAGAAGACTCCGTTCTTGCCGCAGAGGGTTCCGTTCCTGTTTCCGTTCCTGCCGCAGAAGACTCCGTTCCTGCCGCAGAAGTTCCTGCTCCTGCAGAGCTCCAGGCCTCTACGACAGCAGCAGCACACTCCAAGTTCCCCTCGTCTCCTGCTGCACACTCCAAGTTCCCCTCGTCTCCTGCTGCACACTCCAAGGTCCCCTCGTCTCCTGCTGCACACTCCAAGTTCCCCTCGACTCCCATGCCGTCTGCTGCACCTCTCCAGGCTCCCACGCCGTCTGCTGCAGCTCTCCAGGCTCCCACGCCGTCTGCTGCAGCTCTCCAGGCTCCCAAGCCGTCTGCTGCAGCTCTCCAGGCTCCCACGCCGTCCACTGCAGCTCTCCAGGCTTCCACGCCGTCTGCTGCAACTCTCCAGGCTTCCACGCCGTCCGCTGCAGCTCTCCAGGCTTCCACGCCGTCCGCTGCAGCTCTCTAGGCTTCCAAGCCGCCCGCTGGAGCTCTCCAGGCTCCCACGCCATCCGCTGCAGCTCCCCAGGCCTCTCCGTCGCATGCTGCAGCTCCCCAGGTCTCCTTGACGCAAGCCGCGCTTCCTCTGGTTCTGTGTTTTGGATGGCCTCCCGGCCGCCCCCCTGACCTGGCCCGGTTTGATGGACAGCCTCCCGGCCACCCGCCGGAACAATGACTCTTAGGGACGATCCCTTGACCGTCCAAATCCTTTGTGTTCCCTCGTGTTTTCTCTCTGGTCCTCGTGTTTTCTCTCTGGTCCTCGTGTTTTTTCTCTGGTCCTCGTGTTTTCCTCGGGCCCTCCACCCTTGCAGTGCTGCCCTCCACCCGACCCAGTCCTTCGGGAGGGGTTTTTTTTGGGGATGCCTCCTTGAGGGGGGGGTTCTGTAAGGATGGTACTTTCTGTGGCCCGGTTTGTGTCTGTGTTCCCTCGTGCTCCCTCATTAGTTCCATTGTTACCACCCGTGTCTCGTCCCAGCTGTCTGTAATCATGTCTCGTCTTGTCTCTGTATATAAGCCGTCTGTTCTGTCTTGTTCATCGTCACGTCGTACTCGTTGGGTCTCCTGTGTCTTCCCCTGAGTCTTCCTGGTTCCTCGAGTCTCCCGTGTCTCCTGAGTCCTCCTGAGTTTCCCGTGCCTCCTTCCTATGTTCATGTAAGTTTTGCTGCCCCGTCAGCTTGTTATTTTGTACCCTTGTTTATCATTAAATTCCTATTTTTGTAATTCTGCCGAGTTGAGTCCCTGTTCTGCACTCTGGGTTCGCTCCTGACCACAAATCCTAACAAAAAATAATAACCTCATCCAAACCATCCACGTCTGCTAGATCCCATCCCAACCAGACTGTTTAAAGAGGTATTTCCCCTAATTAATGTCCACATTTTGGATCTAATTAATTTGTTTTTAATGGATGGTTATGTACCACAGCGCTTTAAGGTTGCTGTAATTAAACCTTTACTTAAGAAATATGATCTTGATTCAGAAATTCTGGCCAACTACTGTATATCTAATCTAACTTTTGTCTCAAATATTCTAGAGAAATAGCTGCAGGTCAGTTGCGTGAACATCTACAAAGAAATAATCTGTTTGAAGAGTTTCAGTCAGTGTTTAGAGCTCATCATAGCACAGAAACAGCACTAGTAAAAGTCACTAATGATATTCTCATGGCCTCAGACAATGGACTTGTGTCTATGCTGGTCCTGTTAGACTTCAGTGCTGCATTTGATACAGTTGATCACAATATTTTACTACAGAGGCTTGAATATGACATTGGGATTACAGGAACAGCTCTAAAATGGTTTAAATCATATCTATCTGATAGATTCCAGTTTGTAAATGTAAATAATAAATCTTCTTCATACACCAAAGTTAGTCATGGAGTTCCTCAGGGCTCAGTGCTTGGGCCAATACTCTTTACTTTATATATGCTTCCATTAGGTAAAGTTATTAAACAGCATGGGATGCATTTTCATTGTTATGCTGATGACACACAATTATATTTGTCCATTAAACCCAATGAATCCAGTCAGCTACTTAGACTACAAGCATGTCTTAAAGACATAAAAACCTGGATGACCCTTAATTTTCTCCTGTTGAACACAGACAAGACTGAGGTTTTGGTTTTTGGACCTGAGCACCTTAGGAATGAATTTTTCCATCTTTCTTCCTCCTTAGATGGCATTAATCTGTCCTCTAGCTCTAATGTTATAAATCTTGGTGTTATTTTTGATCAGGACATGTCTTTTATCCCCGACATTATAAACGTTACTAGAACTGCCTTCTTCCACCTGCGTAATATTGCTAAAATTCGAAACATCTTATCTAAAAATGATGCAGAAAAACTGGTCCATGCATTTGTCACATCTAGACTGGACTATTGCAATGGTTTATTATCTGGATGTACAAATACATCATTAAAACGTCTTCACTTGATCCAAAATGCTGCTGCCAGAGTCTTAACTGGAGTTAGGAGAGATCATATCGCTCCAGTTTTAGTTTCTCTCCACTGGCTCCCTGTCAAATCCAGAATATAATTCAAAATACTACTTCTAACCTACAAGGCTCTCAACAACCTATCTCCATCTTATATTACAGATCTTATTGTTCCAATATTTTCCTAACAGAGCACTTCACTCTCAGACTGCAGGTTTACTTGTGGTTCTTAGAATTTACAAAAACAGAATGGGAGGCAGATCTTTTAGTTATCAGGCTCCTCTCTTGTGGAACCAACTTTCAACCTCTGTCCATGAGGCTGACACATTATCCAGTTTTTAAACTAGGCTTAAGCCTTTCCTTTTTGCTAAATCCTATAGTTAGGGTCGGCTAGGGTTTCCTGAGCTGTCCTATGCTGCTATCGGCTTAGACTGCTGGAGGACAAACTGACCACAATTTTCACTCTGCGACTGTCTTTACTTACTCTGCTCAACCTGTTTTGTATTTATAATTATTTTTTCTATCCTTAACATGTGTTTTTTTGTCTTTCAGATACACTTGGACCTATACCTGGACCTACCATTCTGTGTTCGTCTGTCTCTCCTTCCTGTCCTCTCAACCAGCCGGTCAAAGCAGATGGCCGCTTGTCCTGAGCCTGGATCTGTTGGAGGTTTCTTCCTTTTTAAAAGGGAGTTTTTCCTTTCCACTGTTGTCACTGTGCTTGCTCAGGATGGGAGACTGCAACGAAGCCAAGATTCAACTTGTCTGCTGGATTCCTTAGATAGAGAACTTTACTAATTGGCTTTTATGTATGTGAATGTTTCTGTAAAGTGCCCTGAGACAACTTTGTTGTGATTTGGCACTATATAAATAAACTGAATAGAAAAATTGAATTGAACATCACCTCAAAAATGACCAGACTATCCTGTCAAGAACTATAATCTGATGTACAAAATAAAGTGTTTTTATATTTTTACATTTTCAGTGACAGAGAAAACTAAATTAGTTCAACTTTGTGGAGATATGCAGTCAAATTTTGAGCTGAACCATAAAAAAAAAAAAAAAAGTATGTTATTAATTATACATGTGAGAGTCAGCAATGATCAGAATCAACAAATCGGAGCGCCACAAAAAAATCAGAGACTGGAATCAGTTAAGAAAACTAACTTTTACATTTGTAAATAGATAAATGGATTACAGTTGTTATTCTCGTTTGTTTTTATTATTAGGTCCAAAAGACCCAATAATTCTCTAGGCCTGTTCTAGACTGATAGTGAATGGTTACAGGGGAGTCATTATTTGAGTTGTTGCAACAGATTCACATCCTGTTTTCTCTCCGGGCCAGTTTGTTTAGTATGCTCACACTGTACTGAAACATAAGGGCAGAGGGAATGAGACAGCCATCAGCTCCGCCTCTTCCTATCTACAAACGATGAGGAGGAAAAATTGGGAACAAAAACGGGAACAATGGTAGGGCAAGCGAAGGAAAAGCTGTCACACTCATGAGTCTGTCTGAACAGAGCTTCTTTTCATCATGGCCTGTTTTCCTCCTGCAATGAAGCTGAGTCATCACGTCCATTTAAGGCAGACCTGGGCATTGTACGGCCCCAGGGCCACATGCGGCCCTTTGGTTGACTCTCACCGGCCCCCGTAAGGGGAATTACAAAATACATATGAAAACAAATGAAGTTAACCAAATCCAGATATAGATCCTCTCTCACTGATGATGTCAGCTTTGCTTCACATCTCCACCTCAGACCTTGAACCTGACTTTAACATTTCCGTTAAAGCCCAACAGAGACTAGACTTCTCTCACTAAACAAGAAAAAAGAGCTGAAAAACACCAAATGAGATGTTTAGACTACAAATGTAGGCACGTA
>NC_056507.1:39949892-39962900 GCF_014905685.2 Nematolebias whitei
AGGTCTTAAAGGTACACCTTGTTTGTGGATTTTAGGTAAACCATACAGACTAGGTGTGGCCTCCCCCGGGCACAGTCTGTGGTACAGAATACGGTCAATAGCCTTGTCCTGCTCCAAATTTTTCAGGCAATCTATTAACTTATTCTTGTAACCACTTCCTGGATCTCTTTTCAGAGGTTCATAAGTGTTTAAGTCACTAAGGAGTGTCATAAGTTTCTCATGATAGTCTTTCTGGTTCAAAATCACTGTGCACCTTCCTTTGTCTGCTGGGAGAATGATGATGTTTTTGTCCTTGCTAAGAGTGGTGAGTGCATCCCTCTCCTCTCTACTGATGTTGGAAGGTGGTGGTTTGGCATTGCTGAGGCAGGATGAAACTTTGATTCTGAGCTGTTCTGCTTCACCCTCTTTCATTTTGTTGTTGCGGATGGCTGATTCTGTGGCTGTGATCATCTCCACCAGAGGAATTCTACTTGGTGCAACTGCAAAGTTCAACATCATCAGGCCAGGATTCTCTGGTCTACACTCATCTCCAGGCCAGCGGTCACTCTTTCAGGGATGAAGATGTTCACATCCTGGACAGAGAGGAACGATGGTTTGAGAGAGGAGTAAAAGAGGCCATCTTTGTGAAAATAAATCGTCCATCATTAAACAGGGGTGGAGGCCTACAGTCCATTCAACAGGTTATGGGCCCAGGAAGCAGAGAACCGATCAGAGAACAGTTTTCTTTTGGGAAGAAGGCCGCACAGAGTGAGTGGGACTTCTGCAAGCTATGCTAAGCTCATTAGCATTGAGATAAGTGAGTACCCCACTAAGTTTAACGTGAGAGCTACTGAAGCGAAAAAGTTTGCAAGATGGCAAACAGAGCTGCAGGACTAATGGCATCACCACAGTTATTTTTTGATGGATTGGAAGACAAGTATGATTTATGGGAAATCAGATTTCTTGGCCATTTGCACATTCTGAAGCTAAAAGAGACTATTTTGAAAGAATCTACGAGTGATGTGCAGCAAGCACAAGATGGCCAGAAAAATGTGGATTGCTACGCTAAGGCTAATAGATGATAGAAGCCTGTCTCTAATAAGACATGATGCCGAAGATAATGGCAGAAAAGCTTTGAAGATACTAAAAGAACACTATTCTGGAAAGAGCAAGCCAAGTATAATAAACTTGTATACATCCTTGACCAATCTAAGAATGTCTGACAATGAGACTGTAACCGATTACCTGATTAGGGCAGAGAACATTATTACAGCCCTAAAAGATGCAGGAGAAACCCTAAGTGATGGACTAATTATAGCCATGATGCTAAAAGGCCTACCGGACTCATTCAAACCATTGGCTGTACATGTGACGCAAAATGAAGATGAAGTCACATTCACATATTTTAAAAGAAGATTAAGAGTCTATGAAGAATCCGAAAAAATAAAGAAAGCAGAGTGTACAGATAATGTAATAAAAAATTGCATAAAACCAAACAAACACTCAAGCAAAACCTTCGCTGCCGACAGAAAAGATGATTACTCTAACATGAAGTGTTACAAATGTGGACTAAAGGGACACAAAGCAAGAATGTGTTACAGAAAGGTGTGGTGCAGCTACTGCAGAAGTAATACACACCATGAATCTGTATGCAAGAAAAAGGAGGGCTTTGAAAGTACCAGAAAAGTATCAGAAGAACAAAATGAAGAAAGCGACAGACTCTTCAAGGCCAAACACACAAAGGAATACAGGCCACCAGACAATGTAAAGAAGAAAGGCATTATGGTGGACGCGGGCGCAACATCACACATCGTCAACGACATCACAAAGCTTATAAGTTTCAACAGCACATTCCAGCCTGAAAGTCACTTTGTGGAGCTAGCAGATGGAACCAGATGCACTGGGATGGCACAACAGAGAGGAACTGCGGTGATCTACCTTCTAGACAATGAGGGACGACAGCAAAGAGCACAGATTCGAGAAGCACTCTACATGCCGTCGTATACACAAGAGATCTTCTCGGTCGCAAGAGCCACAAATGGAGGAGCAACTATCACCTTCCAGCAGGGGAACTGTCACATGATGGACAAAGATGGATTCAGGTTTGACATATATGAGAGTGGTAACCTGTATTATTTGCCAACAATCGAGCTTGAGACTGATGAGTATAAAGTGTGCCATGATTTACAGACTTGGCATGAGATTTTGGGCCACTGTAATTATGAAGATGTGCAAAAGCTTCAAAAGGTAGTTAAAGGTATGGTGATAGAAGGAAGCACGAACAAACCAGAGCAGTTATGTGATGTGTGTACAAAAGGAAAAATCACCCAGACTAGAAACAGAGAACCAGACAAAAAGGCTGACAGACCTTTACAACTAGTACACACTGATCTAACAGGCCCTATGTCTACACCCAGCATAGAAGGGTATAGATATACACAGTCATTTACAGATGATTATTCTGGTATCATTATGGTATATTTTCTTAAATCCAAAACTGACACACTTCAAGCCACAGAGAAATATTTGGCAGACGTAACCCCTTATGGGGAAAGTGAAGTGTATTCGTTCAGATAACGGTACTGAGTTTACAAACAAAGAATACAGAGCTATGCTAACCAAGCATAAGATCAGACATGAAACTTTAGCATCTTATTCACCACACCAGAATGGAACAGCAGAGAGAGGTTGGAGAACCCTCTATGACATGAGCAGATGTCTGTTACTAGAAAGCAAGTTACCAGATAAGTTTTGGAACTATGCTATGCAAGCAGCAGCCTATGTGAGAAACAGGTGCTACAACAGACAAACAGATATGTCACCCTATGAACTGTTTTCAGGGAAACAACCAGATGTGTCCAAGCTGCAGAAATTTGGGTCACAGTGTTATGCTTACAAGCAGGAGAAGGGCAAGTTTGATTCTAGATGTGAACAAAGTATTTTCATTGGTTATGACAAGAACAGCCCAAGCATATATACTTTGTAGTATTTTATCCAAACACTGAAAAGATACAGAAACATAGACTGATAAAGTTCATAACAAAGAAAACAAGAGAAGGTGTGACACAAACTGACCAAAGCATAGAGCATGTTTAAGATGATGTTTATACCAGAACTTGTGACAAAGAAGAAAAAGATGGTGAAAGTGTTGAAAATGAACTTGATAAAAGTGACATTTCTGAAGTTGTACATGAACAGACTGTGACCAGAAGGAACCCACCAAGAAACAGAAAGAAACCAGCGCACCTACAGGATTTTGAGACTGAGGAGGACGCAGGAGACAAACTACAAATGAGTGTGGATGCCTGTTACAGAGCGGTATGTGACAGTCCTCAGACCTATAAGGAAGCCATTGCATCTCCTAATTCAAGACAGTGGAAAGAAGCAATGAGAGAGGAAATACAGTCACTAAAAGAAAATTAATCTTTCATACTTACCCAACTACCACAAGGCAAAAAGACAGTGGGGGGTAAATGGGTTTTTGCAATGAAAAATGAGGTTGATGGATCTGATAAATACAAGGCAAGGTTTGTAGCGAAAGGTTACAATCAAAAACAAGGCATTGACTATGAAGAGACATTTTCACCAACGGCTGACATGACAAGTGTAAGAGTGATTATGCAAAAGGCAGCACAGGAAAATTTAATCCTACACCAGATGAATGGATGTCCATTGGCTCCCTGTCAAGTCCAGAATAGAATTCAAAATCTTACTTCTAACCTACAAAGCTCTCAACAACTTGGCTCCATCTTATATTACAGATCTTATTGTTCCATATTTTCCTAACAGAGCACTTCGATCTCAGACTGCAGGTTTACTTGTGGTTCCTAGAATTAACAAAAACAGAATGGGAGGCAGATCTTTCAGTTATCAGGCTTCTCTCTTGTGGAACCAACTTCCAATCTCTGTCCGTGAGGCTGACACATTATCCAGTTTTAAAACTAGGCTTAAGACTTTCCTTTTTGCTAAATCCTATAGTTAGGGTCGGCTTGGGTTTCCTGAGCTGTTCCTTAGTTATGCTGCTATAGGCTTAGACTGCTGGAGGACAAACTGACCACAATTTTCACTCTGCTACTGTCTTTACTTACTCTGCTCAACCTGTTTTGTATTTGTAATTATTTTTTCTATCCTTAACGTGTTTTTTTGCCTTTCAGATACACCTGGACCTAAATGACCTACCATTCTGTGTTTGTCTGTCTCTCCTTCCTGTCCTCTCAACCAGCCGGTCAAAGCAGATGGCCGCTTGTCCTGAGCCTGGTTCTGCTGGAGGTTTCTTCCTTTTAAAAGGGAGTATTTCCTTTCCACTGTTGCAACTGTGCTTGCTCAGGATGGGAGACTGCAACGAAGCCAAGATTCAACTTGTCTGCTGGATTCCTTAGATAGAGAACTTTATTAATTCGCTTTTATGTATGTGAATGTTTCTGTAAAGTGCCCTGAGAAAACTTTGTTGTGATTTGGCGCTATATAAATAAAGTGAATTGAATTGAAAATTGAATTAAGACTGCATATTTGCATGCACCTATTGATCATGAAATCTACATAGATCAACCAGAAGGTTTTGAGAAGAAGTCTAACACAGGAGAAAAACTTGTTTGCAAGTTACAAAAGTCCTTGTATGGTTTAAAACAAGCTGGCAGAAACTGGGATGCTTTACTTCATGCGTATTTAAGTGAAAATGGTTACAAACAAAATCCTAGTGATCAGTGCTTGTATACTAGAGAGACAAACAGTGAAAAGATTATCTTACTGGTATGGGTAGATGACTTCATCATAGCAGCTGATAGTGAAGAAGACAGGTTCAAAATGAAAGATCTGGGAAGATTGAAACATTTTCTAGGAATAGACTTTAACCAAACAGAAAAGCAAGTAAAAATGTCACAGAAAAATTACGTGACCAAAATATTAGATTTGGAATGGAGGATTGTAAACCCAGAGACACTCCATGTGAGCCAAAGCTAGAATACTCAAATGATGTAGATAAAATGGAAAACCCAAGGAAATACAGAAAGGCATAGATTGTTATGAGTATGTACAAACAAAAGTGTATGAAGACAACCAAGGTACTATTGCACTTGCTAAGAACCCAGTGAACAGGCAAAGAAGCAAACATATTGATATTATCATTTTATTAGTGTAGTGAACTTGACCTGATGTCAAAACTAAGCCTAAGGTCAAAACCCTTGACCTTAAGAACCTTGTGGGACAGAAACTGTCATTTCATTGATTTGAATCCAGAAATACAGGTTCACCCATCCTGAGACTTTCTTTCTTGAAAATTCAAGTGAAAGAACACTCTCTTTTCTATTATCATTCCTGTTTTACAAATGTTTGATAATCAAAGTGTTTTAGTTCAAACATTTTAGATGTTGCAGTGAACTAATCAATTTTATTAACTGTAGAACAGTAACAATGATTTTTTGGTTGCTTATGCAAAGTTAGAATTCATGTTAAGGCCTGTTACAGAGTAATTATGCATTTTCTGATTTCTGTCTTTGAATGAGCAAGTGTGCGTTTTCCAAGGTCAGGAGTCGAAGCAGACATGTGTTGGAACAACTGTCTTGTTTACATCCTCTCAGACGTTAACAGAGAAGTTGGCACCTGTTTCTCCAAACTCGACAAAACAAAACTCTCTCTGTCTCTGAGAACAGTTTAGTCTGTTCCATAACAATTCTTGCTGTTTTCTGACTTCTAGTAACCTCTTACGTCACAAACCACACCCCTGTCTGGTTGATATTGACCAATCAGGAACTCCCAAATGGACCGGGAATAGAGCTCTTTAAAATGCCGGTACTTCCTGGTTCTCCAGTCTGAGAAGGGCTGAGAAGTTCTGAGATGTTCGCAGTTCTGTGAAGTCGTTTGGGAGAATAGAAGTCCAGCCATGATAAGGCTCTTCCGAGTTGGATTATAACATCTTCCACCTCTGAGTGGAACTTCTGAAGGACTCCACTCATGTGAAGTCCACTTGCTGAGGTGAGCTGGTGTCGGACGGAATCTCGTCACTACTTCGGACGAGTCACAGCCATCCTATGGAGACGCTGGACAGGTAGCGTTAACTGGAACTCCTTATCTGCTGATTCATCTTCAGGGAGGTAATGAGTCAAGTACTACCGAGCGTACCGAGGAAAAGCTGGGTTCGAATGGAGAGTGTCGGTTCTGGTCAACACTCCCCCTCACACACCATCTTTTACTCCCTTTAAACTTCATTTCCATCTTTAAATTCTTCTCTCAAGTAGAAATCCTTCCAGATAATTTAGAAATGTCTGTGTAAAGTGCTCATCCACCGCCGTGTGGATAATTGATCATAATTGTACAGTTTTCATTAATGTCTGTGGTGAAGCAACGGAAAATCATGGCCGTATGGTTTTCCTGGTTGTAAAGCTGTTTAATTATGTTGTTATTTTCATATTTTGCCAAATTAATGTAAATGTTTGATGTTAAACTTTGATTCTGTAAAATAAATGACCACATTCATTTTGATGGGTCAAAGATAAATGACGTCTCACGTTACATTTCATTAAATTCAATGCACGTTTTATTCAGTCCAGAAAAATGAAGAATCCGTTTTAATTGATGAATATATCTCAGCATCTGTTCATCTACATTAGAGAAATTGTTAACACTGGAAAAATAGTGCTTGAGTACTGTCCAACTGATAAAATGATTTCAGATTTGATGACAAAACCTGCTACTAAGTTGAAACTGAGAAAATTTACTCAGGGCATGTTTGGAACATAAATATGCAGAGACATTTTCATTTCTGGTAAAGTAAAAAGAAAGACCTTATGTTTTATATATTTTCAGGACTAACAAATGAGTTACGAGCGAGTGGGGGTGTTAAACATTATTGTTATTGATGCTCTTACTCAAAATGTGTTCTAATACGGCCACCTACTGTTGTATTTTATTTTGTATATTTCTGGTATGTACGTGCATTACGTTATTACGTCTTGAGTGAAGAAGAAGACAAAATGGCGTTCTGTGAACACGAGCTGTGTGCGTACAGCACTGCAAGGTCTTCAATAAATATGCCAGAAAGAGGCTGAAGAGACCCAATGACTCACTTGTTTCTGTCTCTCTGCAATGCCAGCACCTCTGCGCTACAATCCATTCAACACTAATGATAATAATTTGAATGACAATAGCTTGGCCAGTACTGCCAACGTTGATTCAGGTTGCAATGAAAAAGCTATTCCACTTCTTCCAAACAAGGTAACTGTAGATTTTCCTGCAGATAGTGGTGTAATAAGGATGTGCACAACTCTGGAAGATAAGAAATATGTCTGCCCAATCCATCCATCCATTACATTTACCTGCTGCTTCCTTTCTGGGTCACAGGGATCACTGGTGCCCATATCCAGCTGTCAGTGTGTGAGAGGCGGGGGGCACCCTGGACATGTCTTCAGTCCATCACAGGACACATAGATATATATCTTGAAGAGATCCAAGATGGCGCCTTTGTTGATGGCATGCTGCCTTCCTCTCCTGAGTTTGTTAAAGTTACTCGTGTTTTGCCTTCTCTTCATCCATTGTGTATCCTCACTTCTAGCGTACGACCGCTCAACTCTGCTAAAGATCCAGGATTCGCTAAACAACGCACCGGTTTTTGGTAAAATTGGACATTTTAAGACACCACCGCCCTTCCTGGCGTCTGTGCCAGCCTATCTATGCCGCACTAGCGGGACGTTGCTATGCAACAAACGCAGCAGAAGACGTGGAAGGTGAGCGGGAGTCCTCGTCAAATTCAAATTCTGCCTCTCCTCTCACAGTACGGTTGATCATCGGCTTCTACTGCAGGGCTTACCTTCAGAGTTTGGCATCTTCAACCTTCGTCGTTCCCTGGTTTATTGTCATCGATGCCTCGTTCCTGTTAATCCTGGCGTCAACTTTCAGTTTCCACCTTGTCGCTCTGTGGGGACCAGGAGGGGGGGCTGCGTGCAACAGAACCTCCGCCCGCATGCCCAAGCAGCTGATGATGCAATTGGCTGTGTACCAGCACGTGCAGCCCTGTTTAATGCCCGATCGCTCTCAAATAAAACCTTTATGCTAAACGATCTGATCTCTACTCATCGTTTGGATTTATTTCTGATGACTGAGACCTGGCTGAAACCAGGGGACAACAGTGCATTTTCTGAGCTCCTCCCACCTGGATACTCCTACCTGAGTGCACCGCATGTGTCTGGCCATGGGGGCGGTCTCGCTGCTGTATTCAGTGATAAACTCATCTGCCGCCCATTGCCTCCTAAAAACTACAGCAGCTTTGAGCTTCAGTTGTTTGTGATGGAATCTGCACCCCCCCGCTGTGTGGTGTTTTATATCGCCCACCAAAATATGATAAGGATTTCATTAATGAATTCTCAGAACTGTTAGCTGAACTGTTGCCAAAATTTGACAGTTTGCTTTTATGTGGTGATTTTAACGTTCATGTTTGCTTTCCCTCTAACCAACTCGCTGCTGACTTTCAAAGCCTTCTGGATTCTTTTAACCTGTCACAATCTGTGTCAGGGTCCACACACAGTCGTGGTCATACTTTGGACTTAATCATCTCTCACGGCCTTCATGTATCTGTTATAGAAATTTTGGACACTTGTATTTCAGACCACTTTCCTATTATATTTGAATTTTCCACTCCTCCCCCGGTAAAAACTATGCTTCCAGCACGTCTCTGCCGCTTCATCACTCCCTCCACTCCAGGTCAGTTTGGTGCTGCATTTAGAAGCACGGACTTATACTCCGCTGAAAGTCTGGACTCATCTCTAAATCCAGAAGAATTTATCACCTCCTTTCAGTACACTTCTACAAAGATCTTGGACTCCATCGCTCCTTTAAGACAGACTTCTACAAAAATCAAGCCAGATCCCTGGCTTAATGGTACCACTTGGACTTTTAGACAATGCTGCAGGAAAGCAGAATGCAGATGGAAGAAAGACAGGCTTCATGTGTCCCAGGGCATACTGAGAGACTGTCTTTATGAATATCAAAAAGCTGTTAAGCAGGCCAAATCACAATATTTTTCCAATTTAATTTCTACCAGTTGTAACCAGCCAAGGGTTTCCTTTAATACCATTCAGTCTGTCATTAATCCCTCCATCAATGTTCTGAAAACTGCTACACAGTATACCTGTGATGGTTTTCTATAAGGTAAGAGAAATGCGTGTTTGTTTGTCACGTGGAACGGGTCCGGTCTGTTTGCATTCACACTGTACTCGAACTGCGCTGGAGTTCTCTTCTACCGGACCAAGACCTAGGTTTTGGCCCGGGCCAGAGTTCACCTTTTTGTTCCGTGACAGAGTTCACTGGCGTGTTCACACCTCCCTAAACGAACTGGACTTTCTAGGAAAACGAGCTAGAGTTTGATTAAAGCGGACTAAACAGGGCTGGTGTGAATGCACCCTTAGATGTTCAAGCAGTCCTTGGATGTTATTGGTCCTTGTCTTCTGACATTTATTAATAGCTGTCTAAGTTCAGGTTATGTCCCGTCTGCTTTCAAACATGCTGTGGTTAGGCCTCTTCTTAAAAAAACGGGTTTAGATCCTGCAGCTTTTTCTAATTTTAGGCCAATTTCACACTTATCATTTTTATCCAAAGTTTTGGAAAAGGTTGTTTTCATTCAGTTGCAATCTTTTTTAGAACACAACAACTTGTTTGAAAAATTTCAATCTGGCTTCAAACACCGTCATAGCACTGAATCTGCACTACTCAAAGTACAGAATGATATTCTTTTGTCCCTTGATGCCAAAAAAACTGTTCTGCTGGTGATGTTGGACCTCTCAGCAGCTTTTGATACTGTAGACCATCAGGTCCTAATCACTCGTTTGGCTCAGCAGGTTGGCCTTCAGGGAGTTGCGCTCGAGTGGTTTAAGTCCTATTTAACAGACAGAACTTTCTCTGATATGATAGGTGATCTGTCCTCTTCTTCAGTGTCTTTGACCTCTGGCGTACCGCAGGGATCCATTCTGGTGCCTGTTCTCTTCTCACTTTACATGCTACCATTAGGACCCATCATTGCACACCATAAACTGTCTTTTCATCTGTATGCAGATGATCTACAAATCTATCTGCCGGTCACTCCCAGTTCCTCACTCAGTTTAAACTCTGTTGCCAGCTGCTTAAATGACATTAAGCACTGGCTGTCTCAGAATTTTCTCCACCTAAATAACGATAAAACTGAATGGATTTTATTTGTTGCTTCCAGTCAGTCATGCAACATCTCTACCAGTCTTGGTTTTCCGCTCCCCCATGCCAACCAGGTGGTAAAAAATCTAGGAGTAGAGCTTGACTATAACTTGAAGTTAGATAAACAGATCAGTTCTGTTGTGAAAACCAGTTTCTTTCAGCTCCGTCTGCTTTCTAAAGTAAAATCACTCCTTAGCCATAGTGATCTGGAGAAGGCCATCCATGCCTTTGTGAGCTCTAGGCTCGATTACTGTAACACCTTATATGTCGATATTAATCAATCTTCTATCTCCCGTTTACAGCTTGTACAAAACTCTGCTGCTCGCTTGTTGACTAACACACGTAAATATGAACACATCACTCCTGTCCTTTCTTCTTTGCACTGGCTCCCGGTTTTAGGATACAGTTCAAGCTGCTGCTGTTTGTTTTTAAAGCTTTGAATGGCCTTGCACCACCTTATATTTCAGAACTTTTGAAAGTCCACCAGCCCAGCGGAGCTTTACGGTCTGCTGGTCAAAATCTGTTGGTGGTGCCATGCTCAAGGTGCAAACATTGGGGGGGCCGGTCCTTTTCTGTTGCAGGCCCAACAGCCTGGAATACTCTTCCCTATGAGCTGCGTGCCATTTCTGATCTGGTTCTGTTCAAAGCCAAACTGAAAACATACTTATTTAAAAGGGCTTTTAATGTTTAACTATTAGTAGTTTAGTATTTATTTATTAATTTGATCTCTTTTACCTTCTTTTATTCTGGCTGTGTTTTTAATTTGCACTGACTTATTGTGTCCTGTTTTTAATCTTGTTTTATCTTGTAAAGCACCTTGGTCAATGCAAGGCGTTGTTGGAAGGTGCTATAGAAATAAAGTTTTATTATTATTATTATTATTATTACATAGAGACAAACGAGACAAACAACCATTCACTCTCTCTCACACACCTAGAAACAATTTAGAGTTACCAGTCAGTTTAACATGCATGTTTTTGGTCTGTGGGAGGAAACTGGAGTACCTGGAGAAAACCTACGCATGCACAGAGAGAACGTGCAAACTCCACCCAGAAAGGTCCCAGAGTGGGATTTGATCCGGCGACTTTCTCGCTGAGAGGTGGCAGCTCTACCAGCTGAGCCACTGTACCGCCCTGTATGCCCAGTTAATACTGTTTTATCCAACTTCCTGGTGCAAATTAGTTTAGAAACAAAACAGTGATGAACTTCATATCAAAATTTAGCAAAATTCATAAAGAAGAAAAACATGGATGACTCAGACATTTTTTTTAGACCGAGAGAAAGAAATTGACAAAATGCTGTAAAAACGGTTTTACGAGAATCTTTGCAGGCTTGTTGAAGGTCAGGCAGAGGTGGATGGGGTTAGTGAAGGATGCTTTCAGCCCTTGAGCCGTGGCTGCTCATAAATCTGCTGCTGCGGTCATCACTGGCCTGGACGAACCTCTCCCCCTCTGTCTCAGAGTTTCTTCCCCAGTTCCTGACATTCCTGACATTCCTGTTTACGGGCTGCTTCATAGTGAATCTGCTGATCCAACAGTATCATTCCTGTGTGTACTAAACAAGCTCATGTACACACGTTATATTTTAATTACATAACATTAAAGTTTGTCAATGATATTTTCAACTATATATTGTTATTACAGTCATATTCACACTTGTCTGAATGCTTCCCTTTTGAATATCTGCCAACATAATGTTTTCTTTCCACAGCACACGTGACCTGCTGTCCTCTCAAGGAAACAGAGGTCACATGTAATTTGGACATTTCGGAACCGAGTCGACCAACACAGACTCAAGGTAGATGACATTAAGTTCTGCCTGTCCCCAAAACAACTGTGTGTTTATCTGAATTTGGTTCCCCTGGCTAGCTTTGAGGCCATCTTATCTGAATTCGCCTGGAGAACATGTGATCTGACGCTCACCACCCCCTCCCTGAGGAATTTCCAATTGATAACCAGATGAAACCAGCTGAATAAACTTGTGTCATCATTTCAGGACTCTTGGATTCTCATAGACGTTATTCTTGGCCATTCCCCGACATACCTCGAGAATGTTTATGGATCTCACCGGAGGACATGGACTGATTATTCCATCCTTATCAGAACTCTTACAGTGACCTCGAGAGCATCTATAAACATTGCTGACCGCTCTCGTCTCCCCTCTCTGCAGATTGTAAATATGTGCTTGTTTGTGCGATGTGGTATTTTTAATATGTTTTTTTTTTCTCAGGCAGGAAAAAAAAAGTCTGATAGGATTTTTTTTTTTCACTTCCAACTCCTGCATGTGTCCAGTTAACCACTGTTTTTTGTCTGTCCAAACAGGTCTCACTTGTAAATGAGTCTTCGAGGCTCATTGTGATTTATCTGTTTAAATAAAGGAAAAAAATTTAAGTTGCAGGAATGTTTTAGCTCTGTGTTATTTCCCTTCAGAACCTGGCTGCTGTTTACTGAGCTCTGAAAAACCAGCTGCTGATTTCAGCAACAAGTCAAGTATTATGTTAGATCAGATAAACCTGAGGTTTCCCAAATACCATATTTAGTAATTAGTTCAATTTGTTTATAAGAGAACAATGAATATTTACTCTACAAAAAGGATAAAGTCAAAGAGAATTAGCTCCTGTTTTAGAGTATCTGACATACTATTATTCATCCATCCATCCATCCATCCATCCATCCATCAATCAATCAATCAATCAATCAATCAATCAATCAATCAATCAATCAATCAATCAATCAATCAATCAATCAATCAATCAATCAATCAATCAATCAATCAATCAATCAATCAATCAATCAATCAATCAATCAATCAATCAATCAATCAATCAATCAATCAATCAATCAATCAATCAATCAA
>NC_056507.1:39963000-39970662 GCF_014905685.2 Nematolebias whitei
CATCCATCCATCCATCCATCCATCCATCCATCCATCCATCCATCCATCCATCCATCCATCCATCATCTTTACCCGGTTCTTCCTTTTAGGGTCACGAGGGTCACTGGTACCCATGTCCAGCTGTCAGTGTGCGAGAGGCGGGGGACACCCTGGACATGTCTCCAGTCCATCACAGGGACACATAGAGACAAACGAGACAAACAACCATTCACTCTCTCACTCACACCTAGGGACAATTTAGAGTTACCAATCAGTCTAACATGCATGTTTTTGGTCTGTGGGAGGAAACTGGAGTACCTGGAGAAAACGACCTTGAAATCTTTGTTCTCATGTTTTGCAATCCTATCAAGATATTTCACAGTTTAGAAGAGGTCAGGGGGTAGAACTAAAAAGAGGGTCCCTGAGAGTGCACAATGAATGCTAGAAATTTAGAAAAAATAAAATAAAAATCAAGACATCATGAAACACTTCTAAGTTTGGTAAATGAGCCAAAGCTGGTGCAGGATATACGCTGTCAAAGTAGAAGCCTGATGTGAGTAACTCGTGTTAAACTGTGCCAGGAACATACAAGAACTCGTTCTGACTTGGATCATATTGGAACCACTGGTTGGGACTCGAAAGTTGTTGGTTAAAGTCAAGACAACTGCACCTCATCTTGAAATGTGTTTGAAACCATGCACAGTCTACTGACTTGTATGTTTAGCAGCGTTGTTATTATTATTATGATTATTATTATTATCAATGCATTGTGCATAATAAAAGTGAAACCTCCCCCCCAAAAAAAGGTTATGAATGGTGCTATGGGTCTGCAGACATTGCACGTTGCTGTCTTGTTTTGTGGTGTTTCTAGTGTAAAATACTTCCACACGGCGGACATGTTTAGATGAAAAGTTTGTTAGCTGTTAGCCACACTGCCTCTAACTCAGTCCTCACGTTGCAGCTGGCTGCAAACTATGAAACTGATTTCCTGAATGTGAGGCGGGTCTTATTACTCTGTGTTTCATGAGACACGCCTCCGTTCAGGAAATCCATTTCATAGTTTGAAGACAACATAACAAGATCGGAAATCACTGCAGGTTGGATCGGAAAAATTCGATACGTAAATTATGCTGGTATCGCAGGCCGATACCGATACCGGATTGGATCAGCCCCATCCCTAATATTTATATATATATTTTTTGACACTTTTCAAGATTTTATTTTTTAAATGCCTACCCACAGAGACAGGGATTACAAACTCAACCATCCAACCAATCAACCATTCAATCAATCAAACTTTATTATAAAGCTCCTTTTATACAGCAAAGTGCAACACAGTGTGCTTTGCACCTGCCTAAAACATAACAAAACATCAAAAAGAAGCAAGATACAAGCAAATAAAAATCCCATACAGGATTGTTGGTTTTGAACCAGTTTGACATGACTGTCAACGAGGAAGAAGGCTGGCACCGGAGAAGGGGGCGTGAAAAAGAGACCATCTTAGCACCAACATAACTGGTTTGTTCCACTTTGGAGTAAGCTGTTGGGGGAAGAATCAGTTTTGTGTTGTATGTTTCCATGACTGATGAAGCCTTCCGGAAGGTGAAACGCTTCAGTACAAAAAAAGAAAAAAAGAAACTGTCCAGATGACCTGACTGAAAATTGTTGGACTGTACTGTATACCTGGATTAATGAGCATGGACTTTGTTAGTTCACATACAGGATCATTTAAATAGCAACAAGTTGTGAAAATGTTCACCGTTCGGCAGAAGATATAAAATTTAATCAATTTAATTAAAATAATCAAATTAAAATATTAATCAAGTTTGCCATTGGTTAGAAATTCTACAATATGTGTGTGGTCATATTACTTAAACATGTCACACTGTTGCATGTTCTGTCCCTGAATATTGAGTAAATATAACTTATTTATTTTAAAAAAATTATTGTTTTATTTTTGCAATTAGCAATGTTTGTGATGTAGCTTTACAGAGAAGTGCTTTTTTTTTGCACTTCTCTGTAAAGCTACATCACAAACATTTAAGCACAATGAAACAATAAGTGTTAGTCTAGTATTTTTCATTCCGTTTCTTTGTTTGTCATCCTGTTCATTTATTTATTTGTTTGTTTGTTCTTGTTCAGGGTCATGGTGGCTGTAGGATAAAGCTGAGGTTAAACCTGGACTAACAGTTCATCACAGAGCACATGTTTCTGCTCAGGAAAGAGAGTCCATCTTTTAATAGCTTATATTTTTGAGAAAATTTCAAAAATTTATTTTGTGAATAAATATTCTGTCATTATTTATTCACAAAAAAGTATTTCTTCAAGTGAAGGACCGAGGCTCTGACCTGAGCACAAGAACCAACAACACTCTCCGTCAGCTGCTCAGTGACCACAAGAATCTCTCACTTTGCAGAAATCTGAACCAAAGTGAGGAATCACTGCAGCTTTTTTATCAAAACTTTATTCAGACTGACTTGAGACAAATTTCCATTTCTAGAAAGATACAGCAAGCAGGCTGTTTAACAAGCACATCTGATGATTCATTAATCTTTGCTCAGGAACCAAAGTCGCCCTTATTGAGGAGAACAGTAATAACATTACCATTCACACTAACACTGTCATTTTTACTTTTCTCTCTGCACAGGAAGTGAAACACATTAAAATGTTAGAAAAGTGCTCGTCTTACAGATGCTAGCAAATCTAGTGTGACAAAACCAAACAGCTGCACAAAACATGGTGTGACGCAAGACGAGTGGTGTTTAACCAAACAAAGATCCAACAGCCATAAAATAAAATAATTACACTTGCAAAAGTGGTGCGTAAATCTAATTAGCAGATATGTGGCAACAAATAAACAGAAGATAATTATATTTCCATGGCTACATTCTTCTCCTGAGGGCTGTCAGCACGTGGGTACAAGTTTTGGACTTTTCCTCCAATATTGCAGCATGAGGGCCTTTTGACCACAAGACATATCTCTTGCTGAGAGCCGCACAAGGCAGGAAATGTTTTTCTTGGCAGATGCATGTCGAATTACAACCAGAGCACATAACCTCCACAATATCCATGACGCCCTGCCTAATAAGTGAGCTAAAGAGTGTGTTGATTAATGGGCATGAGGGTGGGCACAGCGCAGAGCATTATGTGGAAAAAATGTGGGGCACACAACCAAAATATAGGGCAAAAACATTCCATTTAATTAAGAGTTTACAATGCATAAAGGGAATTAAACACATTCCTTGTGTTTTACTGCCTGGAGACTCAATATCTTATTGTTTAGCAAAGAATGGCGTTCATTTGTCACATAGGAATTCAACCTGAAATTCAGAGTATGCCTCTCTCAGCCTACAGACGCATATTTGTGTTTGTTTTGTCTGTCACTTCGTGCTCAGCCTGTGCAAGAAGGCTCAATAATATTTCTAAAAGCATGACATCATCTATTCACTATTTCACATATGCTTTTATAGAACTTATCAGCTGATATGTGGTTAAGCTGCCTGGTTTAAGATGGCCCATCAGCGCTTTAACGACGTCAACAAGACCTTCAAAGTGTCTGTGTTGATTGTGGTTGCTTGAATGACTTGAGTTGGTGACCACAAGTGACCATGGGGATGGTGATAAAAAGTGAGCCCAAGGGCCAGTGAGCGCTGCCATGGCTGTTTGAGGGCAGTGGGGGCAAGGCAGACCAAGCAGGGCCTTAGTCTTATCTTCTTCACAAGTCATAAATCCAGATTTGTCACAAAGCTGTCAGGTTGAACTCGGGGAACAGCTTGGGGCGAACTGGAAGGCAGAGTGACCAACTGACAGACTGACGGACAGAGGAGGGTGGTCACAAAAGACAAAAACAACTAAGACAAAGGAGACCTGATGGCTGTAAAGCAGGCATGCCATGAACAAGAGAAGCTTCTCTGGTTAGCGAACCAACACAACTTCTGCCTCTTGCTCGCAGACATAAGACAGGGGTGGGGGAGTTCTGCTGTGCTCTATGGTCCTGCAAAGCTCCCCTGGCCACCTTGGTGTTTATTCGTCTGTCCCTCACCCCCCCCCCCCCCCCCCCCAGCACTCAAATGGTAAATGTCTATTCTGGTTTAGTGTTACAGCCAAGTTGCCTTGAACCTCCGGACTTTCATCCACACATGCCATTCCTAGCAAGCCAACGCACTCCCCTGTGAGCATCACCTGCCCCTGACCCCCTCTGAGAGGAAGGGTATCTCAGTGCGTTCCTTGTCAAAAAACACACCGACGTTGCCCAACCAGTACCGGCCAATCCTCGTGACAGAGTGAGACACCTGCCCCCTCCCTTTCTCTGTCACCCCTTCAACGATTACTGAAGGCTTTATAAGGGTTTTAGCCATGACCTCAGTAGATGGCTGAGCTAGGCAACAGGCAAAGCTAACAGTTAAAAGAGCTGTTTGGAACGGTGACAAAATGGGGCGATGACAGATGCTGTCTGAAAGCGCCAGTGCCTGCATCTGCCCCGTTTTCCACCAAGCAGAGCCACTATCAAATGGTGAGGCAGAAGGCCCAACAAAGGCCAAACCATCTGTCAGCGTACGTCTTTCAACACAATGCTGCAGAAATCTCACCTTCCCGACACCTGTTTGAGGATGACATAATCCAAAGAGTCATTAAGGAAGTTACAGTGCTATTTCACAATCTAAAATTAATATTTTAGGGATGAAGAAAAAAATAAAAACAACTCTAAAGATTACCTTGACTCAGTGTGGAAAATCTCAAAGTACATTTTCTTGGTAGCGAAGGCCCACCAGTATATCAAACTATTCAGTGAATCACAGCATACTTTGTGTTAGCACTAACCTTTCATCATGATGATGGATGTAAAACTTTACATGTAAATGTGACAGTTCTCAAGATGAACAAACTTAAAGGCACATTCTGTGATTCTGAGAGAAGTGATAAGAGCGTTCTGCCTGCTTCCGACATTTCTATTACACTGAGCAACAGCTGCACTGGAAACATGAGTAAAGTGAATCATGATCGCAAGGAGTGGCAATGAACATGTGTGGGAGAACATGCGAAACAAACTGTGAGAACATTTTAGGCACTCAGAAGGGTTTAGCAGTAAATATTTGCTGGTTGCCCACAACTTAAACTGGTCTTTGTGCCAAGAAGAAGTTTCATAGTCGACATAATTTAAAAATTTCAGCAATTCTCCATATTCTTGAATCAGGCTGCAAGACAATGGCAGGGCTGAACGTTCTTTTTGGAAAACAATTTAAGAAAAGGATTAAGTTTTAGGATTTATTTATTTTTTTAAAGATTAATTCTTTATGTTATCAAAACAAGCTTTGTCCCAACCAAATCCCAAACCAATCTTATAATGAGACAAAGTTAGGTTTAACTGCTTCTTGTTTGGCTTAAACGTTTGAATCATCCAAAATTGTGGTGTGAAATTTGTGTACAAAAGCCCACAGAGAGCCTGGCAGGAGAGATGGGCGTACCGTACATCTTGCCCTCATCAGAGAGGATGATCTTCCGGCGGCCACACGGTGGGTAGATAGCCAGGGCTTCCTGGAAGCTCTGCTCGATGTCTGGGCTCCATACACCCTCAGCATCATTCTCCAGGGGTTTGTCAAGTCCATCTCCCAGCTCCTCACTCCCACCCCGGGGGGAGGGAGCTGACACCCACTCCGCAGACGTGGTGGGATGACAGACAGGAGACCACAGTGCAGGGTGTGGACAGTTGGAGTTGGGCAGCGGTAGAAGAAAGAATAGGCTTCTCCAGGAAGCACACCTGCCTGTATGAATCCACAGGTGTGATAAAGACGATGATGGAGAGCCTGGATATAAGAAGGAAATACAAACTGACTTTAGGAAAGTGTTCAACAGGGTTTTAGAAGCTCAAGACTCAACATTTATATTATTGACATTTAAAATATGTTTACTTTTTCTTCTCATCTGACATCAAACAGACACTGACTGGAATCAGATCATTTGAAGCCTGACTGACTTGAGTGCTGATGAGCTGATCCAACAATAAAAGATTAGATTTTCTTTCAGTTAGTAAATGCGCACAATGTACGCTAGTGACAAGCCATCTTTATTATGTAAGTTTTACTGAATGAAGAAACTCAGAGTTTATTCAATTCAATTCAGTTCAATTCAGTTTATTTATATAGCGTCAAATCACAACAAACTTGTCTCATGGCACTTTACAGGAACATTCACATACATAAAAGCCAATTAGTAAAGTTCTCTATCTAAGGAATCCAGCAGACAAGTTGAATCTTGGCTTTGATGCAGTCTCCCATCCTGAGCAAGCACAGTGGCAACAGTGGAAAGGAAAAACTCCCTTTTAAAAGGAAGAAACCTCCAGCAGAACCAGGCTCAGGACAAGCGGCCATCTGCTTTGACCGGCTGGTTGAGAGGACAGGAAGGAGAGACAAATGAACACAGAATGGTAGGTCCAAGTATAGGTCCAGGTGTATCTGAAAGACAAAAAAACACGTGTTATGGATAGAAAAAATAATTACAAATACAAAACAGGTTGAGCAGAGTAAGTAAAGACAGTATAGTAGAGTGAAAATTGTGGTCAGTTTGTCCTCCAGCAGTCTAAGCCTATAGCAGCATAACTAAGGGACAGCTCAGGAAACCCAAGCCGACCCTAACTATAGGATTTAGGAAAAAGGAAAGTCTTAAGCCTAGTTTTAAAACTGGATAATGTGTCAACCTCACGGACAGAGATTGGAAGTTGGTTCGACAAGAGAGGAGCCTGATAACTGAAAGATCTGCCTCCCATTCTGTTTTTGTAAATTCTAGGAACCACAAGTAAACCTGCAGTTTGAGAGCGAAGTGGTCTGTTAGGAAAATATGGAACAACAAGATCTGTAATATAATATAGAGCTAGGTTGTTGAGAGATTTGCAGGTTAGAAGTAAGGTTTTGAATTCTATTCTGGATTTGACAGGGAGCCAATGGAGAGAAACTAAAACTGGAGAAATATGATCTCTCCTACTAACTTCGGTTAAGACTCTGGCAGCAGCATTTTGGATCAACCGAAGACGTTTTAAGGAAGTATTGGACACCCTGATAATAAACCATTGCAATAGTCCAGTCTAGACGTGACAAATGCATGGACCAGTTTTTCTGCATCATTTTTAGATAAGATGTTTCTAATTTTAGTGATATTACGCAGGTGGAAGAAGGCAGTTCTAGTAACGTTTTTAATGTGGGGGATAAAAGACATGTCCTGATCAAAAATAACACCAAGATTTTTAACATTAGAGCTGGAGGACAGATTAATGCATCTAAGGAGGGAGAAAGACTGAAAAATTCATTCCTAAGGTGCTCAGGTCCAAAAACCAAAACCTCAGTCTTGTCTGTGTTCAATAGGAGAAAATGAAGTGTCATCCAGGTTTTTATGTCTTTAAGACATGCTTGTAGTCTAAGTAGCTGATTGGATTCATTGGGTTTAATGGACAGAGTATTTGTCCAAGCACTGAGCCCTGAGGAACTCCATGACTAACTTTGGTGTATGAAGAAGATTTATTATTTACATTTACAAACTGGAATCTATCAGATAGATATGATTTAAACCGTTTTAGAGCTGTTCCTGTAATCCCAACATCATATTCAAGCCTCTGTAGTAAAATATTGTGATCAACTGTATCAAATGCAGCACTGAGGTCTAACAGTGTCAGGATTTGTGTCAGGAGCGAAC
>NC_056507.1:39970762-39972668 GCF_014905685.2 Nematolebias whitei
ATTTTTTTTCATTTAGCCTTTATTTATCCAGGTTAGTCTCATTGAGCCACGAGAACTCATTTTCAAGAGAGACCTGTTTAGGGAGCACATGGTGGGGGTTAAGGGCCTTGCTCATGGGCCCAGAGTGGGGCGAATGAGGGTGGGGGCAAGTGTGGGTGTTTCACCCACCCCACCCACAATTTTGATGTTGTCGGGGCCGGGGCGTGAACTGGCGATCTTCCGATCACAGGCCCACCTCTCTAACCTCTGCGCCACCACTCCGCACCACTCCCCCATATATATATATGTATATACATTAGGAATGTGTGACAAATACGGTACACGGTAGAGACGATAGACATTTAGCCTGCGATAGAGAGCTGTCTTCTACCAGCTAATCGCAGTAATGCTGTGTCTGATGTAAAATCAGAGTTGTCAGATTTATTTGTTACTTTTTTTAATTGAAAACTGTGCGTAAGTGGAATTAAAGTGTAAAATCAGAGTTGTCAGATTTAATAGTTACTTTTCTTAGTTGAAAACTGTGCATAAGCGGTGGTAAAGGCCTTTCTTTGAGAGCTAAGTAGCAAAGCTACAAGCTAACTACGGCCAGCTTGCCCTGTTGTTGTATTCGGATGCAAAATGATGTGTTCCATCAAAAGTTTTTTTTTTTCAGTCGAAAGTTAAAGTAAGCATTGGTCAGCTTTAGAGAAACCTGCTCTCTGATCTACGAAAAGAACGCTGTTGTGTGATTTTACTGCGAGACCCTCTGGTCAAAGCCACAGAGGAAACTAGTCGCCATTTTGTGTCAGCTCTCCATTAAAGCGGAAGGAAATGCACACTAGAGTGTTGGAGGGTTAAGTGTTTTCACTGTGCACTTGCTGCTCTGTTGCTGTTCATTGCACATTCACACCAGCCCTGTTGTCCCGAACTCTAGCCCGTTTGCCTAGGAAGTCCGGTTCGTTTGGGGAGGTGTGAATTCGCCATCGAACTCTGTCATGGAAAAAAAAGGCGAACTCTGGCCCGGGCTAAATCCTAGGTTTCGATCCGGTAGAAGAAAACTCGAGCGCGGTTCGAGTACAGTGTGAATGTTAGCACAACGGGCAATGCTCCACAAGCAGGAAGTGGACTAAAGAGCAAGGCAAACAAACACGCATTTCTTTTACCTCATATGGAGCCGTCAATTTGCCTTATGTGAAAAACTCATTCTAAGTCCATGGTTGAAAAATATCAAAACAGAAATCCTAAAATCGATAGAACTTGACGCCACTCCGTTTTTGTTTTTATTTCCAGAAGAGGAAGAAGAAGAAGTGACTTCTTCAGAGGTTTTTGTGTTGTTTCTTTTAGTAGTTCTTGGTGCAGCGCCACCACAGGTAAGTGGGGGAACAGGTTGGTTCAACAGGTTGGCTCGACTGCAGAGTGAATGCAAACGCAACAGCTCAAATGTAAACAAAATGTTTTGAATATTGGTCCCCAACCGAACCGAGTCTTCCCGACTATCAGGTGTGAAAACTACCTTAAGTGAGAATACTGGAGACTGTTAAGAGTTAACAACATATTCCTTAGGTAGAGAACTTTACTAATTGGCTTTTATGTATGTAAATGTTTCTGTAAAGTGCCCTGAGACAACTTTGTTGTGATTTGACACTATATAAATAAACTGAATTGAATTGAATTGAAATTTTCAGACTTAGATAAGGACTTTTGTGAAAATCTGATGATGTTTTAAGTCATATTTATGCATAACTATAGAAAATTATAAAGGTTTCACAAATATTCATCCTCTATCTGTCTATCTATCTATGTATCTGTCTGTCTGTCTGTCTGTCTGTCTGTCTGTCTGTCTGTCTGTCTGTCTGTCTGTCTATCTATCTATCTATCTGTCTATCTATCTATCTATCTATCTATCTATCTATCTATCTATCTATCT
>NC_056507.1:39972678-39976911 GCF_014905685.2 Nematolebias whitei
ATCTATCTATCTATCTATCTATCTATCTATCTATCTATCTATCTATCGCAGACAGACAGGCACCTTAGATAGATATAGATAGACAGATAGATAGATAGACAGATAGATAGACATGTAAAATAAATCTGGTTTAAGTTTTTAATTTTCACCACAGGAGTTAAAAAAAAGGAGTACTGCTATGGAGAACGTCACAAAAAATACTTTGTATGTCTGGATTAATAGTCCACATAAAGACAGAATCCACCAAATCACACATGTGACGGACACAAGAGGACAGACTCAAATATTACGCAGCTGTAGGACTGCTTTGTGAGTGCGGCTGTTTTGCAGTTCAAGCAGCAGTCTGTGATGTAGCACAGCTCAGTTTATTCTCGCAGTGGCTTCAGCTCTTCAATCGCTCAGTGTTTATCAGGAGCGGCACTTCCCAGGCAATTGTTTGAGCCCCTAAATCCATAACTCTTTAATTCCCCAGGAATTAAGAAAATGTTCCACCGTTCCTTCTAATCATATTCTTGAAAAACCAAATCAAAGGACATTTGTTAAAATCCCTACAGTTACTTGACCTTAAATGTGAGTTACTCATTTCCACATTACAGCAGTAGCTTCCTCAGCTCCCTGCAAATTATCTTCATTACAAAATGCAGCGTATACCGTGCATCCAACAGGATTTTCAAAGCAGTCCAAAGATTAATACAATTCATTTTCATGAATTAAGAAAAACCTATTTTTCTGTAACTTTGAAAAATATTGATAATTTAAGACAAGTTGCTATTAAACTTGATTAACCATAATATAATGATTTGACTTCAGCGTGTGAAAAACACTAAAGTTCCTGTTACAATTTACTCTTTTTAAATTATTTTTTTCAAGTTATGCTTTACTAACAGGATGAATAAAAATATTTTATTGTTTATAGTTTTTTTTCCCACCTCAGAATTAAAGATCTTTTTAAAGGTTTTGACCACCAACTGAGTAAAGGACTTGCTTTCATCAGTATGATAGTATGTCTTTCAAAATAAGTCTGGTTCACATTTCAGGCATTAAACAACATGGAAGTCAAAGACCCCTTGCCTGATGTATTTGTATCAGATGCCCTACCACTCCTAGTGTGAGAGCTCGATTCGTCCAAAATACCCTCCAACACACCCATGAGATCATAGAGGAGACAGCCACACAGCGATGAGATCATGAAGTCCAAAGACAGACACAACCTGTGCCGGCCAAGGCTGCTAGAAAGTAGGAACACTACACCATAACCCACCACTCATTTTGTTTTGTTGCACTGCTTGCAGTCACCAACTTCACTATGTAAAGATCAGAATCTGGAAACCATAAAGCCATAGTTCATTTTTTTAAGTGAGGTTCATTGGAAAGGCTACAAACTGTTGGATAACAAATCCTCTAGTCATCTTACTTCAAGAAGCCACACTCGATGTCAGGATTAGATTTTTAACTGGTTTTACTTGCAAGAGCAGACTTTCACCACAGTTTGCACAGATGTACAGAAGTTCTACATGCATGGAGCCCAGTCACGAGAATCTGCCACGGGCAGCATGCAAGATTTGTTTTTATATGCTTATCAGCTCCTGGCTCACAGGCAGAAACTGATGACCTTGGCTGTCCAGCTGCACATGCAGGATCCCCATTCAGCACTCTCTGAGAGAGAAAAGAACTCTCTGGTAACTCAAACACATGGTTCATGGGCAGTTAATATTCTCAGCCATAGTAGTTAAAAACATCCATAAACCTTGACCAAAATTCCCTGACACAGTTATTATTTCATCTTTTGTAGATAGGTCTTGGAATTATGTCTCTTTGGAGAATTTCCCTTTCATTCTGACAAGACTACCCAAAGCTGCGTCAAGGCCAACATGTACTGCTGCTGTCGTAAAACAACTCTTCTCAAATGTTTTAGAGCAAATCATGAAAACAGTGTTTAATAAACCTTGACATCACTGTCTGTTTTGTATTACACTGTTATTGTCCGTTATATGTTAGCTGTCATACTTATGATGCATCCTGGGAAAATTCCTGCAGAAACATCCATGCTGATTGACAGCAGTGTTTCATCAGGGGTCACCACAGCGAACTAAGTCGCACAAAGACATGGCAATTATTTTTACAGTGGATGTCTTTTCTGACACAACCACAGACCACTGAGCTACCACAGCCCTCTGTGTGGAGCAGAGAGCTGCTTTCTAGGAAACCCGGGGGAGCAGATGTGGGGGTTAAGGGCCTTGCTCAAGGGTCCAGAGTGGGGCAAATGCAGACGTAGACAGGTGTGGGTGCTTCACCAATCCCACCCACATTTTGATGTTGTCGGTACTGGAGTTGAACCAGTGATCATTCGATCACAGGCCCACCTTTTCTAACATCTGCACCACCACTTCCCTGATTGACAGCAGTGTAAAGGCTAAAAAACTTTTCATAGAAATAGCCACAATGTTTCTTTTAGATTCAAGTAGTTTTACAATTGCAGCAAACCACTTTGGTCTTAGCTCCACTCAGATTTAGTTGTCAGCTGCTTTGACCTAGTCTTTGTTTCTCCAAACTGAAGCTGTCCATAAAGATTTGTATCTCTGACAGGTAAGTTATTAAATGCTCATAACATTTCCACAGAACTCTACATCAAACAATCAGAATGATACATTTAGGGACATCAAAAGGGATGCAGTGCAAAGTCGGGATTTCTAAAATGTTTTTACTAGAATAAATGAATGTTTACTTTCTATTTTTTTTCCATATTAAATGAGCAATCAGAAAAAGTATCAGTAAAGCTCAACACTTACTAAAAACCTGTTCATGATTGAAATATTCTTAAAGAAAGATCTATCTGTATGATCTCAACTTTTGAAAAAAAAAAAACATTTAAAACCTCCTAAATCCATACATTAATTAAAAAACTCAACACTGCAATAAAACAATTAGAGTAAACTAGGGCTGTAACATTCTTTCAATGGGTTAGGGTTAGTTAATTCATCAACTCAGTGTTTGTGTCACAATTGTCATTATTCCAATGTGAAGGTTAATGACCAGTTTTCTCCCACAGACCAATGTGAATGCAAGGTAAACTGATGACTTTAATTTGTCCCTAGGTGTGAGAGAGAAAGTTGTTTCATTTGTACCTATGTGGCCATGTGAAAGACTTGTGACCAGTTAGGGTGAATACTGCCTCTCTCACAGTGACTGCTGGAGATAGCCTCACACTTCACCAAGATACAGAAAAAATGGGGTAAAGTCAACGGATGGATGGAGTTTAATGGTGCACTTCCACCTTAACGAAACAATTTAATTTTTTGCTTGGCATAAATGCTTCAAGTCACTAATTGTTAAATGTAATTGTTATTGACACTCTTACTTAAAATGTGTTCTAATACTGCCACCTACTGTTGTATTTTATTTTGTATATTTCTGGTATGTACATGCGTCACGTTATTACGTCTTGAGTGAAGAAGAAGACAAAATGGTGTTCTGTGAACACGAGCTGTATGCGAACAGCACTGCAAGGTTTTCAATAAATATGCCAGAAAGATCCTAATACATGCTCAATAATCCAGGTAGAAAAATCCAAAAAAGTTCAATCTGGTCCTCTGGACATTCAAAAAACAAGAAAACAAAAAAACAAAAAACAGAGCAAAAAAAATGTAGAAACGTTTCGTCTCTCATCCAAGAGACTTCCTCAGTCTGAGGTGCTGTATTCAGCTCAGTCTCTTAAATAGCACCTTCTCAGAGTGGATCAACCAGTTTGCTGCTGACAACCAAAACCAGCTGCTCACATGGTCAAGAAGGACCATCAGCCTAGCAATGGATCATTAGCACACTGATGGCTTTTTACTATTCACAGGGGGTTGAGTGATACTAGCAATCACAGCAAGAGGGGGGCAGTTGAACCCGGAGGCCTCCACCCCTGTTTAATGATGGACGATTTCTTTTTCACAAAGATGGCCTCCTTTACTCCTCTCTCAAACCATCGTTCCTCTCTGTCCAGGATGTGAACATCTTCATCCCTGAAAGAGTGACCGCTGGCCTGGAGATGAGTGTAGACCGCAGAATCCTGGCCTGATGATGTTGATCTTCTGTGCTGGGCCATCCTTTTGGCCAGTGGCTGTTTAGTTTCGCCCATGTAAGACTGATCACAGCCCTCCTGACACTGAACAGCATACACAATATTACTCTGTTTGTGCCGGGGGACTGGATCTTTGGGATGAACCAGTCTTTGCCGTAATGTATTTT
>NC_056507.1:39977011-39978875 GCF_014905685.2 Nematolebias whitei
CACTCCATTTTAAATGACCCCTGGCCCAGTGCAAACGTCTGAGCTTGTGGAGCTTGCTTAGAAATGGCTTCCTCTTTGCACTGTAGAGTTTCAGCTGGCAACGGCGGATGGAACGGTGGATTGTGTTCACTGACAATGCTTTCTGGAAGTATTCCTGAGCCCAATCTGTTATTTCCTTGACCGTGGCATTCCTGTTTGAGGTGCAGTGATGTTTAAGGGCCCGGCGATCACGAGCATCCAGTAGAGTTTTACGGCCTTGACCCTTACGCACAGCGATTGTTCCAGATTCTCTGAATCTTTTGATAATGTTATGCACGGTTGATGATGATAACTTAAAAGTCTTTGGTATTTTGTGCTGGGTAACACCGTTCTGGTATTGCTGCACTATCTTTCTGCGCAATAATGGTGGAATTGGTGATCTTCTTACCATCTTGGCTTCTGAAAGACACTGACATTCTGAGAGCTCTTTTTATACCCAATCATGTTGTCAATTGACCTAATTAGTGTTAATTGGTCTTACAGATGTTCGTTATATGTTCAATTTCCTTTTTCCAGCCACTTATTGCTACTTGTCCCAACTTTTGGGGGATTTGTTGATACTGAAATTTTGAATAAACATATTTTTCCTTTAAAATGTTACATTTACTCAGATTAAACTTTTGATCTGTCATCTATATTATATTACGAATAAAATATTGACATTTGCCATCTCCACATCATTGCATTCAGTTTTTATTCACAATTAGTTTAGTGTCCCAACTTTTTTGGAATCCGGTTTGTAGATAATCAATCAATCAACCTTTATTTATACAGGTAAATCCCTTTGAGCCTCGAGGACTCATTTACAAGAGAGACCTGATTTCGACAAAGAAAGATGACAACAATGGACAACAGCAACAACAATAAACAGTTATAAAAAAAGCATACTACAGTTTTTTTATTTTGTTTTATTTTTATTTTTTTTTTAAAACAAATAGGATGGCTGAAAGGAAAAGGTAACAAAACAAAAAACAGCTAGATTCCAAGACAAATTTAGAAAACTAAAAACAGGAACATGTCAGCATTGGACCCTGCCAGGTGTCCAACCGATTCTTAAAGACACTTAGAGAGGTCAAGGTCGAGAGCTTCAAATCTTTTTGTAAGATATTCCAGGAAACAGGAGCGGAATAGGAGAAGGCCCTTTTGCCTAGTTCAGTCCTCATTGAGGGAACACTGCAGGTAATAATGTCCTGAGAGCGCACTCCGTAGCTGCACTCACGCAGAGACAAGTAGGAGGAGATGTATGAAGGCAGCAGACCAAGAAGTGATTTAAAGATGAAAATATACCAGTGAGAGAGTCTGCGTGAAGTTAATGATGTCCAGTTAACCAGTGAATACAGTGTGCAGTGGTGGGTACGATAATCACAGCCAGTTATGAATCTTAGTGCACCATGATAGACAGCATCCAACATCTGCAGGGTTCTTGTAGGAGCGTTCATGTAAATAATATCACCATAATCAATTGAGGGAAGGAAAGTCACAGATACAAGGTGTTTTCTAGCATTCAGGGTTAGACAGGATTTGTTTCTGAAAAAGAAACCCAGTTTAACTTTCAGTTTCTTTATCAAGTTTTCCACATGGAGCTTAAAAGAGAGATGTGAGTCGACCAAGATACCCAAATATTTATAGGAATCAACAAACTCAATGGGGACACCATTTGAGGATAAAATCGGAGGAAGAACTGCTGGGACCAACTTCCTATTTGAAAAAAGCATCCCTTTGGTTTTGTCAGCATTTAGGACAAGTTTGAGGCGAAACAAATCAGCCTGGATGATGTTGAATGCATATTTCAAAAGCTGGAAAGCCTTAGCAACAGTTTTAGCTA
>NC_056507.1:39978975-39979268 GCF_014905685.2 Nematolebias whitei
CATAGAAATGTATGGATGCATTAGGGATGTTTTTACCTACATTATGTATGTAGATTGTAAAGAGGGTGGGTCCTAAGACTGAGCCTTGTGGTACACCATTGTTGACTGTTAAATAACTGGAGGAAGTACCATTATGTTGAACACATTGCCTCCGGTCTGAAAGATAGTTAGAGAACCAACCAATGGTGTGATCTGAGAAACCGATTTCTGAGAGTTTATGACACAAGATGTTATGATCCACAGTGTCAAAAGCTTTAGACAGGTCTAAGAAAAGTGCAGCACAATAATCCTTA
>NC_056507.1:39979368-40009265 GCF_014905685.2 Nematolebias whitei
GTATGTATATATTATATAATTTTTTTTTTACAGTCAAAAGTGAGAATGAGAACGAAGGTGTAGGCTAAAAGCGCCTCCTACCACACTGGGAGGAGTTATGGGGATTCAACCGATCCCCTGGTTTGAAACTAGGGTTAGCTTGCCATCCAGTCGTGTCATCTCAGCAACAGACATGGAAAAAGGAACCTGGCTTGTGTGTAACAAACCTAATAATCAATAACCCTGGGTTTGATCAATATTTAAAACCAATATAATTTTTTTAAAGATTTATTTATTGACAACGCATCATAGTACTTTTGCCATTTTTATACAATGTGTAAAATGCAATATTAACAACAAAAAACTAACAAAACAAACAAAAAGAACATTTGCCTCCCCTCCATGCCCCCGAAACCCTCATAAATTTAAGCAATACATGTACATTTTTATCTTCATTACTGTAGTAATGTAAGTTCATAATTCAAATAGAATCAAGCTCATTATTTGAGTACTCATAAATATTCCTAATATTAAAGGTTCTAATATTGACAAGGTTGGGTTTTTTGATTCATGCATGACACCAGACAACAGGTATGGTTTAAACCAGGGGTGCCCAACCTTTTTTGAACCAAGAGCTACTTTTGAAGTCGGCAATTTGCCGAGAGCTACTCGTCCAGTCTCATTATCAACAAACATAATTTTTCATCAATCCCTACTCCTCACTTCTTTAAAGTAAATAAAACAGAACGTGATGTGTCTATAGGAGACAACTTTTTATGCAAGCTGTATAAAATAAATGTGTCTCTACCTTAGTGGGACTTCTGACACTGAGAGGAGGAGGCCAGGGTCTCATAAGATGGGCAGTATGAGGTGGTTGCGAGGCGCAGGCAGGTCTCCAGATGATCATCATTCATTGTGGATCTGTTTTTGGACTTGATGATTTTCATGTGTGAAAAAGCAGACTCACACAGGTAGGTAGATCCAAAAAGTGCTGTTAAGTTCAAAGCACATCTTCGGATGTTAGGATACTTTTCTTCTGACAGCAGACTCCAGAACTCTCCATCCACGCCAGGTGATGCTCTGGATTTGATCCCAATGTCATTTTGCAGACTCAACACCTCATTTTCAACACCAGAGCTGTCCAGCTGAAACACGGACACCAATTTGGACACAATGTCATCCACATCAACATTTCCAAAAGGATAACACATGTAGCTGGTAACAGGCTCGATGGAGGAAAAGTCAGTAAATCGTCTCTCAAATTCTGCTGAGATGCTCTGAACCTGCTTAGAATAGTGTGCACTGTCCAGTTGTGGGACTTCTTTCCCTTGGCGCTGTAGCTCTGCCTCCATGTGTGGGAAGTTTCGCAGGTCCCTGCGTTGCAGCCGACTTGTGAGCAGTTGCAGCCTGCTTTTGAAGGTCCTCACAGAACTGATCATGTGGATTATGTTTTTGTCCTTTCCCTGAAGCTCCAAATTCAGTTCATTGAGCAGGCTGGTGAGATCTGTGAGGAAGGCTAAATCCAAAAGCCACTGGGTGTCCTCTAGTTTTGAATGTTCACCATGATCTGACAGCTTCAGAAAATCCCTGATCTCAGGCAACAGCTCACTGAATCTGTCCAGAAATTTACCTCTGCTTAGCCACCTGACGTCCATGTGCAGCAGCAGGTCTGTGTGGTCTGCTCCTGCCTCCAAGTGAGCCTGGAACAACCTCCTCTGCAGACTCCTGGCCCTTATAGAGCACACAGTTTTCATGGCAACATCCATCACTTCCTTCATGTTTAAAATCTTCCCACACAGGGCCTGTTGGTGGATGATGCAGTGATAGTGCAAAATGTCTGGGAAAGCATCATTCTGCTTGCAGAGTGCAACAAATCCACTGGTGTGACCAGTCATTGCTGGAGCGCCATCAGTTGTTATAGAAATTAGTTTAAAGAGGGGCAAGTTGCTTTTATTAACAAACTCCATAAACACATTAAAAATATCTTCTCCTCTTGTATGTCCCTTCAAAGGCAAGATGGTGAGCAGCTCCTCTTTTGCACTCATGTCTGCAAAGGCCATTCTGATAAAAACACACAGCTGGGCTACATCCACCATGTCTGTCGACTCATCAAACTGAAGAGAGAAACACTCACATTGTTCCACGTCCTTTTTTAGCTGCTCCTCCACATCCACAGCCATTCCCTCACATCGCCGTGTCACTGTTTGTCTGGACAACTGCACGTCTTTAATAGCAGCTACGATCTCACTTTTCTTTTTAAAATCATGAAAAAGCGCATCTGCAGCCTCAATAAACGCTTCTTTCATAACTTGTCCATCGCTGAAAGACTTCTTATGTTGAGCCAGGATGCGGCTAACACGGTAGGAAGCTATCGTAGCAGCTTTACCTTTTGTGCTGGGGCGAGTGAAGACTGATTGCTGGGCTGCAAGCTTGTTTTTTAGCTCCCGCACTTTCTGAGTCCGTAAAGAACTTTTAAGAGGGAAATCTGTCTCAAACCGTTTGTGCATCGTCTTGAAATGCCGCTCCAAGTTACACTTTTTGGGTAAGGCAACGCTCGAATAACAGATGAGGCAAATGGACTTCGAATTAGAATAAACAAAAAAATACTCCTCCTCCCACTCTGTGTGAAAATAATAAGTTTTTGTTTGCTTGTTCGCTAGTTTTCCATCCATGTTTTCTGCGCACCGACATTACTCCACGACTGAGCCTAAAGTCTCGTGAGAGCACTGTGTCACCGCACCCAAAACTCGCGAGACTATGTCTGTGAGAATACAAGTCAAGGCTTCGCTGGTCGCCCGCGAGCGACTGGTTGGGCACACCTGGTTTAAACAGTTTATTGAAATAATGCTGCTGATTGAAGTCTGGGTCTAGGCACAGGTCCAATCTGTAGAGACAGGTAGATTAATAAACTTGACTTTGCTGTGAGGGTTCTGAGCTTAACAGTAATAGTCACCAACCTTCACTATCAAGTAACAGAGGGATTCCTTCAGAGAGTTGTTGAGGCTGATGTTGTGCACTGTGAGGGAGCTACATCAGCGAGAGAAGATTATGCAGAGTGTGATTCTCAGGATTGTCCGGGGGCAAAGTCCAGTTGAGCAGGCAGGGATCAAGAACCATAAAGCAACAAACAAGGTCGGTACTGTGGGCAGAGAGCATAATCCAAATGCAGAAAGGGGCAGACAAGGTGAGGAATCCAGGAGACAGGCATGGGGTCAAAACAAGGCAGTCGAGGCTATGGCATGAACGCTGGACATCTACTTTCAAAGTAAGTTAGATAATCTGGCAACTAGTGATAGAAAATGTGAGGCTTAAATAGAGCAGAAAAGGTGCATGAGATGAAGGCTGATTACTGTGAAGGAGCAAAGAGGGCATGGCGTAGAGAGACAGGAGCAGAGCTTGAACATGAGCAAAGGGGTAAAAACAAAAAATGAAGACGGAAAACTATTGCAGGGGAGCAGAAACATGACATAGTCCCACTCTTTAAGGTCCAGCTCCTGGCGGACCTCCAAGCTGGTCAGGATGGGTGCTGTGAACATCCTGGATAAGGGACTTATCTAGGATATGACGGGCAGGGACCCAGGACCGCTCCCCAGACCCATAACCCTCCCAGTCCACCAGGTTGTGTAGGCCTCAACCCGACCGTCTGGAGCAGAGAAGTCTCCTGACAGTGTAGGCTGGGGACCCATTAATCAGTCGGCCAGGAGGAGGTGGCCTGGAGGAGGGTTCAAAATGAGATGACAAGGAGAGCTTAATGCGAGAGATGTGAAATGTGAAGTGTACCTTCAGGGAGCAAGGCAACTGGAGGCGCACTGCCACAAGATTAATAATCTTGTATATGAGAAAGGGTCCCACAAAGCGAGGTGCTAATTTTTGACTCCACCTGAAGAAGAAGGTTGTTTGTAGACAGCCAGACCTTCTGGCCCACCTGATATGAAGGATTCTAAGATAGACGTCTATTACCCCCTCTGACATAGACTGCAGAGGACTTGATGAGGGCTTTCCTGGCTCTCCTCCAGGTCCTTTGACATCTCAGTGCAGCTTTGTGGACCGATGGGACCAGAGCCTCCTTGGCCTGAATGGAGAACAGAGGGGGTTGGAAACTATAAACAGTATAGAATGGGGACAACCCGATGCCGATGATGGGAGAGAATTAATGGAATGTTCGACCCAGGGTATGTTAGTAGTTCACTTGTTGTGATCCCCCTTGCATAGGAGACAAAGTTTAGTTTCTACTTCCTGATTGGTCCTCACTCTGACCATCAGTTTGAGGATGAAAGCCTGAGGAGAGACTAATGGAGACACCCAGCAGATTACAAAACTCTCCAGAACCGAGAGACAAATTGTGGGATATGGTCTGAAAATGTCCATGGGGAGACCATGCAGTAGAAAAACCTCTGATCAAAATCCCCCCCAATTCTTTGGGTGAGAGAAGTTTCCTAAGGGGTTCCCAGTGGACTATCTTTGAAAAACAGTCCACAATGGTGAGAACAACTGTGTTACCAGCAGAAGAGGGGAGGCCTGTGATAAAATCCATGGCCAAATGGGACCATGGGCATGAAGGGATAGGTAGAGGTCCGGGGGGTGGGGTGGGGGGGGAATTGGCAGGAATTGATATCATTTTTCACGTCCTTTACTAGATCCTTCCACCAGAATTGAGCTTTAATAATGTTTAAGGTCGTATTTATGCTGGGGTGACAAAACATGCGTGAACTGTGACAAAGATCCAGTACTTTCTATACCTGGAGAGCGGGTATAAATATCCGATTCTTGGGATTTTCAAGAGGTGGTGGTTGAGTGGGATTAACCTGTCTAATCTCAGCCTCCAGCTGAGTGAAGGACAGATGGACAGTGTCTGGCAAAATGAATTCCACCTCACTGTTGGATCCATGGGTCTGATTGTCCTTCATAGTACGAGACAAAGCATCCGGTTTGGTGTTCTTGGCACCAGGTCTGTAAGATAAGAAGTTGAAACAACAAGAAAAGATCCCACCTGGCTTGTGTCAGGTTGAATCTCTTTGCCATTTTGGGGCAAAATGGCAAAGGGGCAGCTGTGGCTGAGTGGTTAGAGCAGTCGTCCTCCAATGCGAGAGTTGGGGTTTCGAATCCACCAGCAGTCGCATGCTGAAGTGTCCCTAGGCAAGACACTGAACCCCTCATAGCCTCTGATGTGCGTCCCATCAGTGTATGAATGTGATAAAGCTCTGATTAGTCTCATTAGAATGATTTGTTAAATTAGCTTTGTAGAGATCTAGTAGAGTGCTGTATGAATGGGTAAATGAGGACACAGATTGTAGTGTAAAGCGCTTTGAGTATCTTTAAATAAGATAGAAAGGCGCTATATAAGTACAGTCCATTTACCATTTATCATTTTAAGATATTCCAGGTTTTTATGATCTGTCCAGACTTGAAATGGCTCTTTGGCGCCCTCTAGCCAATTTCTCCACTCCTCTAACAATACCAATTCCAGTGCTAGATGCATCAACCTCAACAATAAATTGTCTGGATCAGGGGAGTGTAGGATGGGTGAAGAAGAGAACAGTACCTCTAGTGTGGTGAAAGTGATTTCTACTTGTTCATTCCATAAAAACTTGGTCTTGATAGATGTGAGAGCATGAAGCGGGGCAGAGATAAGACTGTAGTTTTCTTTATGAATTTTCTGTAAAAGTTGGCAAAACCCAGAAACCTTTGCAGTTGCTTCCTGTCCTTAGATGTGGGCCAGTCCAGTACTGCAGATACCTTACTTGTGTCCATAGTTTTTATTTTGAGATATTACAAAACCCAAAAAGTATGTGGATAGCTGATGAAAATCACATTTCTCTGCTTTGACAAATAAGTTGTTTTGTGGTAGATGTAACAATACCGTCCTGCCATGTTTTTTTAATTCTCAATTGTGATCTTGTTCAGACCACAGTAATCAATATAAGGCTTGAGGGAACTATCCTTCTTCCCAACAAAGAAAAAACCTGCCCCAGCAGGGGATGCAGAGGGCCTGATAATGCTTGCCTGAAGCAATTCTTTAACATAATCTTGCATAGCCTGATTTTTGGGTCCTGAGATCCCTAAAGACTACCTCGAGGAAGAGTGGTACCAGGAATTAAGTCAATGGGCCAGTCGTAGGGTCTGTGAGGGGGTAAAGAGGTGATCTTGACCTTATTTAACACCTCCTTTATTTCATGATAGTCAGACACTTTAGAGAGATCAGGGTAAGTCTTTAATTTTAAAAAAAGTTTACCCTTTATTTATACAGGTAGTCTCATTGAGTCATGAGAACTCATTTTTAAGAGAAACCTGTTTTTGGGAGTAAATGAAGGGGCTTAAGGGCCTTGCTCAGGGGCCCAGATTATGGTAAATGAGGGTGGAGGCAGGTGTGGGTGTTTCACCTTTTCCACCCACATTTTGATGTTGTTGTTACCAGGAGTTGAACCTGTGACTTTCCGATCACAGGCCCATCTTCTCTAAACTCTGTACCACCACTCCCCAAATGTTCTTAGGACTGACCGTAGGCAAAACAGCATTGAAAAGACAGGATGACAAACATTCCTCAAACCACCCAACAAGCTCTTTTTCCCTACAATTGATGTGATAATTGTGTTTACACAGCCAAGAGGACCCCAGGACAATAGGAAGTTGAGGTGAGTTGATGAGGATAAACTTTATTGACTGATGGTGATTCCCACCAAGCAGTAGATTACCAGACATGGTTTCAAGGCTATTGTTATTATGCAGTGGGTGACCATCTAAGGCCCTATTTACACGGACACGATGGGGGGAAACGTAGTTTTTTTCGTATGTTAATTAGAGGAAAAGATTTGCTTTGACACGGTCGGATTTTGGGTTTACATGCATCCAGAGGATTCCCCCCGCCCTCTCGAATCCGCTGTAGTTACCATGCCAGGTCATTAGATGGGGCTGTGAATTTTGTACCTTCACCTAATGCGCATGCGTGCTGCCTCGGCACGCTTCTTTCCTGTGAGCTAAAAAGCTCAGCTAACAACAACGTAACAACAAGTTAAAGCTGGATTCTGGCTGGATTTTGGATAAGAGTCGACAGATTTGACACCATGCGGGACCGCTTCGTCTAACAGCTCCACACCGGTCGCTGAGTGGACCAGAATGGAGTCGATGATGTCGGACTTTATTCGTGATAATCAGTAGCTGATTACTGCAGGTAAATCAAATGTTCTCAATAATGTTGTAGTGAACCTGATCTGACCTCAAATCTGATCAGATGAACAGAGACTGTTATTTCATTGATCTGCATCCAGAAATACAGTTTGAGCCATCTGGTGACTTTCTTTCTTGAATTAATCAAGCAGAAAAGACAATTCTCTATGATCATTACTATTTTACAAATGTTTGATAATCAAATTGTGTTAGTTCACTCAATGTTTACAGGTTGAAGAGAACTACTCATTTTTATTTTACATAAACAGTAAGTAATGATTTTTATTCCTCATTCAAAGAAGAAATCAGGTTAATATGCATTTCTTGATTTTCTGTCTTCAATGAGCAAGTTTGTAAGTATGTTAAAGTTCAGGCTTCGGTCAACTAAAATGTTTACTGAGAAGAAATGTCATGTTTAACTATTTGAGAAGATACAGCAGAGTTTGACTCCACGAAGTCTGGTTTTCTACAATAATCTTTTCTGTATGTTGTAAACAATCTCATTCTCTGACCTCGAATTTGATAACATCTTACATCACAAACCACACCTCTATTCTGGCCCATCCACGAATCAGAAAGCTCTAAATGGACCCGGAAGTCAACCCATTTAAAATGTGGCAACTTCCCGGTTCTGAGTGCAGTAGTCTGAAGTCTGAAGCCAGACGCTGAAGATTAATGGAGCTAAAAAGAGTCTGATGCTGCAGAGCTCTGAGAGTTCCACACAGAGTGCTGAAGAGTGATGGAGTTAAAGTGCAGAGACGTTTTGGGATTATAATTTCTATTTGGATAACCTCGTACGACTCTCTAAGGGTTTGGCAGTTCTCACGGAGACGCTGAAAGAGTCAGAAAGGAACCCTACGCCGACGCTGATTTTATCGTCAACCAGGTAGAAGGTTCTATTTTCGACCAAGTGTACTGTGGGCAAGCTGAGATCTGATGGAGCGTGCACGTTTCTGGTCAAACAGATTAATTCCCTCACAAATCTCTCTGTAAGATAAATCTCCATTTCCATCTTAAACTCTGCTTTCTCTTAAAATCAGTACAGATATTTTAGAAATATTTGAAGCAAAGTCCTCAATCACCGCCGTGTGATTGAAGTCCATTATCTGTGAAACTTGTCTGTTATTATTTTCATATTTTGCCAAATTAATGTAAATGTTTGATGTTAAACTTTGATTCTGAAAATAAATGACCGCATTCATTTGATGGGTCAAAGATAAATAACGTCTCTCGTTCGCATTTCTGTTAAATTCAACGCACGATATTTACACAGTCAGAAAGATGAGGAACTCGTGAAAAAGTATGAAATATCCAGCATATGACATACTACAATGTTAGTTTGTGTTTACTTCAGTTACAAAACAACCAACTGAGTTTTTATTTTTCCTGAAAGAAGAAGGAGCTGTCCTTCCACCAGGTGGACCGGTTCTGAATGAGGCTCGGCCCAGATGAACTGCAGGAGGACGTTGAAGAGAGCTGTTGGATGAACTATTTATTTAAAATTCCCCTCAGTTGTTTTATTCAATCCATTCAATGTTTTTAAGCTGCATTAATCAAAGGAGTGACTTCCTGAACGAGCCAGACGGACAACGTGGGACATCCAGGATGAAAACAGAGGAGAGTCCAGTTAATTAATGTAGTTTACAGTTAACATTTTTAATAGTGTGTTCAGTTTAATTATCAGTGTTTGTGTGACATACAGTTTGTGGTGTTGAATAAATAAATAAAAATTAAACCTGATGTCTTCATTTTCAACTTTAGTGTTCATGCAATATGTTTGGCATCATTTTAAATTTGAATTACATAATGTCCAGATAGCTTAGCTTAATTTAGCTCAGAGCTTCAGTATATCTCGCACACTAACATAAATACTGTTTATTACTATTAAACTTATTATTTAGCACATTTAGATGTTATAGTGCAGCGCGATGTGTACACGTGCCATGCTCTATAAACAGCTGTATTAGAACTGGATCTGATTGTGTCTCTTCCAACACAGATGTCGGTCACAGCACCTAGAATCTATATTCCATCAGTCATAGTTCAGAAAGCCCTGTATCCGCCGCCATGTTGATAGAAATAGAGCGTCTGTCCCGCGCGTGCGTGTGCGCATGTGGTTCAACACAAAGCCTCAGCGGGAGATGTTTACAATATCAGCGGACGGTCAGCGAAAAACTTCCACTCTGGAAGGTGGGTTCATAAACCTCTGAATTCAAAGAGGGGGGCCACTGGTGTCGTGTAAATGATCAGCAGAACCGCAGAGAGAAAGTTGTGGATGCACTCAAAATACGCGCCGTGTAAACGGCCCCTAAGGCGAGTACTGTGGGATTTACCAGCTTGGATTGTCTCAATATCAAGAGATTGGGCAAACTGGTGGTCATAAAATTCAGTGTCTGCTCCTGAATCAATGAAGACTGACACAGGCATGGGTTTCTTACCGATTTCAGTTGGCACGGTAAAAGATGAGATCTTGGGGGTCCTGATCTGAATCAGTAGGAATCTCCTTTTACTTGCTGAGTCTGGTGTTTTAACAGGCACTTTGCAAATGTGTGTCCTTCTTCCTCACAATATAAGCAGAGGTGCAACTTCTTCCTTCTTTCCCTCTTCTCTGGGGTGAGGTGACTCCTACCCAGTTGCATGGGTTCTTCAGACGACGTGAGTGTTCGGCCGAGTTGTTCCCAAAGGTCTGGCTCCTCTCTCGCATCTCCTCTCTTGCGACTTCTCTTCACGTCTCCTCTCCCAGAGGCGGAGGTCGATGCGGGTTGCCAGGTCCTCCAGTTTCTTGAGGGACTCGGGGTAGTCTTTGATAGCCAGTTCATCTTTGATGTTATCGTTAAAACCTTGGAAATAAAGCATTGGTTAGTGTTTCTTCGTTCCAACAGCTCTCGGCCGAAATGGCATGGAAATCTGTAATATATTCAGTTACTCACCTATTTCCTTATTTAATAAAAAATAGTTTATGAGCAGCCTCTCTTTCAGGTAAAACAGGATCAAAAACTCGTCATAACTCGCTAGAGTACTCACAGACAGAATAACATCACCTGGAATCTCTTTGACACTCAGCAGTACCCCATGACTTGGCTTTATCAGAGAGGAGGGGGATCATGTAAGCCACCTGAGCTCGTTCTGATGGAAAAGGTTTATGAAATGAATCTCACATTGGATTAAAAACAGGCGACATTGGTCAGGCTCCCATTTAAACAATTCTGGGGGGCCAAGGCGAGGCATTTGACGGGGGACGTATCACGTGTGGTCATGGCTTCAACTGTAGATGTCTGAGAAGGGCTCTGTAAAGAAGGTTGGTGAGAAAGATTGTGCAACATACTCATCATATCCTGCAAATTGCTTTCAAGTTTTACTATGGCCCCCTCCACAAAAGCACGCCATTCCCTGTCCAATGTCGAATCCAATGTGGCCAGATTATATTGACAAGGTTGGGTTTTTGGATCTGTGAATGACACCAGACACCAGGAATGGTTTAAACAGTTTATTGAGATAATGCTGCTGGCGGAGGTCTGGGTCCAGACATAGGTCCAATCTGAAGAAATGGATAGATTAATAAACGTGGCTTTGCTGTGAGGCTTCTGAGCTTCATAGTGATAGTCACTAACCTTCACAGTCAGGTAACAGAGGGACTCCTTCAGAGAGTTGTTGAGGCTGACTTTGTTCACTATGAGGGAGCTACAGCAGCAAGAGAGGATTATGCAGAGTGTGATTCTCAGAATTGTCTGGGGGCAATGTCCAGTTGAGCAGGCAGTCAAGAACCATAAAGCAGAAATCCAAATCCAAAACGTGATCCAAGAATCATAGTCTTGATAAAAACAAGCAAGGTCGGTACCATGGGCAGAGAGCAGAACCCAAATCCAGAAAGGAGCAGATAAGGTGAAGAATCCAGGAGACAGGCGTGGGGTCAAAACAAGGCAGGCAGTCGAGGCTATGGCATGAACGCTGGACATCTACTTTCAAAGTGAGTTAGATAATCTGGCAACTAGTGATAGAAAACTTGAGGCATAAATAGAGAGCTAAACAGGTGCATGAGATGAAGGCTGATTACTGTGGAGGAGCAAAGAGGCATGGCATAGAGTGATAGGAGCAGAGCTTGAACATGAGCAGAGGGGTAAAAACAAAAATTGAAGATGGAAAACTATTGCGGGGGGACAGAAACATGACAAATATTTCACCTTAGCACACAATATAGGGATGGTATTTCACCATCTCAATGTACCTTCAATTTAAATGCTTCAATGTTAACATTAAGAGCTATTTTCTTATTGCAAGAGGCTTGTTTTTCATTATCCAGATCAATACAAATGCAGGTGTTCAGAAATAGTATTAACACTATCAGTGACATTTAGTATAGAAAAGTATTAATGTTTGATGATTATTTTTTCTATAAGCACATTCAAATAAATGTAGCGATATAATAGCACTGATTTATTACAGAGCCCAATGCAATAACCTGGAGGCTAGTACTAACATGTTAGCTCCAGAAACAAACAAAAAAACTCACCAGTTCCCAATTTTAGAATACAGTCAGCTGAAGATTTTTTTCACAAACAGAGTCATCTAAAAGTTGAGAGGCATATCAGTCAAAAATAACAACATAGGCATTAGATAAAGGGCTTTCAATGACTGAAAGCCTATCAGCAGCAGCTAGCCTCTCACACATACCCTGGTTGTGTCACTGCACGTTCCGGAAGCACGATACATACTGTGCATTCAGCTCTGGACTCAGAAGAGGAGCGCCCAGAATGGTCCTATATCTTGTATTGAAGAGGAGCTAATGCGCATGTACAACTTTTAACGAGAGTCTATGGGCAAAGATTTTTGCGCCCCAGGGCAGAAATACGTCACCAATCAGACAACGTTGATAAACAAAACAACTTTACTGATCATTAACTATAAAATATTTATCTTACGCAGCTAAATATGTTTCGAAATAATTTTATTGTACTATTATTATTATTATTATTATTATTATGTCTTATTCAAGGTAATTTGGTGAGTAGTGAGTGGTGGAATGGCACTCTGGCACCTTCTATTGGCCAGCCGCCACTGTCTGTGATTTCAGTGGGATTTGCCTGGTTAAATAAAGGTTGATAGATAAACAATGATCAATAATCTCTTACATACATACATCCATCATCTTTACCCGTTTATTCCATTTTGGGTCACGGGGGTCGCTGGTGCCCATGTCCAGCAATCACTGTGTGAGAGGCGGGGTACACCCTGGACGGGTTGCAAGTCCATCACAGGGCCACATAGAGACAAACGAGACAAACAACCATTCACTCTCTCACTCACACCTAGGGACAATTTAAAGTTACCAATCAGCCTAACATGCATGTTTTTGGTCTGTGGGAGGAAACCGGAGTACCCGGAGAAAACCCACGCATGCACGGAGAGAACATGCAAACTCCACCCAGAAGGCCCCTGGACCGGGGTTTGAACCAGGGACCTGTTCGCTGAGAGGCAGCAGCTCTACCAGTTGCACCACCGTGCTGCCACATACATACATTTTTTTTGTAATTTTGTAAGATTAGTCTCTTTAGAGTCTGCAAATTAAAAAAAAATGAGTTTTCCCAACAGCCAATGTGACATTATTTAATTAATCATGTTTCTGTTTTGCCAAAGGTTTTAAACCAAAGAACTAAAAATAAAAATAAAAGATCTATTCAGAGTGAACATTAAAAACTTTTGCCCCAAAAGTGACTAGAATCTGAATGTACTAAGCAACAAAGCTGAACTTTTGTTGAATGACTGAGCAACAGTTTATTTTAACAGTACATGGCTGAATCATGTTGAAGAGCTCTGAACATTTCTGTGGTCTAGCTGGCTCAAACACAAATGTTCAAACTTTCTTTTACAAAACTGGATTTTCTATTTAAACAAGAATGACAGAAACTACATGACTGTTGCCCTAGAGAGCAATTACAGATTTTGAATTAGGATGTGGGGGCTAAGTTCAAAATGTACTGTGGGGGTAAAGGCATAATCCATAAACCCTGACACACACCTGCTGCCTCATGGCCTCATGGCCTGACCCTCATGGTCACCGGCGTGTATCGTGCCTGTCTGAGGTCTGGTCTGAGGATCGCATGGCCACTGTTTCCACCTGCTTCACCAGCATGATCTGTCTGTCAGCTGCACTCAGACACATACTCACTGCAAAGATATGAGCTCAGTGACCGCTCCGGGGGGCAGTCAGACTGATGCAAGTCCTCACACAGACAGGCGTGTACACATAGTGATAAACTAACATGATAAACTTACACTTCCAGCGTTCAGTGTTGACACACTTGACAGCTTGATGCCTGATTTTTGCACACATGTTTGCTCACCTATTTTTACATTTATGCATGCAAACACTTTCAAACATTAACATAGTTAGATGTGTGTTTAAGCATTATTATTTTTTGCTTCATTTAGCCCAGTAGAGTTCCCTGTTCTATAAATATAAAACTCATAAATAAACTCTACGGATGTATTTCCTCATTCACCTCTTTCACACTGTCAGTTCTGGCCTGGCAGTCAGAACAGAAGGTCTTGCATCAGCTTGTCTATTTAGTTTGTTCATAATTGAATGTTTTTCTAATTTTGGGACAAAAGACACTAAAATTAAAAGCTATACAACTTCTTAGCCCAGTAGGAGCGATTTATAAATGATGAAACTCAACCCTGGCTTGTACAAATTTGAATAAAGTTATCACAATGAACTTAAAAACAATTGGACTAAAAATGTTGACCTTGATGAAAATTATTTCATAATACCATTTTTTTCTGACACTTCGCAGGACGAAACGAGTTGATCGCAAGGTACATCAAGCTCCGCACAGGGAAGACACGGACCAGGAAGCAGGTGAGTTCTCTGGAAATGCCCTTTGCTGTAGCAGCTATTTTTGAACCTTTCCAGATAAACCTGTTGAGTGATTCCCTAACACCCGGTGGAAAACCACTCTCCAGACCCCGCAGCCCCTACTACTTGGAGAACCAGAGATGATGATTGATTTAGGACCAGTTCCCAATGCACAGACGCTATAGGATCTTATCTGATTGGTGTTGCTTCTTTAGCACCTCATGGATCTGGTGCTTGTTAGTAGGGAAAAATGCTGAGGAATATCGTGATTTAGACGGGAGACAGAGGCAGGATGGAAGACTCAGAAAGCAATCCTTAAAGCTCTGATGTATGGGGCAGTGATGGATGGACAAGTCAAACTGTGTTTAGTCAAGTTCAAGTCAAGTCAACTTGTGTTTGTCATATGCAAGGTTAACACAGGGTCAAAACAAGGCTAACCCAAGTACAATGAAATGCTTAGGATGAGAAGAACCGATTTGACTTGCTAAAAATCAAAGAACAAACAAGAAATACTAAAGCATACAATAAGGGTACAAAATAAAGTACAAAAAGTGAAAAAGTAATTATAATATTTACAAGGTCCTAAAGAGAAAAAAGTAAACAACAGGATGGTAGAATTTTAGCGGTGCAAGCAGGATGAGTTTGTATGAATAAGTCTTTGAAGGTAATATAAGTAAGCTTAAATGCACATGATATATTTGCACATATCCTGATGCATGCTCAATAATCCAGGTAGAAAAATCTAAAAAAGTTAAATCTGGTCCACTGGACATTCAAAAAAATAAAAATTGTAGAAACATTTCGTCTTTCATCCAAAAGACTTCCTGAGGTGATGTATTCAGCTCAGTCTTATAAATAGCACCTTATCATAGTGGATCAACCAGTTTGCTGCTGACTGCCAAACCAGCTGATCAAATAATCAAGGAGGACCATCAGCTTTACGATGGATCATTAGCACACTGATGGCTGTTTGCTATTCACAGGGGGCTGAGTGATACTAGCAATAACAGCATTATAAAAGGGGGACAGTTGAACACGGAGGCCTCCACCCCTGTTTAATGATGGATGGTTTCTTTTCACAAAGATGACCTCCTTTACTCCTTTCTCAAACCATCGTTTCTCTCCATCAGGATCTTCATCCCTGAAAGAGTGACCGCTGGCCTGCAAATGAGTGTAGACCGCAGAGTCCTGGCCTGATGATGTTGATCTTCTGTGCTGGGCCATCCTTTTGGCCAGTGGCTGTTTGGTTTCCCCTATGTAAGACTGATCACAGCCCTCATGACATTGAACAGCATACACAATATTACTCTGTTTGTGCCGGGGGACTGGATCTTTGGGATGAACCAGTCTTTGCCATAATGTGTTTTGGGGTTTTAAAGCCACTGGGACATTATGTTTAGAAAAAAAAGCCTCAGTTTCTCTGATACTCCCACCAACATATGGAATGTTCTGTATGTGGTGTTCTGAGCTGCCGCTGTGAATAGCAAACAGCCATCAGTGTGCTAATGATATGTTATGTTATGTTGGTGCTAAGATGGTCTTTTTGTGTCGCCCCCTCCTCCATTGCCAGCCCTCTTCCTTGTTGACAGTTGTGTTAAACTGGTTGAAAACAACAAAGTCCATGCTCAATAAAACAGGGATACAATCCAACATTTTTCAGTCAGGTCATCTGGACATTTTCTTTTTTAGAGCTGAAATGTATTGCCTTCAATTCGGAAGGCTTCATCAGTCAAGGTAACACACAACACAAAACTGATTCTTCCCCCAACTGCTTACTCCAAAGTGGAACAAACCAGTTATGTTGTTGCTAAGATGGTCTCTTTGTCTCGCCCCCTTCTCAATTGCCAGCCCTCTTCCTTGTTGACAGTCGTGTTAAACTGGATGAAAACAACAAAGTCTATGCTCAATAATCCAGGTATACAATCCAACGTTTATTAGTCATGTCATCTGGACATTTTCTTTTTTAGAGCTGAAACGTATCGCCTTCGATCAGGAAGGCTTCATCAGTCAAGGTAACACACAACACAAAACTGATTCTTCCACCAACTGCTTAAGCCAAAGTGGAAATAACCAGTTATGTTGGTGCTAAGATGGTCTCTTTGTCACGTCCCCTCTTCCATTGCCGGCCCTCTTCCATGTTGACAGTTGTGTCAAACTGGTTGAAAACAACAATGTCCATGCTCAATAATCCAGGTATACAATCCAAAATTTTCCATCAGGTCATCTGGACAGTTTCTTTTTTTGTGCTGAAACATTTCGCCTTGGATCCAGAAGGCTTCATCAGTCAAGGAAACACACAACACAAATCTGATTCTTCCCCAAACAGCTTACTCGAAAGTGGAACAAACCAGTTATTTTGGTACTAAGATGGTCTCTTTGTGTCACCCCCTTCTCCATTGCAAGCCCTCTTCCTTGTTGACAGTTGTGGTAAACTGGTTGAAAACAACAAAGTCCATGCTCAATAAAACAGGGAAACAATCCAAAATTTTCTGTCAGGTCATCTGGACAGTTTCTTTTTTTTGTGCTGAAACGTTTCGCCTTCGCTCCGGAAGTCTTCATCAGTCAAGTAAACACGCAACACAAAATTGATCTTCTCCCAACAGCTTACTCCAAAATGGAACAAACCAGTTATGTTGGTGCTAAGATGGTTTCTTTGTCACGCCCCCTCCTCCATTGCCAGCACTCTTCCCTGTTGACTGTCGTGTCAAACTGGTTGAAAACAACAAAGTCCATGTTCAATAATTAATCCATCCATCCATCCATCCATCCATCCATCCATCCATCCATCCATTATCTTTAGCCGTTTGTTCCATTTTGGGTCACGGGGGTTGCTGGTGCCCATGTCCAGCAATCACTGTGTGAGGGGCAGGGTACCCCCTGTACGGGTCGCAAGTCCATCACAGGGCCACAAAGAGACAAACGAGACAAACAACCATTCACTCTCTCACTCACACCTAGGGACAATTTAGAGTTGCCAGTCAGCCTAACATGCATGTTTTTGGTCTGTGGGAGGAACCTGGAGCACCCGGAGAAAACCCACGCATGCACGGAGAGAGCATGCAAACTCCACCCAGAAAGGCCCCTGGACCGGGGTTTGAACCAAGGACCTGCTCGCTGAGAGGCAGCAGCTGTACCAGTTGCGCCACCGTGCTGCCCCAGTTTACATCCCAGATGTACTAAAAAGTGGGGGGTCAATATTATGTTGAGAAGAGGCTCTCTGGACAGGGATTGGAATCTTCATCCAGATCTAATTTTGAAAATCTGGAGCAAAGCAGAGGCGGACCTGATGGCCACCCGGGAGAACACCCAGTCCGACCTGTTCTTCTCCCTAAATACACAGGATGCACTGCCACTGGGGGTGAACGCATTTGCACACAAACCGTGGCCAAAGACACTGATTTATGCTTTACCCCCAGTCCCCCTAATAACAGTTCTGTTGGAGAGAGTGCGAGAGTAGAATCTGAAAGTAATTCTGATCACCCTAGAATGCTTGAATGCCTCGTGGTTCCCGGTACTGCAACAGCTGATGGGTCAACCGTGAAGTTGCCATAGAGAGAGGATGCTCTCCTGCAAGCAGGAGGAGCAATCAGGGGCTTCACTATAATAGGACAGCCCTTTTGGGCCTAGCCTCTGAACAGGAACGCTTAGAAAAATTACATTTTTCCAATGACGTAATATGTACCGTCCAGGGAGCGCGTGCAAAATCCACTATGGTTGTTTACGCTTCTAAGTGGGCTGCTTTGCAGCAATAGTGCCTAGAAAAGGAGGTGGCTTCTACTCCATGTTCCCTGGGTTGCATTTTATCCTACCTGCAGCTGCTGTTGGACAGAAATTAAGCTTTCAGCACAATTAAAACTTATGCTGCACCAATCTCTTCCTGTCATGAAGGTTTCAACGATAGAACGGTTTTCAATCACACTCTAACAAAATTTTTTCTGAAAAGTGCGTGAAGGCTCAAGCCAATGACACGAGCCCTAGCACCACAGTGGGATCTAGCACTCGTATTCCGTGCACTAACTAAAGCACCATTTTTTGCCCTTGGACCAGATACCTTTGAAGTATCAATCGCTCAAAACATCTCTGTTATTAGCTCTGACATCAGCTAAAAGAGTGAGTGACTTGTCAAGTTTGTTCATTGCATCTCCTTGTCTCAGAATCCAAGGAGATGGGAGCTCAGCAGAACTCCGACCAAACCCTGCTTTTACCAAAAAGCATAACATGTTCATTCAGAACCAGAGTCATTATGCTAGATGGTTTCTGTTCTATTTTGTATAGGCTTCACCCTTTAAGGCTATCACTAGTGGGTTTATCCCTTCGCACGCAGCACTGAAAACTTTAGTCCACGCCCACTGTGAGCCCCATCCCTGGTCCGTATAAATTACGGTGAGACTGGGTAATCGGCTCCCATTTTTTCTTCAGCCAGCTAGCTAGCGCTGTCAGAAGAATGAAGAAGGAAAAGATGTCCAGCTTTGACTGGCACAACTTTTGTGAAGGATGCCTGGGTCTCCGCCACGCCGACCTCCTGCCGTCCCTAAGTCATGCAGTGAATTGAATGATTCATCCGAGAAAGGCGATACTTGAAACAGCCCCACTGCCCCTTCCCTCCTGGAGAGCATAGTGACGGAAGAAGAGCGACCAAGCGAATGCCCAGCCACCTCAGGTCTTCCCATGTCGGCGACCACACCGCTGCCAGCCATCGGCACCCTCCTGTCGGAGCTGCCTGACATAATCCAGGAGGCTGTTGACACAAAAGGGACTTTCCATCCCTCGCCTCCCTCCGCCCCGATCGAAAGCTCCCCAGCTTGTTGCTCTGACTCCATCTGGCCCTGCTTTCCAGCAGTGACATCCTACTGGAACGAGGCTGCAGCTGGGCCCGCAAGCTGAAGACGCCCGTCTCCACCTTCGCCTCCATCTCCAGAGTGGGGGGTTTTACAGATCAGAGTTTTTCCTTCGGTTCCCCATCTGGAGCCAAGCCTGGCTGAGGCGTTTGGGGCAAAAACTTCCAGGATGGACCAGTAACCTGTCTCTCCACAGAAGCATGACAAAGGTGACAAAGCTCTCCAACCGAGCTCACCAGTGTTCATTCCTGGCGGCCGCGGCGAGCAACAATGTCACCCTGCTGGCCTACAGCATCTCTAATGCCCCTTTTCCACTGTCACGGCGCGGGTCGGATATTTCCGGGTTGAAGCGCGTTGGAGGTATTTCCACTGTTCCAGAAACCGGCTCGTCTCGCTAAATTCTGGCCCGGCTTCTCAAGGGTTCCGAGCGAGCCGCGCCGTGACGTCAGAAACACTGTCGGTCACTGATTGGTCGGGGGGAGGAGTCTGTGGAGTCTTTCCAAACAACCCGATCCACCATTTTTTTCTCTACCGCTTGCCATTAGCGATAACATGAGGAGCGTATATTTTAGTATTTTGAAGCTATACAACAACAATAATATCAAAGCCGTGGTCAAATGCAGAAGTGCAGGTGTTGTTGTGCTTGGTGGCCGACGAAAAAAGTCAAAGCGAGCTAGATGGAGGATTGGAGGGTGGTTTGGACACGACTACTGCTCTACTTGAACCATTTATAGAAGATGGTGAGTGTTTTCTAACTTTAAACATATTTTAAGTTACTCATCCCATCGGTTCTGAACATATTTTTAACTAACAAAAGAGGCTGACGCCATAATAGTACAACGTCGGTGCTACGATGCTAAGCTAATTTGCATAAATGCTAACTGTCCTCCGGTCCCGTTTCTCACTGTATTTTATCCAGAACGTCTTTCAGCGCGTGATGGTTCGTCTCTAAACTCCACATTAAACCCTCCAAGCCTCCTGGCTCCTGCTCCTGCTCCATCAGAGGAGTCTACACCTGACAGGTCTCCATCACAGCCCAGCTGCACCTCACAGAGCAGCACAACGCTGCAGCTTCTGTGCTCGGTAAGATGCAACATGTTCCACATCACTTTATTTGTGCAGATAAGGACTTGATTTATTTTATTTTTAAAGTAAAAAACTAAAATGTTGAATAAATACTGAATTGGGATGAAATTATGTACACAGGGTCCCAGTTACAGACAACAAAACGTAAAATAAAAACAGTAATAAGATCTAAGATATGAACTAAGAAAAATATCAACTAAAAAGCATCTACTAATAAAACACTAAGCACTAATAGCAGTAAACAATCAAAACAATACGTCAAACAGCAACATGAACTTGAGTTTGTGCAGCCTCATGAATATATAACACTGTGAAGAATCACATCATGTAGCTGCTGATCAGTTTCATGTTGCTGCTGATCAGTTTCATGTTGCTGCTGATCAGTTTCATGTTGCTGCTGATCTGTTTCATGTTGCTGCTGATCTGTTTCATGTTGCTGTGTTCATTCGTGCTCGTCTGTTCACACAGACTCATGTCCGTGCTGCTGTTCTGCGTATTGTGTTTAATGTTTTTATGCTATTAGAGCTTATATTTTTAGTTGATGTTTTTATTAGTTCATATCTTAGATCTTATTACTGTTTTTCTTTTATATTTTATTGTTGGATGTAACTGGGACCCTGTGAACATAATTTTGATCCACCACATGGACCACATGTGGTGCGAATGACAAAGAATATCTGCATCTGTATAATACTTTCTGATTCATATATCCATTATTATCATTTTCATTATTTTTAAATCAATTTATTTTTCATTTTCTTATTTGATCAGTTTATTATTATTAATATATCTATTATAGCTGTTAGCAGCACCTTTCTTTGTTTCATGCATTTATTCAAAAACAGTATGTAGCTTGAATTAACCACCTGTTTCTTCTTTCTAGTGAAGAGAAAGAGAAAAGAGTCCAGTACAGAAAAGTCTTATTTCATCACTGAATGAACATGAAGAACTGAAGCGGACACAGCAGGAACAACACTTGTGTCTTCTTCTGGATGAAGCCCGTGAGACAAGGGACAGACACAATCATTAGTTGGACGCAGTAGTTTTTATTTTTGTACATTTTTCACTTCTTACTTTTCCTATTAAACAATTTTTTTCTTAAGTGGTGTCCTTGAACATTAAATTTCCTAAACAAATTTTACAATGTTAAGTTCATATAGTGTTTGTTTAAATTCATACTGGAAGTTGAGAAGAATTTCCAATTGCATTTGATCTTTAATGGATCCTAAGAAAAGATTACTAGAATCTGCTCAACTGTTATTATGTTATAATTTTTTGGTTCTAGGATGAAGTGACACAAAAACAGTCAAAAATTCAGAAAGGACAGTTATCAATTATCAGTTATTGGCCATACAACTGTGGCCTGAGAGATTCAGCTGAAAGTCCTGGTGCACCTTTTATTTGAACCTGCAGAGATTTGAACAGCTGATCTGAAGCAAACAGGCAGGAGTTCACCTGAACTGACCACTCCTGCTGTTTGATGGTCTCCTCCTTCGCCACCCGTCCATCCATCCATCCATCCATCCATCCTCTTCTGCTTCAGGGTTGTGGGAGCAGCATCTTCACCAGGGAGGCACAGACATGAACAGCCTCCTCTTCAACTCTTCTAGGACCCCATGGTGTTCACAGACCAACTGACTATTTATTAATTAATATCCTGATGCTGCTCAATAATCCAGGTAGAAAAATCTAAAAAGTTAAGTCTGGTCCTCTGGACATTCACAAAACAAACAATACAGTTCATAATAAATAAACTAAATGTTTTTTGTTAGTTTTGTTTTTTGAATGTCCAGAGGACCAGACTTAACTTTTTTAGATTAATAAGTAATAAATTTATGTTTTAATTTAATGAAAGACAAATCTTTAAAATTCAAGGACAAAATTTAATCTAATTGTTTTCAAGTCTGTATCTTATTGTAAAAGCAGTTTCAAAGATTACAGCACAGTGTGATGTTTTGCAATTTTAACATGAACCTTGTGCATATCTGCAAATAATAAAAGTGAATATATTTTTAATACATCTTTATTGTAAAAATCTATACTAAAATGAAAAACACATGGGTTTAAAGCAGCAGGGAAGGCAGTAAGGTAGGATTATGAATCAGGTCTAAAGTTACAGCTCATGAGGTACTCCATTAGAGCAAGACATCTTTTCCACAACATCGTGTGACAAAACCTTCAGGGTGTTCTTCTTCTAATACGTTTAGTGGTGGCTAGTAAGTAGCTTAAGGGAGCACTACCGCCACCAGGTGGTAAGACGAGTTGGATTCTAGTCCCCGCCTACAGAGCTGGTCCAGAAATGTACATGGAAACACAACAGACCCGAACCGATCTGAACCAACCCGAACTGATCTGATCCGCTCTGTGACAGTGGAAAAGGGGCATAAGAGGCTGGAGGAAGCAGACCTGCTGGAGGAGACAAAGAGCTCTCTCTGTAAAGCTGCTGACATAATCTTAAACATGTGTGCCACCTCTGCGGTCTGCCTGTCCCGCATCGCCGCCTGAATGACCATGATCCAGAGAACCACCTGGCTCCACTCTTGCCATCCTTGTCGGAGAGGCTGCAGAGAGACCTGCTGGAGGGCCCCATCTACCCAGAGGCACTGTTCGATGTCAACTTCAGGACCATCCTTGAGAAATCGCAGAGGTCTGAGGAGGTCTCAGAGACAGTACACCATCTGTTGACGTCACAGTCCTCCTCTCACCCCTCCGGCCGCTGGAGGAACTGCCGTGGCCAGCAACAGCAGCAGAGGTGCTCCACAGCTGCGGCAGCGACTTCACGCTCTGCTCTTCCGCCGGCCCCCTCTACCAGGGAACAGCTCCTTGAGGGGAATGTGCATGTTTTTTGGTGATGTATGTTTTGAAATAAAACAGAAACATCTCTGAGAGTAAAGTGTCATCTGATTCCAGCCTGACTGTCAGATAATTGATCTCACAGCTGCCTCTCTTCACACATTCCCCACACAGAACGAGCCAGTAACCTCTAAACAGCATTTTAAAAGGCACCGCAGTTTGGTAAATATCACAAAACACTCATCTGCCACGTCAGGTAAAATAATGTTTTTTCAGCAGCCCAAGTCCGGTAAAATCCCGCACTCTCAGCCAGAGCCCATTTTATTTTCTGTTGTTTCTACCCACTCACACAGCAGGAGCAAACGTGTTTCTCCACGACAGCTGCAACCTCCACCGAAACGGCGTCTCACTCAGAAAGCGCTCACGCCTCCTCTCAGTGCGTGCCGGCTCACCTCAGCTCTAACGTGAGACCGCAGCCTGAGCTCAGCACAGAGGCACACATACAGCCCTTTTCTGTCTGAGCCCCTCTTGGGTCCCCCCAGGAGAATCTCTGGAGCGGGTGATGGCAGTAAGGGTTTTTAGTCTGGTTGGCGTCCATAAGAAACATGACACAACACAAAATGCGTGCCCGCTCCCCGAGCGTTACTCAGAGTGGCAACGAGTGTGTTCCCTGGACAGATGGATGGACCATCTGATCAGCAGCGTTTACATGCTGCAGTTTGCAGTTCAACCCCCACTGTTCAGAGGGATTATAGAGACGGTTCTGTCATTTTCAGAACAGAGCTCGTCTCTCCAGTCAGAAGTTCAGGAATTCCTCATGAAAAACCTGATTTTCAGAGTTCCCAATGGAGAGGAAAACACGGGATTTTCCCCCCACTGCTTCCTGGTTCAGAAAAAAAAATGAGGGATGAGACCCATTCTCCACCTGTCCATGTTCAACAAATCGATCTTGAAGAGAAAATTCCACATGCTGACAATCAAACAGCTGCTGGAGAACTTCCCCAGAATGACTGGTTCACCTCCATAGATCTGAAGGGCGCATATTTTCACATTTTCATCATTCCAAAACACAGGAAATTTTTGCGTTTCTCCTCCAGGGGATTCCGTATCAGTACAACAGGTTACCGTTTGGTTATTCTCTCGCCCCACGCACGTTCTCAAAATGCGTGGAGACGGCTCGGCAGTCATTACACATGGCAGGAATGAGAATTCTTTTTTATCTGGACAATCTGCTTTATTAGATCAGTCCAGGCAGAAATCAGCTATGCAGACCAAACGCTAGCATTACACCTGCTAAACCTGGGTTTTTCTATAAACTGGGAAAAGGTTCTGTTCGCCTGTCCCAGATGATTGTTTATCTGGGAGTGGAGCTAAACTCAACCACAATGAGAGCCCCTTTATCACAGCTGAGAGCCGAATATCTGTCAGCTCTCGTGTCAAACTCTGTAGCATAGTGACAGCTCTGCCTGTCATGCGACTCATGGGGATGATGTCAGCGGCTCATGTGTGGTTCCGCTGGGCCTGCTTCACATGAGACTTCTTCAAAGATGGTTCGCCCACCTGCGCATAGATCATGCATGCCAGAAGAGGCGGGTTATCTCTGTGCACCCCTCCATGAGAACCAATCTGAATCACTGGGGAAACCCCCTCATTCTGTCAGAGGGAGTTCCCATCAACAGGCCAACATCACACGTCTCAGTTTTCACAGACGTGTCCCTGTCAGGCTGGGGAGGAACGTGTCTGTCCCAGGCAGTGGGAGTACAGTAGCTGGACAACATGTCTATTCACATAAATGTGCTAGAATGTTTCACGGTCTGAAATGTGACTCAGCATTTTGCCCTCCTACTGCGGGATCAGCATGTTCTGATTCACACAGACAACAAAGTGATGGCAGCTTACATAAACCATCAGGGAGGCGTGTGCTCAGCCCAACTGTTACGTATTGCGAGACAGCTGCTGTTTTGGACACACAAAAACCTGCTCTCCATCAGAACAGTATACATTCCCAGTGTCCTGAACAGGGGAGTGGACATAATGTTGAGGGGCGGTCCCCACCACAGAGACTGGAGCCTCCATCCCGAGCTGATCTCTCGGATTTGGAGCAGTTTCGGCCGAGCAGCAGTGGATCTGTTCGCCACATGGGAGAACGCCCACTGTCAATTATCGTTCTCACTGAGCTCACGAGATGGCCCACAGTTAGGGTTGGATGCCTTCACTCACAGCCCGTGGCCAAAAATGCTCCTTTATGTGTTCTATCCAGTCCTTCTGATATCACAGACTCTGGACCGGGTCCGGGAGGAAGAACTGTCAGTCATCCTCGTAGCTCCCAAGCACATATGCGCCCCGTGGTTCCCGAATCTGTAGCGATTGATATTGGGTCGGCCATGGAAACTGCCGTGCGGTGGGGAGGGGGTGGGGGGGTGCTCTCCCCCAGGCAGGAAGAGCGATAAGGAGTTACCCAGAAATAGGTCAGCTCTTTTGGGTTTGGCCGCTGAACGGATCCGTTTAGAAAAGATGGTAGTGTGACCATTTTAGGTGGTTTACTGCCAATTGGGCGGTTTTCATTCTGATTTTGCTGGGAACTCTGGGAAGATTTTTGTTGGATTGTTGCGTTTTGCCACATATTGTTAGATTTTTGGGCTGGAAAACCTTGACTCTGGCAACACTGAAAGACGGACCTCCCACAGGATGTGGTGCATACAATTCAGGGCGCACAAGCCGCTTCCACCATAGCACTGTACACATAAAAGTGGATAGTTTCTCAGCGCTGGTGCGCAGAGAAAGGCATGGAGGCCATCTCATGTACACTAGGTGGCGTGTTGTCATTTCTACAGCAACTGATAGACAGAAATTTAGCGTTCAGCACAATTAAAACTTATGTTGCAGCTATTTCTTCCTGTCATGAGGTTTTTCGTGACAAAACAATTTTAACCACCCACTGATTAAGCGTTTTCTGAAAGGTGTACGGAGACACAGACCTGTGTCACGTCCACTAGCTCCACAGTGGGGCCTAACAATGGTCCTGCATGCTCTGCTCAAAGCTCCTTTTTAGCCTTTAGATCAGGTTTCACTTAAAACAGCCCTGCTGTTAGCTCTGACATCGGCAAAGAGAGTGAGTGATTTATCTGCTTTCTCTGTTGCTCCCTCATGTCTCAGAATTCAAGCTGACGGCAGTTCAGCTGTACTGCATCTTAATCCTGCTCTGAAAAGCATCAAAAGTTCATTCAGATTGAGAGTGATAACCTTGGATGGGTTTTATCCTCCTCCTCAGAATTATGAGGAAGAAGCAACATCTCACCTCCTTTTTCCCGTGCGCGCGCTTTCATGTTACGTGACACACATGGCCGCCCTGCGTCTGTTCGTGCATTACAGGGACAGTTCTTCAGGACCTCCTTTATCCACCCAGCGCCTCTCACACTGGTTGTGTGAGGTTATTTCTGAAGTTTACAATTCATCTGGGCTGGATCCTCCAAAGAATCTCAGAGCACATTCCACCAGAGGGCTTTCATCCTCCACGGCTCTGCATGGAGGGATGACAGTGGAGGATATTTGTATGGCGGCTGCCTGGTCATCGCCGTGTTCAATTATTCGTTTTTATCTACGTGATTTTTCTACTTTCTCCATGATCCATTCTGTTCTCAGGGTTCTGACAGAATGATTATTATTTGTTTCATGGAGCCTCACTTTTGAACTCACACCTGTCTGCATGCAGTCGCAGTTTGAGATATTTATTATCAGTCACAAGTTCATGACTGCTGATGTTATTGTTATTAATCGGTTCATCCTGAGGAGCTGGTTCCTAAATTGCTGAAGAAAAAAAGCTATTTGGGAGCTGATTGCCCAGTCTCACCGTAATTTATACAGACCGGGGGTGGGGCTCACACAGCCGGTGGGAGCGGATGCAGGGGTGTCTGTGCAGCACATCTGCTCTGCGGCTTCATGGTCAAAACACAGCCCTTTTCTGTTATTATTAGCAGTTGTTTTTCTCTGTTTACTCGTTCAAGCAGGAAAACTTCCTTTTTTCCTCTTTGGAAGTTTTCCCTTCTTATTCCTCTGGTTGCCTGATATGAATAAACATTCCTTCAGCTAAGATCAGGCACAGAGGCTGCACACTTGTTATCCAGTACACACCAGTTACATGGATCAGCGGTGCATAATTACGCTTGAATGGAGAATGGGATTTTAGGCGGATATCAGTGTGTTTTTTATGGTTATTGGACATACCCAGTGAGGCATGAATCATATCCTGCTCTGCCCTTTAAACCCAATAAGCAACAGCTTTAAAAGGGCGTAGCTTACACAAAATAGAACGTTGGTTACGTATTGTAACCCCAGATTCTATGAGTGTAAATGTAGCCCTTTAACAACTGGGCCTCACTGGCTCTCAAATGGCTGAAAAAAAGAGTAAGCCTTTTGGGAGTCGATCCAGTCCAAATGCAATTTATAATGGACCGGGTGGGGCCCACACAGTCGGTGGGCGTGGACTAGACATTTTCAGTGTTTGACGCGCTGCGCACCGGGTAAACCAAATAAGTGACAGTTTTTAAAGGGCTATGCTTACACTCGTAGAATCTGGGGTTACAATACGTAACCAACAATTTTTCTACATGAATTATTGAACATTAATCAGGATCTATAGCACATGTTTGTGAAAATAATCTGAAATTAAGCAGCATCATTAAATGTATTTACAGTATGTAAACAGTATTGAGGATTTCTGAAATCCTCTGTATGTTACAGTTATGTATCTAAATTCTTCAGCACATTTCAAAGAGCAATGCCAGAAAGTCTTGGATATAAAAAGAATAGGGATTTTTTTTGTTTGTTTGTTTGTTTGTTTGTTTTAGGTGGGTTGAGACACTTTTGAATAAATGTATATCAATAAATAAATAAAACACACATTGTTTTTACATTGATGTAGTCAATTTTGTTTTTCTAGTGTGCCTGTGTTGTCATCAATAATGCAGTTTTTTACGTTCAACTACTTTAGCAAACAATAAAGTCCATAAATTTGAATATTCAAATATAAAAACCCTAAAAAAAATGAATGTTCATTAGTCCAAATATCATAACAGTAATAAAACCTATACAATTTTACTATGAAAAGGTGTGTTTGCCTTTATATAACTTTATTGTAGTCAAAAGGATGATTATATTTTTTCATAATATACCACAGGCAGTCCTTTTTACAGTACAAAATAACTTTTGCCTGTTTTTTGTTGTTGTTGTTGTTGTTTGTTTATTTTTGCTAGACTGACAGATTTCTCTCTTAAAATGACTTATAGTTTTTTAAATTTTATTAAACATGTAAAGTTTCCAGTTCATGCAGTTACTGTCACAGTACCGGTATGTTTCCAAATATAATCCACCCTAGCACATACAGTATATTTCTATATTCTTGGGCATTTCATCATTCTGAGATTTTGCTTTTGGAAACTTTAATTCCTCTTTTTCTGAAAGTAAAACACATTTTTTGGATAATTTTTTCCTCTGGTATCAGATGCTCTGCAGCTGGAAAGACTTTTACAGAGGCTTTTTTAGTTTTGGACATTTGTTATGATGCGTAACCATGGCAACGAGGTAGTTTTCTACAACCAACTGCAGCTGAATAACATCTCAAAAGCTCAAATAATATCTCAACTACAGCCTCAAATCCCAAATGAGTTTAAAAGGATGTTCCGTGGACGCATTCTCATCTACCTGCCAGCTGTGCTGAAGTGACTGACCACTGAGATCCTGGAACTAGCAGGAAACACGGCTCATGACAGCGGAAGGACAGGATCGTCCCTCGGCACCTACAGTTTACTGTCCGCAGCATTGAGGAGCTTGGCAGACTGCTGGGAGGAGTGACCATCACGCTGGGAGGAGTTCTGCTCTGAATTCGGCCGGTCCTACAGCCTGAGGGAACTGAGAGGCCAATCGAGTCTGGGTGGACAGATCGGACGGCATCTGCGGCCAGTTTCTTAGGATCCACTGTGGGATGGACCTTTACATGATATCCTTCCAGTCTACAGCCATCAGCATCTATAACATCTCTTAATGAAATGAGGATAATGAGTTTCAACAACAAATAATTTCCCTCTGGGATTAATAAAGTATTTTTGAATTGAATTGAATTGATGCGTAACCATGGCAACAAGGCAGTTTTCTACAATCAACAGCAGCTGATTAACATCTCAAAAGCTCAAATAATATCTCAACTACAGCCCCAAATCTCAAATGAGTTGAAAGGATGTTCTGTGGACGCTTTCTCATCTACCTGCCAGATGTGCTCGAGTGCCTGACCACTGAGATCCTGGAACTAGCAGGAAACAGCTCATGACAGTGGAAGGACAGGATCGTCCCTCAGCACCTACAGTTGGCTGTCCGCAGCAAGGAGGAGCTCGGCAGGCTGCTGGGAGGAGTGGCCATCGCTCTGGGAGGAGTTCTGCCCGACATTCGGGCGGTCCTACAGCCCGGGGGAACCAAGAGGCCAGCTGAGTCTGGGTGGACGGATCGCACGGCATCTGCAGCCAGTTTCTTAGGATCCACAGTGGGATGAACCTTTACAAGATATCCTTCCTACCTACAGTCATCAGTATCTGTAACATCTCTTAATGAAATGAGGATAACGAGTTACAACAACAAATAATTTCCCTTTGGGATTAATAAAGTATTTTTGAATTGAATTTGAATTGAATTGAATTTGAATTGAATTGAATTTAAATCAGTGTCGTTTAGTGTTATTATTGCTTAATTCCAGGAATTAAAACAGCCGAAACTGCATATCTCACAGAGAGACAGTCACAAAGGCTGTGCACGCTGCAGCTGATCCTGAGATAGTGCTGCTGTGCTTGTTGTGTTTTGTCATGCACGTAAGTCAAATGTGTGTGTCAGGCACATTAGTATTTAAAACAATGTTAAATTTTAGTCACAAAAGTCCAGAGAGGTCAAGGCACAGCACAGTGGAGTGGCTGATGTATCGACTTTGGTTTCTAACCAGCTACAGAGAATTGATCACGTGCAAACTCATACAGATGATTATTTATTTATTAAAGGTCATGATCTTAAAGAGAATGGACAAACTGTTAGGAGGGCAGGCCACTCTTGGGCTATATCTACCATTACATACAGTATATATGACTTCCTTACTTGTATTCTCATGGTCTAAGACAATGGACTTGTGTCTACACTGGTCCTGT
>NC_056507.1:40009365-40027424 GCF_014905685.2 Nematolebias whitei
AGATAGATAGATAGATAGATAGATAGATAGATAGATAGATAGATAGATAGATAGATAGATAGATACTGTATGTATATGTATTATTATTCCTCAACATAAGATGATCTAGGGACAGCATGTTGGTTCAACTGGTAGAGCTGCTGCCTCTCAGCGTGCAGGTCCCTGGTTCAAATTCCAGTCCGGGGGCCTTTCTGGGGGGAGTTTGCATGTTCTCTCCGTGCATGCGTGGATTTTATCCGGGTACTCTGGTTTCCTCCCACAGACAGGTTGCGGGTTGTTTCTAAGAAGCAGTGACAGTTTTACATGCAATGTTGTATTTATGTTTTGCCTTTTGTGGCATAAATTTAAAATAAAATACAATTTTGAAAATGTCCTGAGCATGTCATAAGCATCATAATGTCCTAATGTCCTAATGTCCTACTGTCATAAGTATGAGAATGGTTTCAGAAAATTTTTGTTCAATTCAATTCAGTTTATTTATATAGCGTCAAATCACAACAAAGTTGTCGCAGGGCACTTTACAGGAACATTTACATACATAAAAAGCCAATTAGTAAAGTTCTCTATCTAAGGAATCCAGCAGACAAGTTGAATCTTGGCGTTGTTGCAGTCTCCCATCCTGAGCAAGTGCAATGGCAACAGTGTAAAGGAAAAAATCCCTTTTAAAAGGAAGAAACCTCCAGCAGAACCAGGCTCAGGACAAGCGGCCATCTGCTTTGACCGGCTGGTTTGAGAGAACAGAAAGGAGAGATAAACAAACACAGAATAGTAGGTCCAGATGTAGGTCCAGGTGTACCCGAAAGACAAAAAAAAAAAAAAAACACATGTAGATAGAAAAAATAAAACAGGTTGAGCAGAGTAAGTAAAGACAGTAGTAGAGTGAAAAAGTGTGGTCAGTTTGTCCTCCAGCAGTCTAAGCCTGTAGCAGCATAACTACGGGACAGCTAAGGAAATCCAAGCCGACCCTAACTATAGGATTTAGCAAAAAAGAAAGTCTTAAGCCCAGTCTTAAAACTGGATAATGTGTCAGCCTCATGTACAGAAACTGGAAGTTGGTTCCACAAGAGAGGAGCCTTATAACTGAAAGATCTGCCTCCCATTCTGTTTTTGTAAATTCTAGGAACCACAAGTAAACCTGCAGCCTGTGAGCAAAGTGCTCTGTTAGGAAAATGTGGAACAATAAGATCTGTAATATAAGATGGAGCTAGGTTGTTGAGAGCCTTGTAGGTTAGAAGTAGGATTTTGAATTATATTCTGGATTTGACAGGGAGCCAGTGGAGATAAACTAAAACTGGAGCGATATGATCTCTCCTAACTCCAGTTAAGACTCTGGCAGCAGCATTTTGGATCAAGTGAAGACGTTTTAAAGAAGTATTTGGACACCCAAATAATAAAACATTGCAATAGTCCAGTCTTGACGTGACAAATGCATGGACCAGTTTTTCTGCATCATTTTTAGATAAGATGTTTCTAATTTTAGCAATATTACGCAGGTGGAAGAAGGCAGATCTAGTAACGTTTTTAATGTAGGGGATAAAAGACATGTCCTGATCAAAAATAACACCAAGATTTTTAATATTAGAGCTGGAGGACAGATTAATGCCATCTAAGGAGGGAGAAAGACTGAAAAATTAATTCCTAAGGTGCTCAGGTCCAAAAACAAAAACCTCAGTCTTGTCTAGTGGTTGAACGAGTATATAATTTTTAAACTCGACATTAACATAATAAAACCCGAGTAGAACTCGAGTATTTGATGACATCATAGATCTCAAGATACAAAAATAAATAAATAAATAAAACCGCAAAAAAAGGTAATTATTTACAAAAAAAAAGACCAACAAAACATTGGAAGCGTATATTATGCTCCTACCATTTATCATACGGCAAATAAGTCACAGGAAAAACTAAACTATTAGTTATTATTATTAAACTGCAAACGTGAAGAAAGAGAAACTTAAACCAAAACTGGTTCTGGTTCGATGGATTGGACCCTGTGTTACACCATACTCTGTGACCTGCAACAGTGCAACACCGCCCCCTACGTTCATATGGTGGTCACATAATATGACGTGACTACGGATACTCAATGTTAAATTTTTTACCTCGATAGATGTCCTAGCAATCGATGTTTAGATTACTCGAGTACTCTGTTAATGCCCTAGTCTTGTCTGTGTTCAAAAGGAGAAAATTAAGGGTCATCCAGGTTTTTATGTCTTTAAGACATGCTTGTAGTCTAAGTAACTGATAGGATTCATTGGGTTTAATGGACAAATTTAATTGTGTGTCATCAGCATAACAATGAAAATGTATCCCATGCTGTTTAATAACTTTACCTAATGGAAGCATATATAAAGTCGAGTATTGGCCCAAGCACTGAGCCCTTTAATGAGAGGAGAAGCATCATACCCATCCAGCTCAGCATTCAAACAGAGCACTCATTCATGGTACTTCTTGTTTTTTACCTGCTTTAGACCTTAATTGTTGGTATTTTTATATTCTCTGTTGTTTCTTATATTCTCTGTTATTTTTTATATCTTGTGTAATTCTTTGTGTATGTTCCTTTGTACTGAAACTCTGGCACAACAATTTCCTGCGGGATCAATAAAGTTCTTATCTTATCTTAACTTTCTTGGTGCCTGTGTCTTCCAGGTGTCTAGCCACATCCAGGTTCTAGCCCGACGGAAGGCCAGAGAGATCCAGGTGAAGCTAAAGGTAAGCTAAGCAAGTCAGCTTTAAATATGTTTATACGTTCCTCAAAGTAGTCTTTGAAAGATTTATCATAAAGTGTTTTCCCTAGTTTTTTTTTTTCTAAACATGTATAATTAACATTAAAATCTGGTTTTTAATCGAGAATACCCAAAATTCTAATTATAATTGGTGGTGGTATTTTATTCGAATTTTTAAACAGATTTGTTTAATATCCTGATGCATGCTCAATAATCCAGGTAGAAAAATCTAAAAAAGTTAAATCTGGTCCTCTGGACATTCAAAAAAACCCCAAAACAAAGCAAAACAACAAAAAATGTAGAAACGTTTCGTCTCTCGTCCGAGAGACTTCTTCAGTCTGAGGTGCTGTTTTCAGCTCAGTCTCTTAAATAGCACCTTCTCAGAGTGGATCAACCAGTTTTGCTGCTGACAACCAAAACCAACTGATCACATGCTCAAGAAGGACCATCAGCCTAACAATGGATCAAGTGCTAATGATCCATTGGACCAGAGGACCAGATTTAACTTTTTAAGATTTGTTTAATGCTAATGCTAAATCAAGGGGAGTCTCCAAAATGTCTTAACACGTTTGTGGGGTTCTCACTTGAGTAGCAGAGGCTCTCGTCATTTGAATTTTGAACATACAATTTCTGTGACTTTTTTTTTTTAAGCTGCAAAGTTTTCGTGCACATCTTGAACTCTTCTCAGTTTACAACAAAGTCCAGGCTCTCTGCTCTGTAAGATGGCGGCGCCAGTGTGTTCGGCTTGCCTCTCCCTGCATACTTTGTTTGTTTTTGTGTTGTTTTTTGCTTTTATAACTAGTGTTGACTCTCTGCTGGTGTATAATCGCCAAACGCTTTTTAATCTTCGACCCGATATTAACAACTTGGCTCCGTTTGTGAATGACAGCCAGAAAACTTTTTTCCCTCCATTTCTGTTGGACGTGCCGGCCTACCTGTGCCGCGCCCCAGCTCCACCAGCGCGCAGAGCGCGCAGACGCCGCGGGAGACGCAGCGGCCAGCTGGTCAGACTGAAAGCTCAGCTGGCGTCCTCCCTATCCGCTCTCTCTGAGTTTGGAGCTGCATCTAATTGTTTTATCTCATGGCGCTCCCTGGATCTCATCAGCTCTTCTCTGGCTCCTGTTGTTGGCCTGGGTGAGGGACAACCTGCGCGATGCCTCCCCCCCCCCCCCCCTCGTCCGAGTGCGCGGAGTGAACCACCACAACCTGCTCGATCTGGCTCCTGCGTCGGATCACACCCCGGCTGCTGTTGGCCTGGGTGGGGGGCCGCTGCTGCGCGGCCTCTCCTTTCCTCTCCTCCGCGTCCACGGAGTGAACCACCACAACCTGCGGCTGCTGGACAGAGCTCCTCGGATGGATGACGTCACCCTGGCTCCATCTCATGTTCACATGGCTCTGGTTAATGCTAGATCTTTAACAAAAAAGACCTTTATTCTGAAGGACTTCTTCACCTCCCGTGGTCTGGATTTTTTATTCATTACTGAAACATGGATAACTGCCGGTGAGTCCAGTGCTTTTTGTGAACTCCTGCCACCAAACTGTGCATACTTCAGTTCTCCAAGGACGACGGGTCGTGGAGGAGGAATAGCGACTGTTTACAGGAAGAGCTATTTCTGTAAACAAATCACACCTTTAACATGTTATTCCAGCTTTGAGTTCAACTTGTTTGAGCTCGGATCTTCACAACCCGTACTGTGTGCTGTTTTATACAGACCTCCAAAATACAATAAGGACTTTCTGACAGACTTTGCAGATTTTTTGGCTGGAGTCTTGCCTAAATATGACAGGATCTTAATAGTCGGAGATTTCAACATCGCCGTGTGCTGTGCTGATAAACCGTTGGTCAAAGAGTTTTTACAGCTGATAGACTCTTTTTAATTTGCTTCAGTTTGTGTCTGATCCAACACAAGAATGTGGCCACACCTTAGACCTTGTGTTAGCTCACGGTTTTAATGTTTCTAATGTGGAAGTTTGTGATGCTGCCTTTTCAGACCACATGCCTGTTGTGTTTGACATGCCACTCGTCTGTCGCTCAGTCAAACCTCGCGCTCCTGCACAGCCCCGTCGGGTCATTAACTCCTCCACTGCTTCTCAGTTCTCTGCAGCTTTTAGTTCTGCCATCAGCCCCACAGACCCTGTGGGTCTTCATTCAGATATCGATGCTCTCTCATCTAATTTTAACTCAGCCTGTCAAAACGTTTTAGATGCTGTGGCTCCATTAAAAACAAGAGCTTCCAGACCAAAGCCTGACCCCTGGGCTGATGAGGTCACACGATCTGCCAGACCCCAGTGCAGGAGAGCAGAGCGGAAGTGGAAGAAGGACAAACTACAGGTGTCTTTCCAAGCTCTGAGGGACAGCTGGCGCTTCTATCAGTCCACTGTTAGAGCTGCAAAAAACAAATATTTCTCTGACATCATCTCCTCCAACTCCAGCAATCCACGTGTGCTTTTTAAAACAATCACCTCTGTTCTTAACGCCCCACAATCAGCCAGCCCAGAGAACTCCACTGAAATGTGTGACAACTTCCTGAGCTTTTTTATCAATGTTTCAAGCATTAGAGCTCTCATAAGCCCTCCTTCTTACGACCCCTCCGTCTCCGTCACACGCTCTGCTGTCTTCAGTCAGTTTGAGCTCGTCACCCTGTCTTCCTTAACTGACATCACTGGTCGTATGAAACCTGCTGGATCCCCAAATGATCCCATCCCACCTCGTCTTTTTAAAGAGGTTTTTCACACCGTGGCTCCTCATGTGTCCCAAATTATAAATGACAGCTTGGCATGTGGACAGGTACCAGCGAGCTTTAAACATGCAGTTGTGACACCACTGATTAAAAAACCTAGCCTAGACCCCACAGTAATGTCCAACTTTAGACCCATCTCAAAACTGCCCTTCATATCTAAGATCTTGGAGAAAATTGTTTACAATCAGTTAACATCATACTTAAACGACCACAACCTTCTTGAACAGTTTCAATCTGGCTTTAAAACTCACCACAGCACTGAGTCTGCGCTGCTGAAAGTCTTCAACGACATTCTTTTAGCCGCAGACTCTGGTGACTGTGTAGTTTTAATGTTGTTGGACTTGACTGCTGCCTTCGACACAGTAGACCATCACATCCTCCTGTCTCGTCTGGAGAACTGGGTGGGCATTCAGGGTCCTGCTCTACAGTGGTTCAGATCCTATTTGACAGAAAGAAACTTCTGCGTGCGCATTGGTGCTGTGGAGTCCTCTGTAGCCCCTCTCACTTGTGGAGTACCTCAGGGTTCTATACTTGGCCCTCTTCTGTTTTCCCTGTATCTACTCCCTCTGGGACATCTTCTCCGGAAACATGGCATTTCTTTTCATTTTTATGCTGATGACAGCCAAATCTATGTTCCGTTAAAACAGGGCAAACACCATTCCTTGAAACAACTCCTGGGGTGTATGGCAGAAGTCAGAGCATGGATGTCACTAAACTTCTTACATTTTAATGACAAAAAGACAGAGGTCTTGTTGTTTAAGCCTAGTGAAGGCTCCAATATCCATGCTGATCTGGGTCCTTTAACAGAACATCTGACTGAGACAGCAACTAACCTGGGCGTGAGGCTGGACAGTGACTTCAAACTTGACACGCAGATTAAATCAGTGATCAAGTCCAGCTTCTTTCATTTGAGACAACTGGCCAAGGTCAAACCATTTCTGTCACAACATCATTTTCAGATCTTAATCCATGCTTTCATCACAACTCGCCTGGATTACTGTAATTCTCTTTATGTCGGTCTGAGCCAGTCATTACTGACTCGACTTCAGCTGGTTCAGAACGCAGCTGCCCGCCTTTTAACTGGTACCAAAAAACGAGAACACATCACCCCTGTTTTAGAATCACTACAATGGCTCCCGGTTCGCTTCAGGATTAATTTTAAGGTTCTTTTATTTGTTTTCAAATGTCTTCATGGTCTCGCCCCACAGTATCTGTCCGACCTGCTCCAGCTGTACACTCCTTCTCGCTCTCTCAGGTCAGCAGATCAGCTGCTGCTGGTCGTCCCAAGGTCCAACAGGAGACTGAGAGGTGACCGAGCGTTCTCAGTCGCTGCCCCTAAACTGTGGAACGAGCTGCCTCTGCATGTCAGACAAGCTGGCTCACTTCCTGTTTTTAAGTCTTCTCTGAAGACACATCTTTTCTCTTTGGCTTTTACTTCAGTTTGAAATGTTGGTTTTAATGACTCTAAGTTATTTGTTTTATTTTATTTGTTATCTTTATTTTATTTCACATTTTTAACGTGTGGGGTTTTTATGTTTTTGTATGTCCTAGTGTACAGCACTTTGGCCAACAGTGTTGTTTTAAAGTGCTCTATAAATAAAGTTGTATTGTATTGTATTGTATAATCCAGATATAAAATCCAACCTTTTTTCAGTCAGGTCATCTGGACAGTTTCTTTTTTTTTGTGCTGAAACGTTTTGCCTTCGATCCGGAAGGCTTCATCAGTCAAGGAAACACACAACACAAAACTGATTCTTCCAGCAACAGCTTACTCCAGTTTTGTTGGTGCTAAAATGGTCTCTTTGGTATGCACCCTCCTCCATTGCCGGCCCTCTTCTCTGTTGACAGTCGTGTCAAACTAGTTGAAAACAACAAAGTCCATGCTAAAATATCCAGGTATAAAATCCAACCTTTTTTAGTCAGGTCATCTGGACAGAAGAATCAGTTTTGTGTTGTGTGTTTCCTTGACTGATGAAGCCTTAAGGATCGAAGGTGAAACGTTTCAGCACAATTAAAAAAAAAAGTAACTGTCCAGATGACCTGACTGAAAAAGGTTGGATTTTATACCTGGATTATTGAGCATGGACTTTTTTGTTTTCAACCAGTATGACACGACTGTCAAAAAGGAAGAGGGCTGGCAATGGAGGAGAGTGCGTGCCAAAGAGACCATCTTAGCACCAACAATACTGGTTTGTTCCACTTTGGAGTAAGCTGTTGGTGGAAGAATCAGTTTTTTGTTGTGTGTTTCTTTGACTGATGAAGCCTTCCGGATCGAAGGTGAAATGTTTCAGCACAAGAAAAAAAGAAACTGTCCAGATGACCTGACTGAAAAAGGTTGGGTCTTCTCAGTTTAGTTGACCTAAATTCTGGAGTGCTGGAGTTTATTTTGACACCTGCACCCCTTTGACAGAAAACATCCGAGGCTGCAGCCCTGAATGTTCTGGTCTAGTAAACATACCAATGATCAGTTTTAATATTCATTCAACCTTTATTTAGACAGGTAACTCCCATTGAGCCCCGAGGACTCATTTACAAGAGAGACCTGATTTCAACAAAGAAAGATGACAACAATGGACAACAGCAACAACAATAAACAATTATAAAAAGTCATACTGCAGGTTTTTTTTTGTTTGTTTGTTTTTTTTACAAATAGGATGGCTAAAAGAAAAAGGTAACAAAAAAAAAAACTGCTAGATTCTAAGGCAAATGTAGAAAACTAAAAACAGGAACATGTCTGCATTGGTCCCTGCCAGGAGTCCAACAGATTCTTAAAGCCACTTAGAGAGGACAAGGTCGAGAGCTTCAAATCTTTTTGTAAGATATTCCAGGAAACAGGAGTGGAGTAGGAGAAGGCCCTTTTGCCTAGTTCAGTCCTCATTGAGGGAACACTGCAGGTAATAATGTCCTGAGAGCGCACACTGTAGCTGCACTCACGCAGAGACATGTAGGAGGAGATGTATGAAGGCAGCAGACCAAGAAGTGATTTAAAGATTAAAATGTACCAGTGAGAGAGTCTGCGTGAAGTTAATGATGTCCAGTTAACCAGTGAATACAGGGTGCAGTGGTGGGTATGATAATCACAGCCAGTTATGAATCTTAGTACACCATGAAAGACAGCATCCATCATCTGCAGGGTTCTTGTAGGAGCGTTCATGTAAATAATGTCACCGTAATCAATGGAGGGAAGGAAAGTCACAGATACAATGCGTTTTCTAGCATTCAGGGTTAGACAGGATCTGTTTCTGAAAAAGAAACCCAGTTTAACTTTCAGTTTCTTTACCAAGTTTTCCACATGGAGCTTAAAAGAGAGATGTGAGTCGACCAAGATAGCCAAATATTTATAGGAATCAACAAACTCAATGGGGACACCATTTGAGGATAAAATCAGAGGAAGAACTGCTGGGACCAACTTCCTATTTGGAAAAAGTATCCCTTTGGATTTGTCGGCATTTAGGACAAGTTTGAGGCGGAACAAATCTGTCTGGATGTTGTTGAATGCAGATTTCAAAAGCTGGAAAGCCTTAGCAACAGTTTTAGCTCAGCAATAAACAACTGTCATCAGCATAAAAATGTATGGATGCATTAGGGATGTTTTTACCTACATTATGTATGTAGATTGTAAAGAGGGTGGGTCCTATGACTGAGCCTTGTGGTACACCATTGTTGACTGTTAAATAACTGGAGGAAGTATCATTATGTTGAACACATTGCCTCCGGTCTGAAAGATAGTTAGAGAACCAACCAATGGTATATTCTGAGAAACCGATTTCTGAGAGTTTATGACACAAGATGTTATGATCCACAGTGTCAAAAGCTTTAGACAGATCTAAGAAAAGTGCAGCACAATAATCCTTAGCATCCAGTGCTTCAACAACGTAATTAAGAACTTTCAGTGAAGCAATGGTTGTGCTGTGTTGTTTCCTGAAACCAGATTGATGTGGAGGTAAGATGTTAAATGAGTCCAGGTAATTTTTGATGTGAGAGTTTATCAGTTTTTCTAGAACCTTGGCTAAAATGCAGAGTTTAGAGATTGGTCGATAGTTGTTCAGTGATGTGGGGTCACCTCCCTTCAGCAAAGGAAGAACAAAGGCTGTTTTCCAAGTGTCTGGGATGGAGTTTTGTCTTATGGAGAGATTGAAGATGTGGGTCACAGGGACTGTGATGATATGAGCAGCCAGCCTTAAGAAATAAGGTGGAAGTTTATCTGGTCCTGCAGATTTTTTAGGATCAAGTCAAGTGAAGTCAAGTCATATTTATTTATAGAGCACAATTTAAAACAGATAGACTGTTATCAAAGGGCTTAACACTAAGGGTAACACTAAGAAATAAAAAGCAGTAAGAATATACCTTAAAAATTAAAACAACAGCATTAAAATGAAGACATGGAACAAGATATACTAAATCAACTCACACAGTATGAAACGCCAGAGAGAACAGATATGTTTTTAGCAGGGATTTGAACACAGGAAGGGAGGTGGCATGCCTAATGTTGGGGGGTAGGTTGTTCCACAGTTTGGAACCCATGACTGAAAACGCCCAATCTCCTCGGAGCTTCAGTCGTGTTTTTGGAACAACCAAAAGCAGCTGATCGGATGATCTCAGAGCCCGAGAGAGAACATATGGTTCCAGTAGCTCAGAGAGGTAGATGGGTGCGAGGCCATTTAGGCACTTACAGGTCAGGAGGAGAATTTTGAAATCAGTCCTAGTTCTCACAGGAAGCCAGTGTAGGGAGGACAGAACTGGTGTGATGTGCTCATACCTCGGTGTACCGGTTAAAAGCCGAGCTGCAGCATTCTGGATGAGCTGTAGCCGTGAGATAGAGGCCTGGCTGACCCCAGCATACAGTGAATTACAATAGTCCAGGCGGGTTGTGATGAATGCTTGGACTAGTGTCTCAAGGTCGGGTCTAGACAGCAATGGCTTGAGCTTAGCTACCTGCCGCAGTTGGAAGAAGCTTCTCTGCAGAACCGAACTGATCTGTTTGTCGAACTTAAAATCCGAGTCAAAAACCACTCCAAGGTTTTTTACAGAGTCTTCAGATAAGGCTGAAGGGAGTCCAGGTTCACAGGATAAGAGGAGGCAGCTGAGCTAGGGCTAAAGACAATGACTTCAGTCTTCTGGTCGTTAAAACTTAGAAAATTTGAAGCCATCCATGTCTTAATGTCGTCCAGACATTTGAGGAGAGGGTGGACGGAACAAGCACTGGCTGGTTTCAGTGGCAGGTAGATCTGACAGTCATCGGCGTAGCAATGGAATGGAATACCATGTTTTCTTAGGATCGACCCCAGCGGAAGCAGATAGAGTGAAAATAGAAGGGGTCCGAGAATCGAGCCCTGCGGGACACCGCAGGAAAGAGGCATTGAAGTGGATAGATTTTTACCCACCTTCACACAAAAACTCCTGTCAGAGAGGTATGAGCGGAACCAGTCTAATGCAGCACCTGTAATCCCAACCCAGTGTTCAAGCCGAGAGATGAGGATACTGTGGTCAACAGTATCGAAAGCGGCAGTAAGATCGAGGAGTACAAGAGCCAGAAAATGACCAGAATCATTTGCTGTTAAAATGTCATTACAAACCCTAACCAAAGCTGTTTCGGTGCTGTGGAGCTGCTGGAAACCAGACTGAAAGACCTCAAAGATTTTGTTCTCAGTTAAAAACTGATTTAACTGAGTAAAAACTACTTTTTCCAGGATTTTGGACAGAAAGGGGAGTTTTGAGATTGGTCTGTAATTTGAGCAGGCTGAAGGGTCAAGACCAGGTTTCTTAATTAACGGTGTGACTACTGCATGTTTGAACGCCTCTGGGACCACGCTTGTAGCAATACTACTGTTTAGTATAGTTAGAACAGCAGGCCCAATCGCTGGTAGAACCTGTTTGAACAATGCTGCTGGGATGGGGTCCAATGGTGATCCTGATGGCTTCATGTGACCAACAACTTTGTTTAACAATGGGAGTGTGATTGGTTTGAATTGCCTGAAAGTAGCAGAACATGAAACAAAAGCTGATGGGTCGACTAAGGAGCGGGGGATGGAGGCCCTGATCAACTCCACTTTGTTAACAAAGAATTTAGTGAAGTAATTGCAGGTGTCAACAGAGGCCTCCATACATGAATACGAAGGGACATTTAGAATGGAATTTACTGTTGTGAATAGGGCGCGGGGGTTGTGTCTATTTGAGTTGATGAGTTGGGAGAAATATTTTTTTTTTTCAGATTTGACAGTGTTCTGGTAATTTTTTTAAACAGGTTTTGAGCAAAATGAAAGAAACCTGGAGATGGTCCTTTTTCCACCTGCGCTCAGCTCTCCTGCACAGGCGTCTCGCTGCCCTGGTGGTCTCATTCATCCATGGGTACTGGGCTCTCCTTGGTTTCCTGACTTTTAGTGGGGCCACCAGATCCAAGATCTTAGTGCAAGTCACATTGTGGTTACTAAGCAGCTTCTGAACACCGACACAGGCAGAGGTTTCAGGTGTTATAGCAGCAGCGGTAATAAAGGCAGAGGAAAAACGAGCAGCGGTTGAAGGGTTAAATATACGACAGGTCCTGGGTTGGAGCGGGAGATTTAGAGACACGAGCAAGAGGTATTACAAATGAGATTGGTTTGTGATCAGACATGACAGCATCCCCAATTTCCAGATTTAACACAGAGACACCACAAGACAGAACAATATCAAGAGTGTGACCCTGATGGTGTGTGGGGCCGACAACATTTTGCACCAGGTTTAAAGAGTGGATCAGATTTAAAAAGTCCTGAACCAAAGGCTTTTCAGGGCAACAGACGTGCACATTGAAGTCCCCTAGAATCAGCACACGGTCGTATTTTAACAGTATTGCAGTGAGAAAGACAGACAGTTCACTGATGAAGCCTGTGGAGGATTTGGGCGGTCGATAAAGCACCACAATCAACATGGGGTTGGAGCGGCCCAGTTCAAAATGCAGCAGTTCAAAGGTCTGAGAAGATGGTGTCTGTAACAGTCTCCATTTCCAGATTTTCTTAAAAACAGCTAACACTCCTCCACCTCTTCCAGATGACCTCGGGCAAGATCAAGATCAAGATCTTTTAACAGTTTATTGACCTCACTGACTGAGAATGGAGAAAAACAGAAGGTGTGATTAACTGAGGATTAACTTGTAGGAGGGATTTGATTTGTAGAAGTTTGGTTATTAAGTGAAGTGGCTGATTTTCCATTAGTAACTGTGTCAAATAAAGAACTAGAAGCAACAAAATGTTTGTTGAAATAGTTCAGGATCTCGGGCTTATTTGACACAGGAACAGAGTTAATGAGAAGTTGTGCTGGGAGGTCAGATGATTGGGGGGTGCCTGAGAGAGATTTGATGGTTTTCCAGAATCTGTTAGGGTCATTTAGATTTTTGGAGGTCTGAGATAAGAAATAGTTGCGTTTTGCTGCTTTGACAGCAGTTGTGCATTTATTCCTCATCTGTCGAAAACTCAACCAATCAGTATCTGGGTCAGATTTTCTCGCTGTGGCCCAAAGATGATCTCTCCTGTACATGAGGTCAGCTAGCTCTGGAGTAAACCAGGGGCTGTCTCGTCCCTTTATTCTGAACTGACGAAAAGGAGCATGTTTGTCCACAAAATAAATGAAACTATTATGAAAATAGTTCCAAGCGGAGTTCACGTCATCAGTTAACAGAATACGATGCCAGTCAAAGTGAGACAGATCCCAGAGGAATGACCGTTCACAAAAATGTTTCAGATCCCTTTTTTAATTAATCTGGGCTTAGAAGGTGGAAGTTTAATATCTCTCAAAGCCGCTGTCACACAATGATCACTCAAGATATTGGCAAATACATCTGTACCAGGGAATTTGTGAGGCATATTAGTTAGAAACAGGTAAGATGGAAGATTTTTCAGGACGGTTTTTGTTTAATCTAGTGGGAGAGTTGATCAGTTGGGTAAGATTGAGAGACAGGCAACATTCCTTGAATTTATCACAGAGGGGGGTCAACTTACACCAGTCAATGTTGAGGTCTCCAGCCAAAAGGATCTCTTTGAATTTTAAATTACCAAGAAATTCCATCAGGGCAGACAGAGCCTCAGGTATTGCTGAATGTGGGAGGTAACAGCAGACTACAGATAAGATCAGGCCTCCATTCAAGGCGATGTCTACAGCTAAGGCTTCAAACTGGTTTGGAATTGTTTTAGAAGACACAAGACTAGCAACCAAAGAATCTCTGATGTAAACAGCGACTCCCCCCCCCCCCTTTTTTTTTTTTGACGATCACAGTGGTAGATGTTAAATCTATTGGTTGCCAGGTCATTATTGAGTACAGATTTGTTGAGTCAGGTTTCGGAGATGAATATAACATCTGCCCCAGAAGAACTGACCAGAAATTTCAAGGCATCAAGTTTTCTCAGAAGGCTACGAGCATTTACATACAGAAAATGAAGCCCAGACACGTTTTTAAAGTCATTTGGTGTCATATAAATAGTGGGGGGTCCAGGGTTGGGTTGAATCCCTGAGAGCAGTAACAACATTATTATCAGACATTTTCTTGAGTTTTTTGTGACTGATGTATAATTACAGGAGTTAACAGTGTGACAATTAGCCCCCATAATCGAACCATGAGAAACATTAATGAAGACGCGATCATTCAGAACCCAAAAACAGTGAAAGTTGCAGTGATGGGCAGATTCAGGTGTATTAACAAGATTCAGTGACTCCAGATAATCTGAGAACTGAAAATAGTGACAGTAATATGAATGATGCAGAAAAGTTTCAGACCATAAAACGTCAGAGTTCAAATGGGCAAACAAACCCGACGAGGTGGCCCAACTGCAGTTTGAGTTGGGCTGAGGGGGGCTCCAGCCCCCCTGTGAAGATAGATGGATGCTCCCATGGGAAACAGAAGCTGGGTCCAGAATCAACAGGCCGAAACAGAAACAGATAATTTGCAGCAAATAGCAGAGCGAGCTGCCAGAAAATCCTCCTGAAGTGAAAGGCATGGTCCTAGCTCATTTCAGGTCAACAGGGGCCAACAGCATGATCCGGAATAAAATTAATTATTATCCAGGTGAGTTTGGATGGAGGCCTGCAGCAACTTCGATACAAACTCCGAACTTCTCTCGAGTATCATGCAGCCCTGCTCCTTCACGCTGCTCCTCCGCTTCTCTGCACGACACCTCCACACCCGACAGCACGAGAGGCACCCCCAGTGAAAAACGAGACTGACCGGAGAGGCTGAGGCTGAGGCTGAGGCTGAAGTTGACACTGGTCTGGTCCGGTTCTGCTCCAGTCCGGCTCCGGCGCTCCATAGCACGAGAGACGAAGAGGCTGAAGATGTCCCTGGCCTGGTTCTGCTCCGGTCTGGTGGCCCGGTCTAGCGGCCCGGTCCGGCGGTGCTTCAAAGCATCGGAGCGTCTCCTCCAGGTGAACACAGCGATTCCACGGAGGTGGACAGTCCTTCGGTAAAAGTAACAGGCTGCTCACTGAAGCTGAGACTGGCTCTGTTGAAGACAAAATCCCCCACAGCCACCTCGGTTCGGTTCTGATCCAGTTCGAGGGTCACCGGTACACTTCCCCCACACCTATGAAGACACCACGGGGGCCAGTCCAGCAGAAAACCAGCAAAATACCACCCAGCGATTTTTGTCGGAACCAGATACAACCACAAAGGTCCAGATGAGAGTCCGTTGAGGTCCAGAGAGAGAGAGAAAAAACACTGGACCTTCGTGCGACGACTCCCCAGCTCGAGGGGTCACCTGGCCGGCAGTATAGAAAAACTGGTTGAAATCTGCTTGTCTTCTTTTCTAAATTTAACTTCAGTTCATTAAATTATAAATGTGGGGGCAGCTGCCATGGGTACAAAACAAACTTGTGTAGGTATTGTGTACAAGGACGGGCGAGGAAATAATGTGCACAGCCTGAAATATAGTTTTGCAAGCTGTTCACATGGAAAAAGGCAGTGATTTAATTTTATTTTTTAATGGATGTCAAATGCAACCCCACAACTTGCTGGTTGGAAATACTCCAAATTCAATTAGAACATTTCAAATTTTGCCTATTGCTCAAAATTTTGGGCCACCATGTAGTCTCCAACCATCAGTGCCAGTTAAATACAATACACCTCTGAAATTTGTTTTTTTGTTAGTTTCATCTTGTGTAACCAAATGCCTTTTCATACATCCACACAAATGAATTTGTTGTGCACAGATTTACTGTTACAAGTGGTAAAAGCCCAAATTTTGTTACCTTTTGATTAAAATTTTCTTGGAAAATTAAAGCAAAAATATTTGCCACAGTGGAAAAATAGAAGTGAACGAATATTCTTGAGAATTCTAAATGACAGATGATCATCACATCATCAGTTACATCATTATCAGAATGGGTTACATGTATGTTCTTAGAGCACACAATTGATTAAAAACAGTTCATTTTGGCTGTGATCAAAGAAACATCAGAATCTTTTATTGCCTTGTACATACAAGCAACTTGCTTTTGAGTCCCGGTGCTACACAAACATTTTAAATTAATTTAAAAATTTCACATTATTAAAAAATATACACACTCAACACACGAGAGAGAGAGAAAGAGAGAGAGTTAGTTACGCATTCTGCATCAGAGCCTGGAAGAATATTCACTCTGAATGTCGTGAACTCACAGGGGGTAAAAAGGCCACAGTTTATGGCGCTTATTTCAGGTTGGGGGGCGGTGTTACAGGATCACTGCCACATCAGTAAACCAGCTGATGTAAAAACAGATGCCACCACTTTTTGCTTTGCCGGACTGCTCTGTGACCTGGTCCACTCTGAGGAGCTGCAAGGCAAGCCTGCTGCTGCAGCACAGAGCCCGGTACCGGTTCACACAGACACGTCTCCATGAAGTACAAAACAGATGAAGTTGAAAAGTTTCCGTTTTCAACCTTAAGCATAGCTTAATAGCATAGCATATCTTAAGCTTGTCCTTTTTGTTGCTCAGTGTTCGCATGTTGGAAATAAATAGTCCAGGTAGCGGTGGGTGTAGGCAGGGCTTAATTTGTAAACCGACTGATGCCCAAACAGCTGGGGTGGTGGGTGCGCGCAGGGGGGTGGGGGGCTCCGTGTGTCCTCTCACAGAAAATTTTGAATAACAGAGATGCCATTTCCTGCATTTTGGTGTATTTTAACAGGTTGTTATACATCAACATGTACCTACATTTGTAAACACAATAAAAGTACTATTTTGGAGAGGAACAGCAGGTTGTGTGCAGCATCACCAACTCTGTCAGGTGTCCTAAACCCCCCTCCTCCCTCCCCTCACTTCATGGTTCTGAGCTGAACTCTTCTCCGCTCCTGCTCCAGTCTTCTGACACCGTTTGAAGCACCTGAAGGCTTCAATTCTCTGATGTCCAATTAAGGACAATCAATCAATCAATCAATCAATCCATCCATCCATCCATCCATTTTTTATTAAAGTAAATTGGACTGTCTTTTTGATATTTTGATCGCTGTTGTTATTTGGACAAATTAGCACCGTTGTTTTGAAACGTGACGCAGGCTATAATGTGAATAACACATCAAACATTTCTCTCTTTGTATATTTAATTATTTTTTTTTTACAGTAAGCTCTTTTTATTTATTATGTCTGAAATGTAGCAGGAGTTCAGACACCTGCTGATGTGTGCGCACGCTGGGTAGAAATTGGAGATGTTTTTGTGCGTAACATGCACTGTCTACAGGGAATTTATTTATTCTGTTGAATAAATAATCGTTTCTGTTTCGGGGGTCTGAGAGGAGGGGAGAGGGGGTGTTCTATGTCATATAGGCTTCGCCCTTTAAGGCTGTCGCTGATGGGTTTATCCCGTTATGCGTAGCATAAGCACTGAAAAAATTTAGTCCACGCCCACCTGCTGTGTGGGCCCCACCCGGTCCGTATAAATTACGTTAAGAGCGGGAAATCGGCTCCCATTTTTTTCTTCAGCGAGCTAAAAATAGCACTGTCAGAAGAACAAAGAAGGTAAATTGTGTAAATGACCAACCTTTGTGAAGGATGCTTGGCCCGGCAGACGACCTCTGGTCGTCCGGTGAGTTCTCCTCCCCGAGGAGAAGATGACGAGCAGTCTTATTCCAAGGTAAGCGCCGGGGAACATTTCCCAGTGACAGGTCACTACACGCTGGACAACGCCATCTTGTATTTTTTCCTCTTATCGCCGACCCTCGGGGCGAACCGGATGGTTCCTCCGGGACAAGGCGTGCTCAGCTGCAGCCCCCGCTGCTCATTCCCTCCTGGGGAGCGTAGTGTAGGTGGAGGGGGGCTGAGTGAATGCTCACCCCATCCCACCTCGTTTCGCATCGACGATCACACCGCTCCCGGCCGGCAGCGCCCTCACGGTTGCCCGGCGGACCCCAGGAGGAGGCTGACATGAAGGGACCCCTTTTTTCTACGTCCCACGCCTTTTCCCGCCAGTTCGGATGATCGGCGGGAAGGTTGTTTCACTGGGCTCCACTCTGGCTCACCGTCTTGATCCATACGGCCTCGTGTTCCAACAGGACGTTCGACGGGCGAGGCCACAGACGGTTCTTTCCTGGTAGATTGGGGGAGTCGGTCCCCAGTCCGCACCCATCACCAGAATTGAGGGATTCACCGAGCGGGG
>NC_056507.1:40027824-40028650 GCF_014905685.2 Nematolebias whitei
AGCGTCCCGTCCCTCCGGAGGAACACAAACCAGACGGTGACCACGCTCTCCAATCGAGTCCACCAATGTGTTTTTCAGGCAGCCGCAGGTAGCAACAACGTGGCGCTGCTAGCATATAGCATGCCCAAGGGACTGAAGGCCGCAGACCTGCCTTGGAGACAAAGAACTCCCTCTGTAAGGCAGCTGACGTCAGCTCAACATGGGTGCCTCTCCTACGGTTTGCCTGTCGAGGATTGCAGCGTGGATGACGATGATCCAACGATCCACCTGGCTTCGTTACTCCCCTCGCTGCCGGAGAAACTGCACAAGACCTGATGAAGCCCATCACGGACGCGCTGTTCGGAGCAGCTTCAACCATGCTGGCGAATTGAAGCAGTCGGAGGAGGTGCCAGAGGCTGTGCGCCACCTCATCAAGCCGCGCGGCTCATCCCGGCACGCTGGAGGGACCGTCGCGAGCAAGCTTCGACTTTTCCACGGCCGCGGCTCTCGCTCAGTTCCATCACCAGCCCCGCCCGTCAGAATCCAGCCCTCTTCATTCCGGCAAACTGCAGCTCAGCGTTTTCCCCAGAGTTCGCCTGCAAGACAGCGCTCCGGGCAAACAATCGCAGAGCTCATGAGAGAGAAGTTTTTTAAAATGACGGTCTCTGGAGGGTGTGTGTAAAAGTGACACGAAAGTTGAAATAAATCATCATTTAATGATCAAAGTGTCTGTTTTTTAGCCAGTCTGTAAGCTCGGATGAGCTCACAGCGGCCGCACACATAAGGAGCCGGTGTCCTTAAATAAAGGTTTTTTAAACTCACCGCCGCTCTAAGACATGACGAGTCG
>NC_056507.1:40028750-40028886 GCF_014905685.2 Nematolebias whitei
TTTTAACTCACCGCCGCTCTAAGACATGACGAGTCGATCACACGACATGATGGTAAGCGAAAATAACTCGTTATCAACTAGAGCTGCACGATTCTCACTCAAGCGGTACCAACTTGCACTCGTGGGATGAAACAGC